>NC_086318.1:407148367-407496096 GCF_036172605.1 Pelobates fuscus | reverse complement strand
CCATAATGACTACACAGAGCAGTAGTGGTTATTGTGCATGGATTATTTCTTTAAATAATCTACAAGTGCCCCAGTAGCCAGCAAGCCAGCCAGCCCACAGGCTGGCCAGCCAGCCAGCCAGCCAGCCCATAGGCCGGCCAGCCAGCCCACAGGCTGGCCAGTAGCCAGCCAGCCAGCCCACAGGCCACCAGTTAGGCTTACAGCCAGCAAGGAGAAAGTGTAGACTTCAGACAAAATGTCTCAGAGAACACTTGTGAGATATAGAACTGAATTGTCTGCCACTGTAGTATTGAAAATAAAAAATATATTTAATCGGTATACGGAACCATGAACAATATAAAACGAACAAACAAGAAAAAAAGGTGAGTGAAAAATATAAATAAACCCACTCAAAAAACAGGGGGGAGGATAGATAAATAGCTCAGGGAGCAAGGGAGAGGCTTAAATGGACGGTATGTATAATGCTTAAATAGGTGCACACAAACAGTGGCTATCTAGAAGCTAGCTCCTAAAACCCATATAGCATAGGGGACCCCGCCAAAAAAAATACTGAGACCAAATGAATACTCAGTAGGGAGGTATACGCTAAAGGTAAGGAGACATACTCGTCACAGTTGAAACGGCTATACTGGAGGATACAGTGACTCAAAGTTTACAAAGTAGCTAAATACTGTCTGTTAATAATGAGGTACATCCATAGTAGTGATAGTCGTTGTGAGCAGAGCAAAAGCTCTTAAAATGCCTAAATAGATGCACACAAACGGTGGCTCTATAGAGGGTCCCTCTTCAACCCCATGTAGCACAAGAAACCCCCACCGTATGCTGAGATCGAATCAAACCTCTGTGGGGAGATATAAACTACAGGTGGAGAGGCATCCCAATTCAGACGGCTACACTAGAGGATAAGGTTTACTCAGTATTACACAGTAGCTAAATGTAATCTATTAGTAATGAGGTGCATCCTCAGTAAGGATAGTCGATTGAACAAATAAAAGCTCTCAATTCCCTACATAACGCTCCAATCAGGCTAACAATCTTCCCCCCTCAATAGCACACCCCAAACCATGTGAAGTGAATACAGTGCTGTGGAGTTAAAAAGTCATAGTCTGCCTAACGCGTTTCGGCGCTATAAAGAGCGCCTTTCTCAAAGGCTATCAACGTGGAACTGTCCACGGACTAGTGTTAAATATGTTCTGCAGCCGGGTATTAGCCAATGAACGGTGAGTAGAGGCGGCGTTTATCTCAATGACGTGATCGTTTCTGATTGGTGAATGATCCGTCAATCTTGTATGAGTGCACCACTGACAAAAGGGGGGAGGGTACAGAGGCGGAGCCAAGTGCCGATCAGGACCGCAAGTGTATTGCGTTGCCATGGACACTGGCTACAATGTAAAACCCGATAACCAATTGTTCGTAAATGCCCAAAAGATGATCCTCCGTAGGATCAATCTTAGATGTAATGCCCTCATGCTCCCCATGGTTCCCAGATGATTAGGGGGGTAGTGCAATAATTCAGTATGCTTTATACTTAAAGAAATATTGTCAAATTCTTTCAAATGTGACCTGATTGTCCCCTATAAGTATTTAGGACCTGAGGGTAGGATTTGGACAATACAGTGATGCTACAACCTAAACAAGGATAAACGCTACAATGGCTGTCTATAGGTTCCTAAAGTAATTCGGAATTAAATAGTGATCAAATAATGGTGTTGATAATTGTATAAATTATAAGGTGACAAACAAAAATATATATAACCATAGGAAGGATTATCATGATGCAATAAAGGGGGTGAATGTGAATCCTTCATTAAGGCCATTGGGGGATAGGGTGTCTAACGTCTGAATCCAATAGCATTCACGCTTTTTTAGGATCAGGTCCAGATCACCTCCTCTTTTCCCCACATTGACCTTTTCAACCCCTGCAAATTTAAAGCATCTAGATGTGTCGTCATGGTGTGTTCTGGCATGTCTAGCCACAGGGGTGTCCCTGTCAGATGAAACTGAGTGAATATGTTCCATCATTCGTCTTTTTAGGGGGCGTATTGTTTTCCCCACGTATTTTTTACCGCATTTACAGGTTAGGAGATAAACTACACCCATTGAATTACAATTGAAAAATTGTTTTATTGGAATTCTAACTGTTCCAGAGGAGTCGGTTATGGACTTGGAGTCTCTATCTATGTAGCGACAGGCTACGCAGCGTCCACACTGATAGGTACCGTATACATTAAGCCAGCATTGTTTGTTTGCATTTCTTTTTGAAAGATGACTTGGTACCAACATGTCCTTTATATTTTTACCTCTTTTAGCTGTTAATGAGACACGTGGGGGGATCACATCTTTCAAATGCTTATCTTGGGTAAGTAATGGCCAGAATCTAGCCAGGATCTTTTTAGCTGTGTCCCACCCTGCATCAAAATTTGCCACACACCTAATGGTTTTAGGGGTGCATGGTTTTGGACTATTATCAAGGAGGACCTCACGTTCGCTTAAGAGTGCCCTTTGGTATGCCTGTTTCAGACATCTGTTCGGGTAGCCCTTAGCTTTAAATCTTGCTCTTAATAAGGCTGCCTTCTCTATAAAATCATCCATAGAGGAGCAATTCCTTTTCAATCGCAAGTACTGTCCCACTGGAATACCCCTCTTAAGGGGATTGGGGTGGTAACTCCGCCAATTAAGCATGTTGTTAGTTGACGTGGGTTTCCGATATAGGGAGGTCTTAATCTCGAGTTGGTCCGTGATGGTGAAAGTACAGTCTAAAAAGTTCAAAGAGGAGGTACCAATTTCCATCGTTAAACGTAGATTCAGGTCATTTTGATTCAAAATCCCCACAAATTCAATGAATAGTTGTTTAGTACCTGTCCATATCACCAGGATATCGTCTATATAGCGTTTCCAAAGATGGACAAAAGCCATGTAATGCTTTAAACGTTCCGAATAGACGACATGTTGTTCCCACCAACCCAGGTGCAGGTTCGCATAGGAGGGCGCACAAGACGTCCCCATCGCAGTCCCCTGCACCTGGTGGTAGAATTTGTTGTTGAACAGGAAAAAGTTATGGGTCAAAATGAACTTGAGAAGGTCAAGGACGAAGGTTGTGTGACATGAATGACTAGAGCCTCTTGTTTCGAGGAACGATCCTATGTGTTGTATACCCCCCGTATGAGGTATCGAGGAGTATAGTGCCTCCACATCGAGGCTACACAGGATGGCCCCCTCTGGTACTCTGATTGCCGTGATGCAACTTAGAGTGTCTTTGGTGTCCCTAAGGTAGGACGGCAATTTCTCAACATATGGGCGCAGAATTTTGTCCACGTAGACGCTACCTCTACATGTTAAATTATTTGTGCCTGACACAATTGGTCTTGCTGTCAACGGTTCATAACCCTTGTGTACTTTTGGAAGACAATAGAAGGTTGATATAACGGGATTTTGAACAAAAATACTCATATGTTCTTCCTTAGTCAGTACACCTTGATCAAATGCTCTGTCAAGTAAAGTTTTGAATTCAGAGAGGAATTTTGATGTGGGGTTAGATGGCAGGACTTTGTATGTGTTAGCATCTCCGAGGATCTTTTCGGCCAGCTGAATGTAATGTGTTCTATTTAAAATGACAATGTTGCCCCCCTTGTCTGCTGGTTTAATGATAACATGTTCATTGTCCCTTAAGTCCGTCAAGGCTTTCCATTCAGTTCTTGTAAGATTATCTCTGGGTTTAGCCTTAAAAGTGTCAATGTCTAGATGTTTGATCATATTGGTAGTGGACTCAACGAACATGTCAATATTTTTAAATTCGCGGAAGTTAGGGGTGAATCTGCTTTTTGGGCGCAAATCTGTATATGGTGGGGGGGAGGCATTGTCATTTGATTCTAGAAGGGACACCAGATCAAGAAGGCATTGATATTCTTTTGTATCAAAGCCTAATTCTTTAGCTTTTTTCTCATCTCTTATTTTAAAGAATTTATGAAGTGCCAACTTCCTCCCGAACAAGTTAATGTCCTTTATCCATTCGAATTTACAGAATGGTGGAGTGGGGACAAAAGATAGGCCTTTCATGATTACTTGTTTCTGTGTGTCAGTGAGAGGAGTATCTGAAATATTAATAATTCTGGTGTCTACTTCTAGTAGCGTCTGCGAGTCCTTCCCCGGTTGCGAGTCTGTCTGTACTGCATTTGATGTTCCCCCTCCCGCAGGGGTTGCCCTAAAAAGACACCCCTTTTTTGAGGATTCCTTTACCCCTCTGAGTGGTTTGTCTCGTTTGGGGTGCTACTGTCTGTTCGCCATCCGTGTCTGAGGTCTCATACTCGGATGTAGTACAGTAATCGGAGTCTACTTTTGAAATTTTCTTGAAGTGTCTGTAAATTCTACCTGATCTGTAGTCTTCATTATCTCTAACGAATTTCTTATGTTTACGTGATTTTATCACATTCTGGTATTTGTTTAAATTCTCTTGTAGTCTCTGTTCTTGTGTTTGGAAGGAAGGGTCGCTAGTACATTTTTGGATTTCTTCAATGGCCGTGTTCACTTTTACATCAATTTGTTTTAATCTATCGGATTCAAATTTTACTAAGATTTCCATATATTTTTTTGAGCATATATTGGATGCGTCTTCCCATTCCTTAAGTAAGCCAGGGTCATCCATTTGTGTATTTGGTGTGGTTTGTATTCTCAACCCCCTTGGGATCATGGACTTGCCCAGATAGTTTTTTAAAGATGTGATTTCCCACCCAACTCTAATCTGTTGTTTGCATAGATTGCTTAGCGTCCTAAATTTATAATTGATATTGTCATTTTCAGTTAGCAGAGTAGGATTGCTGTCTGAAAAGACAGATTCGGCATCTATGCACCAGGAGTTAGGTTCTTTTAATTGGGATAGAAAATTCGCCATGACGAATATAGGATAGATTCCTACGAATGGAAATATACTGACACACTAATAGGTATTAAAACCTCTATATACTAGATATACTAAGAAAAAGGAAGAAAAAATCCCTAGAACAGGGATAGATTCAGTGTGTCCAGTTTATATCTCGAAAGGGGATAACCCTTATAATGTTTAACGAAAAAAGGAGAAAGTGTAGACTTCAGACAAAATGTCTCAGAGAACACTTGTGAGATATAGAACTGAATTGTCTGCCACTGTAGTATTGAAAATAAAAAATATATTTAATCGGTATACGGAACCATGAACAATATAAAACGAACAAACAAGAAAAAAAGGTGAGTGAAAAATATAAATAAACCCACTCAAAAAACAGGGGGGAGGATAGATAAATAGCTCAGGGAGCAAGGGAGAGGCTTAAATGGACGGTATGTATAATGCTTAAATAGGTGCACACAAACAGTGGCTATCTAGAAGCTAGCTCCTAAAACCCATATAGCATAGGGGACCCCGCCAAAAAAAATACTGAGACCAAATGAATACTCAGTAGGGAGGTATACGCTAAAGGTAAGGAGACATACTCGTCACAGTTGAAACGGCTATACTGGAGGATACAGTGACTCAAAGTTTACAAAGTAGCTAAATACTGTCTGTTAATAATGAGGTACATCCATAGTAGTGATAGTCGTTGTGAGCAGAGCAAAAGCTCTTAAAATGCCTAAATAGATGCACACAAACGGTGGCTCTATAGAGGGTCCCTCTTCAACCCCATGTAGCACAAGAAACCCCCACCGTATGCTGAGATCGAATCAAACCTCTGTGGGGAGATATAAACTACAGGTGGAGAGGCATCCCAATTCAGACGGCTACACTAGAGGATAAGGTTTACTCAGTATTACACAGTAGCTAAATGTAATCTATTAGTAATGAGGTGCATCCTCAGTAAGGATAGTCGATTGAACAAATAAAAGCTCTCAATTCCCTACATAACGCTCCAATCAGGCTAACAATCTTCCCCCCTCAATAGCACACCCCAAACCATGTGAAGTGAATACAGTGCTGTGGAGTTAAAAAGTCATAGTCTGCCTAACGCGTTTCGGCGCTATAAAGAGCGCCTTTCTCAAAGGCTATCAACGTGGAACTGTCCACGGACTAGTGTTAAATATGTTCTGCAGCCGGGTATTAGCCAATGAACGGTGAGTAGAGGCGGCGTTTATCTCAATGACGTGATCGTTTCTGATTGGTGAATGATCCGTCAATCTTGTATGAGTGCACCACTGACAAAAGGGGGGAGGGTACAGAGGCGGAGCCAAGTGCCGATCAGGACCGCAAGTGTATTGCGTTGCCATGGACACTGGCTACAATGTAAAACCCGATAACCAATTGTTCGTAAATGCCCAAAAGATGATCCTCCGTAGGATCAATCTTAGATGTAATGCCCTCATGCTCCCCATGGTTCCCAGATGATTAGGGGGGTAGTGCAATAATTCAGTATGCTTTATACTTAAAGAAATATTGTCAAATTCTTTCAAATGTGACCTGATTGTCCCCTATAAGTATTTAGGACCTGAGGGTAGGATTTGGACAATACAGTGATGCTACAACCTAAACAAGGATAAACGCTACAATGGCTGTCTATAGGTTCCTAAAGTAATTCGGAATTAAATAGTGATCAAATAATGGTGTTGATAATTGTATAAAGTGGCAGACAATTCAGTTCTATATCTCACAAGTGTTCTCTGAGACATTTTGTCTGAAGTCTACACTTTCTCCTTTTTTCGTTAAACATTATAAGGGTTATCCCCTTTCGAGATATAAACTGGACACACTGAATCTATCCCTGTTCTAGGGATTTTTTCTTCCTTTTTCTTACAGCCAGCAAGCCCACAGCCTGCCAACCGCAGCCAGCAAGCCACAGCCTGCCAACCAGCAAGCCACAGCCTGCCAGCCGCAGCCAGCAAGCCAACAGCCTGCCAGCCGCAGCCAGCAAGCCCACAGCCTGCCAGCCGCAGCCAGCAAGCCCACAGCCTGCCGGCAGTAGCCAGCAAGCCCACAGCCTGCCAGCAAGCCCACAGCCTGCCAGCCGCAGCCAGTAAGCCCACAGCCTTCCAGCAAGCCCACAGACTGCCAGCCAGCAACAGTAATTAAGGTAAGAGGAGCCAACTTGGCCTAGGTATCAGCGAGCTATGTTGTGTTGCTGTATTGTGAATAGGAACCAGAGTGTTGGAGAGACCCCCCTCCAGGCCCCATTAGACTCCATTGTAGTCTCTAATGGGACCTGGAGGAAATTCTTTCTAACACACTCTCTAAAGGACACTGAGATAGCCTCTGCTAGAATGCTCCCCCCCTCCATGGCCCATTAGCCCTCAATTGTAATCTCTACTGGGGCCTGGAGGCGACTGTTTCCAGCAGGGACACTGAGATGGCCTCTGTTAGAAAGACCCCCTTCCAAGCCTATTAGACTCCATTGTAGTCTCTAATAGGGCCTGGAGGGGATTCTTTCTAACACACTCTCTAAAGGACACTGAGATAGCCTCTGCTCGAAAGACCCCCTTCCATGGCCCATTAGCTCTCAATTGTAGTCTCTACTGGGGCCTCGAAGGGATTATTGCACTTTTGTTCTTTGTGTCTAAAGATTGTGTAGGGTGTGGCTGGAGGCGGTGCATGGAGGCGGGACATGGGTGGCGCTTGCTGCGGAGTATGGGTGGGGCCTGTAAGGGGGCCCTTGATTTATTTTGCCCGGGGGCCCTGAGGGTTCTCAGTCCGCCCCTGATCACTGTCCCTACCCCTTGAGGACAATTACCTGATACCCCTTGCCAATTTACTAGCGACCCTCACTGTGCCCAACCCTGTGATAGAACCTACCATTGACTTGACCTGAGTCCCTAACAATCTATACACCAAAACCGCTTGATTAAGCTAAAGTTGTTTTGGTGACTATGGTGTCCCTTGAAGTGACCTGTAGAGTCCATTTAAAAAAAGCATCCCAAAGATATTTGTTTTAGTGCCTATAGTGTCCTTTTAATCTCATTCCAGTAATGCTCAGTCTGTCCTTTCAGTATCAGTGGAGTATAAATAGTTATTTTATAGTATAAATGGAGTTTTTACAACAAGAATTATAATGATGTAGAATCATCTTCCTGAAGAGATGGTTTTATCAGAGTCTGTACAGATTCATTTATCAGACTGTTTTAGAATGGTGTGACAACTTCTTCACGGACACCCACGCCACATCCAGCGCCTCCTGTCAAAATGTCTTCACTGAGTTAAGCAGGTCTAAAACAGGACTGGCGCTGCCTTGGTGGTTGACGAGACCCAGGTAATTTGTAAAACTGTATGGTCTTAAAACGGTATGATAAACTACTCTGAAATTTAACCAGGAAGCTCCTGTCACCATAACCACTACGGGCTGGAGACAAAAAAAATCTACCCTATGGAACTTTTCTGAACTATGAAGAGATATGTTTACTAGTCAAAATTTCCTATGCTAGTTAAAACTATTTGGGTTTGGGGGGCGGGGCCTGAAAGCAGAGCGGAGCAGACGCATGTTGCTGATGCTCCTGCAACTTCGCACAAATAACGCCAAATCCCACTAACCTGAACCAGCGATCCGACTTCTGCTGGTTCCCAAGCGACTCAGGACACCAAGACCTACGGGATGATGCCTCTCCCGAGGTCGTACACCCGAGTCCCGACCATACTGCCGCTGAGGCCTACACACGAGGCGGACGCGGGGGAGACGGCCGCTCTCCCGCCCCCGCCCCAAAGCACCGCAAGGCACAGACGAAATCCCCGTTCCCCCCCCCCTATGGACCGGCGGGGGTCATCCCGGTCCCCACCAAGCTAAGACCACCACCATACATGATACCTGTCGAGCAGAGACGCAGAGTACAATCCAGATGGCAGAGGGTATAACGAATCCCACGCCAGTGGACCACCTAGCGATCACGCAAGCAAAGCTAGACCTGATCTTTAACAGATTCTGGGCGCAACTTGCAGCGCGACAAGCGAGTGCATTAACCCCAAACCAGCACACGACAAACCCAGCACCTACCCGGACCAGCCCTTGTGGACCCGCGAACCGCCCCAAGCTACAGAACACCCAGACAAACCTGCTACAACGCAGGAGACCGCGGGGACCACGCAGACTGATCACCCTGCAGAAGATCGCTAAAGCCAGCGGTAAGCATAAAGCGGGGAGAAAAGCAGGTGGGCGCCGACCTTTGGTGACTCCGACAATTACAGCCCCCCCAGATGGCATATCAAGATGGCGGAACACCTCGAGGCGCATAAATGAGGTACAGTCTCACACCCTTCTTAAACGCAAGGCCTCACAAGAAACTAGCAGACCTCTGACATGGCGGGGCTATAACAATTGCCAGTTTGCATATGAGTGCAAAAGGGACCAGCCGAGACCCCACAAGCAGAGGGTGCACCAAACACATACAAAACCACCTCACACAAGCAGGGGAGTCCCGACCAGGCCCAAAGATGCGCCTCAAGGTCCAGAGCTTTACCCACAACGACGGGGACGCGGTACTGAGGGCCGCCCACAATGCCTTCCCAGGCCGAAGACCGCATGGAGTCAGACTCCAAGGCACCGACCACACCGCCGGAGGCTTACCCGCCGCTGGCGGCGGCAGAACATCCGAGCCCCACATGGCGCCCGAAGGAGGGACGACCCGGCCTCTCTGAGCAACCGAGTCGTGGATCACAGGTGAAGGCCTTCACAGGGGCCTGGGGCTGGCAGACAGCAGCCACCAGTCTGCACCAAGTCGTACCCCTGTGGAATTTACCAGTTGCCGAGGCCATCTTTCCCACCCCTCAGACACGCACGACGGCTCTACCCAGCAGCGGGATAGGCTGAACTAACCCTACTAACAGACTGTCTCACTACCACCACCCTTGGTTAAGGAATGTTGGGACATAACCTGTTCAGCTACATGACCTCCCTTTGCTGGACTTCCGTTTGTAACCTCACTTCTAAGTTACCTGTTGGTTTTAGTATTTAGCTATAGCATGCATATAGATAAAGCGACTAGACAAAGCGTAATATTGAAACTTTACTGCTCAAACCGTAGGCGAATGAACAAGCTCTTTATTTTATTATATGTTATTTTCTCTTAGCGTATTGCAGACTTTTAAATGACACCCAGCATTATTGAATGGCAGGGCATGTGGACTGACGATTGCTTGCATAGTTTCAATAGCCGTGTAGAAACCTGTGCCTAGTATATAGCGTCTAGAATTTTCACATATACGTGCAGCGAGTTATATATCAATGGCTACGTCTTACTTTCGTGTGCTCACATTAACCGCTCTGCCACCTGCTTAACTATCGTTATACAGATTAAAAACCTTGCATTACATAGGCTATCTAGACAGACGTTGCTCATGTTTATAGTATGTTTTCTTTAACCGACAAAAAATAAAAATTAGGCATTGCTATTCAGGAAATGTAATTCGTCATTGTTAGCGATGTATTAACCCTATACTGTATACCACTCGTGCATTTCCCTCTCTTTATTTTGTACCCCATTGCATATGCCTTAATAAAAGAAAGATTGACAAAACTATTTGGGTTTGTGAAACTGTCTTCAAACAAGAATCAGTAGTTTTGGAGTATTCTGTAATATAAAGAACTCAGCTCTGCTATATTATGATTGGTGTGATACAGAGTCGTTTCAAATCCATTCATTTTGTCCAGACTGACCTTGCAGTTATTGTCTGCAAACACAAAGTGTGGAATGTAAACTAAGCATTCTGATTGGGCGTTGCGGATGTTTGCACGCCACATGCTAAATGCAGAGTAGCAGGAAACTGAAGAGCATTAATGTAATGCAGCACTGTATTCAGCCTATAGCTGCTTGGCCACGCACAAAATTGATTAGCACTTTATATTTAGAACTGTCATTCAACACGTTTTAATTTCTCTAATGTGCACAGTATATTCTATCTAAAAGCCTTGCACCAGCACAAACACTCCTCCTCGCCATGCTGGTCTTTTACAATGTAAGGGAAATCTGCATTGGGAGTTATAATTGCCAAGTAACGATAACAGAAACACAACTTAAAGGGGAACTGTCACAAAAAATAAACTTTTTGATCATTTGTAGAATACAATATACGCTACTCTGCAAACTTTAGCCTTAACCCCTTGATTGAAATGATCTTAAAGATGTGTTCCTGCCTAAAGAGGAATTGTTATTTTCCAGGATTATTTAATGTTATGTTTACAATGTTTCTATTTCTACTCTTCATTTGCAACATTTGTTGCCTTGTCTGAACTGGATTGCAATGTAATTGGTTTATGCCTCCACAGAACCTTAAAGGGACACTATAGTCCCCAGAACAACTACAGCTTATTGAATTTGTTCTGGTGAGTAGAATCATTCCCTTCAGGCTTTTTGCTGTAAACACTGTCTTTTCACAGAAAATGCAGTGTTTACATTACAGCCTAGTGATAACTCCACTGGCCAATCCTCAGATAGCTGCTAGAGGTGCTTCCTGGGGCAGTGCTGCACACTGTGCTGTACTGCCATTTAGTGTCTCCATCCTCTGCATGCAGACACTGAACTTTCCTCACAGAGATGCATTGATTTAATGCATCTATATGAGGAGATGCTGATTGGTTCATTTTATTCAATGGTATATATTCCAGAGAAGTGACTGTTCCCCTTTAATACACTTACCTGCAGTGAGCTGCCGTGTTTCTAAATATGCTGCAGGCAGCAGGCAGCCTGTCTAACTTTTCTGCGCACCCCCTTAGAAGGGGCATTGCCATCTCCTTCTCTCAAATATATGTTTCAGTGATGCCATCTAGAGAGGCTGGAGGAGGGAAATAAATTGTTTAAAATCTTTCATCGCCTATGGCCAGTGCGGATTTGCAAATTTAAAGGAACACTGTAGTCAGGGAAGTCTTTAACACGGGGCAAAATGGGCAGCTGCCCCGCGCCCAGTCAGTCTCAGGGGGCCCAAAGCAGTTGCCCTTCAGCCCTCAGGCCGCCGTGGTGCGTGCGGCCCGCGTAGAACTACCACCGCGGGCCGTGCAATGTATAGGCTCATTGGGTGGCCAATGCTCTAAGGGCAACCCTATAGTGATGGATTTTAATGGGCCAGGCCACTTTGAGAGCGTGCCCACTGTGATGATACACATACACACATACAACCAGATACACACATACATACAAACAGATACACACATGCATACATACAGACACATATATACAGACACTTACAAACAGACACACACATACAAACAGATACACACATACCAACAGACACATACATACATACAGACAGACACATACACACAGATATACATACACACATACACATACATACATGCACATTTTTTATGTGTTTCCCACCTTTGGAGTGCAGGAGGCTGGCTCTGGCTGATAGGAGTCAGAGCTCCCACTCTAACTCCCACTCTAACTCCCACTCTAGCTCCCACCGAGCGCGGCGCTCGGTGAATGCTGGGAGGAAGTGACCCCAGAAAAAAAAACACACACAAAAAAAAACACACACACACACACACTTAGCCCTCTCATTTCTTACTGAGTCAAAATACACACACTAACACACATACAGATGCAAACACTGACATACATAGAGATGCACACGTACACAGGTACAGACATACATAGAGAGATACACAGACACACACGTGCATACACAGACACACATGCAGATACACACTGACACACCTACATACACTGATGCACAGATACACTTACTGACAAACATGCAGATAAACAGAAACACTAACACACTGACATACATGCAGATACACACAATACCATACAGATACATACACGGACCCACATGCAAATACACACAGATACAGACACTGACACATATACAGATACACAGACACACATGCAGCTACACATACACTCAGAATGATACACATTCAAATACACAGAATGACACTCACACAGATACAAACCCAGACACACATGCAGACACATGGGGAATATGTACAGTGAGGGAAAAAAGTATTTTATCCCCTGTTGATTTTGAACTTTTTTCCACTGACAAAGAAATGAACAGTATATAGTTTTAAAGGTCAGTGTATTTTAACAGTGAAAGACAGGATAACAAACAAAAAATCCAGAAAAACGCATGCCAAAAAAGTTATAAATTGATTTGCATATCAATGAGTAAAATAAGTATTTGATCCCCTATTGATCAGCAAGATTTCTGTCTCCCAGGTGTCTTTTATACAGGTAACGAGCTGAGATTAGGAGCACTCTCTTAAAGGTAGTGCTCCTAATCTCATCTTATTACCTGTATAAAAGACACCTGTCCACAGAAGCAAACAATCAATCAGATTTCAAACTCTCCACCATGACCAAGACCAAAGAGCTGTCTAAGGATGTCAGGGACAAGATTGTAGACCTACATAAGGCTGGAATGGGCTACAAGACTATCGCCAAGCAGCTTGGTGAGAAGGTGGAAACAGTTGGTGCGATTATTCGCAAATAGAAGTAACACAAAATAGCTGTCAGTCTCCCTCGGTCTGGTGCTCACCTGGTGGAGTTTTAATGATCATGAGAACGGTGATGAATCAGCCCAGAACTACACAGGAGGATCTTGTTAATGATCTCAAGGAAAAACAATTGGTAGCACACTACACCGTAGGGCTGAAATTCTGCAGTGCCCCCTGCTCAAGAAAGCACATGTACAAGCCCATCTAAAGTTTGCCAATGAACATGAATGATTCAGAGAAGAACTGGGTGAAAGTGTAGTGGTCAGATGAGACCAAAATTGAGCTCTTTGACATCAACTTAACTTGCAGTGTTCGTAGAAGGAGGAAGGCTGCCTATGACCCCAAGAACTCCATCCCCACCGTCAAACATGGGGGGGAAATATTATGCTTTGGGGGTGTTTTTCTGCTAAGGGGACAGGACAACTGCACCGCATCAAAGGGACAATGGACGGGGCCATGCATCGTCAAATCTTGGGTAAGAACCTTCTTCCCTCAGCCAGGTCATTGAAAATTCCATCATGACAATGACCCACAATACACAGCCAAGGCAACAAAGGAGTGGCTCAAAAAGAAGCACATTAAGGTCCTAGAGTGGCCTAGCCAGCCTCCAGACCTTAATCCCATAGAAAATCTGTGGAGGGAGCTGAAGGTTGCCAAAAGTCAGCCTCGAAACCTTAATAACTTGGAGAGGATCTGCAAAGAGGAGTGGAACAAAACCCCTTCTGAGATGTGTACAAACCTGGTGGCCAACTACAAGAAACATCTGACCTCTGTGATTGCCAACAAAGGTTTTGCCACTAAGTCGAAGGGGTCAAATATTTATTTTACTCATTGACATGCAGATCAATTTATAACTTTTTTGACATGCGTTTTCTGGATTTTTTTTGTTACTCTGTCTCTCACTGTTAGTGGGCAAAAAAGTAGAACGGCTAGCTGACCTTAGAAAACATGCCTGGAGTTTAGACAAATTGGGTGGCCTAAGATTACTTTCAATTTTTTTGTATACATTGTATAAGCTAACAAAATGTTATCTTAAAATGTAAAATTATTGTTAGGTGATGCTACTAGCATTAATCTGGAATTTAAAATGTGTAAATTCATTATCATTGCTTGGAACAAATAGACTGCCCATCTATCGAAGGTACCTGCATGAAGCTTGTAATAATTATCGGCACACACAGTCCCCAGCTGTGAAAATCGCGAAGCTCTGATTCCGAGCCTATAACCCATAGGTCTGGACTGTGAAATTCTCAGGTGGGTTTTAAACTGATCTACTATCAGCACTTTCCACGTTCTTTTTAGGACTTAACTGTTTAAAGGAGCACTCCAAGTACCATAACCACTACAGCTCACTGGTGTAGGAAAGTGTTTATTGGCTGAGAAGTCAGCTGATTCTCTCAGCCAATAAGAATGGTTCTGCATAGTCCTACTTTGCACTGTAGAGCAATCCAGATTCAATGCAATGGCTGCAATGGATTAGTGATCCAGAAAAGCTACTAAAAGCAGTTTGAAATTTGACCATGGAAAAGAGCCAGGGCACTCCTGGCACCATAATCACTACAGCATACTGTAGTGGTTATGGTACTTGCAATGTTCATTAAACCCCTTTAGCTAAATGTCCTTAATAAACAAGTTAACCTGCTTAATTCTTCCTCAGTTTTCCATCTGTATAGAAATGAGCATCTTGTGACCTAATTAATATAAGTAAGGTGTGAAAGCAAGCCCAGAGAAAGTCTTTTCATGTGATACAAGAATACATTACAGACCGTGACGGTAACGCAGAGATAGGCAGTCTCTGTCATGCCGGCTGATGCGGACTGCGAATCCCATCACTCATATAAATCAAAACTATTATTTTACCCGGGCTTACAATGTGAAGCCTTATGCGACTAGCCAAACCTAAAAGTTACTAGCCACTGCGAATCTCAAATGACTACGCAGCCTGTTGGAATGGACAGAGCCGCAGCTCGCACAGCCGCCATCCTGCAATGCGGTCTCTGATTTAAACGTTAATCACAGTGAAGTTAAAGGACCAATCTGTCGAAATTTTCTTCTTCCATTTTATTTGATCAGGTCTTTATCTCTTGATGCAGTCACTGCTTTAGGACAGGAAGGCAGTCAATGCCATCAAAATATATTCTTTAAAGGGACACTATAGTCACCAGAGCAACTACAGCCTAATGTACAGCTTTTCAATGTGAACACTAACTTTTCAGAGATTAGGCAGTGTTTAAATTTGTACCTTGTAACACCTCTAGTGGCCATCACTCAGACGACCATTAGAGGTGCTTATTAGTCCAGTGCTGCACTGGCGTTCAGCGTCTCCATGCCCTGCACGTTGACACTGAACGTTCCCCATAGAGATGCATTGATTCAATGCATCGCTTTGAGGAGATGCAGATTGGCACAGTGTGGCGTTTTGCCGCGCATGCACAGTAGCATCCCAATGCTTTATTATGAGAAAGCATTGGATTGGCTAAGATAATCAATAATGAGGTGGGGCAAGCTGTAGCGACACTGGCACAAGCATGGGGAAAAAGTGAGTAATTTCACCTATTCAGGGTGTTCACCTAAACCAGTGCTCCTCAACCCTCTCCTCAAGGCACACATAACAGTCCAGGATTTAGGGATTACCTTAGACACGTGTTTAGAAAAAGAAAAGAAAAAATCCGTCTAAGGTGTTTTTATTTTATTTTTTTAATTTTTTTTTAAACATCTTAGACACACCCGGGTAATCCCTAAAACCTGGACTGTTAGATGTGCGTTGAGGAGAGGGTTGAGGAGCACTGACCTAAACAGCCACACTAGCCCACATCAGCGCTATACTATAGTGTTCCTTTAAGGATCCTGTTCCAAAATAAAACAGAATGTCCTCATTTAGGTGACGGATTTGACAGAGCTACCAATGCACAGATGCCGTAAAGTCTTTTAAGGACCATATTTTGTGATGGTGTCTTAAATGGCCCTGACCTTTAATGGGTTAATATCAGACTGCAATGGAAGAAGGGGTTAATATTAACCCTTGAAGTGTCAGAGATCAAGCAATGAATTGCACAAGTCAATATGTAATAGGAAATCGTGTGGAATTAGCATGCAAGTATGTACTAATAGGATTAAAGAATAGAACACAGCACTGTTACATTGTGTCACGTGCCCTTTCTTCCTGTTCCTTCTAATACGATGATTGCTGCCATGGTTCTACAAAATCTTAGAACCTGAACAGAGTGAGGTTTTCCTTTGACTCTGTTTGCTGCATTGCACCACTTATTTAGTGAAGACATCATCCTCCCAGTAACGCAATGCTCACCCTTCTCAGAGAGCAGCCTGCATACCGCTTCAGACAATTAGGAGGAACCCTTCGAGTGCCTTCAGAGACTGACAGATGGCAAAGCTAATTCCCTCTGTTGGGAAACAAAGGGTTACACTGCATAGCCGTTAATCATTTCGTTAACAGACAGCAGTGAGCTAATGAAATGATATTTTTTAATACTAATGTGATAATAATGATGATGATCCAGTTAATATAACATAATTATTATATCTGTTAAAAAAAATATGACAATGTGAATTATTGCTAAACGCAAAGTGCCTTTTTATTGCTCCAAGTGTATTTTTGTCTATATGGATGGTAATGAGGAATCGTAAATTTAATATGGTACTTCACACATTCTAAACGCCAGCAGGAGGATGTACAAAATAAATTTCTTGTGGAAACACCCATGAATTTATAAAAGTTGTCCGACCTAAATAATGCAGAGCAGAGGCGTTGCTAGGTTACAGAACCATCTGGGGTTTGAGCCCAACACAAAATTTGATGAACCCTACACTAAGAGAGATGTGGGAATGTCATGACATTTCCCTGTTTCTCTGTGTTATGTCCTCTGTGCCTATTACCGGTGTGCTACTGTTGCTCTCCGAGATCTCAATGAAAGTATAGCCAGAAAAGACACGTGGTGCCCAGACAGGCATTCAATGTGATCCTACTTAAAAATAGAGGAGTGTGATGCAAAGTTCTGTTTCTCAGCACCCTCTCCCACATGTTTTCTGGTGGGCACCACTTCCTCCTCTGTAGTAGTCTAGTGGAGCACTACGCTAGTGATCTCTACTACCTGTTGAGATCCGGAACTGAAGAGTCAAACTTCATGGGCTTCACCCCAACAAAGCAGTAAAAAGCAGAGAGTATTTAGTAATGCTCTTTGAAAAGCAAAGATCTCCTTATAACCAGCTCTATTTCCCGGAAACAAATAACTTCTTCATGCAGATGGTTCCTCGTTCCAAACGTCCCCTGACGGCTGATCCAGCCATGCCTCAGCTGGACGTTATGACGTCAGACGCCGTTCCACCATTACCAAATGTAGTGGAATGCTCAATCTCCTCCCTTTATCATAATCGCAAGCAGCATCATGTATGGGCACACTGCTAGTACTAGTTGCCCACACAACGTAAAGTGCGACTGGTTTTGGGTGAAAAGAGTGACACAAACCAATCAGAGGCCCTTGTGACCTGTCTTCATTGCCCTGTCGTTGTTTTTGGTAGCCCGAGAGTGCATTCATATTTGTCTTAAAATACTGGTAACTGACTTGGCTTTCTTTCGCCATTTAATTTAATTTCTGATATCCTTGACACTTGCCTCTGTTATTCTTGTTTATCTGTTTGTCTCCTATCCTTACCTTGACTTGTTTCTGACAATTCTCTACACCTTACATTATTAAGCTACGTCTGGCCACGTCTGTATTATATAAGGTTGAACTTGCCTCACTGTTTGCGTGTCAGAGTGTCCAACCTTGACAGATGGGTAGTACATGAAAATCTACCCTGAAAGCCATAGATAAGCATTACCAGGTAAGATCTGTCCAGGAAAACAAGGTGTATCAGCAAGCTGAGTTTGAGTGTTTGGTAAGTTCAAGTGCTCTTGCTTTTTTGGAGGGAGTAATGTGTCAGATCTCAAAATATATTGTTATATTTTCTAGATTCTAATAGTTGGACTAATAGGAAAATGGCCTGATATGACGTGTTAAGAAAGGATAATCTAAGCACCACATCCACTCCCTCTAGCATGTAAGCTCATTGAGCAGGGCCCTCAAACCCTCTGTTCTTGTTTGTCCAACTTGTCTGGTTACTATTACATGTTTGTTAGACCACCCATTGTAAAGCACTACGGAATTTATTGGTATTATATAAATATAATAATAATAATAATAAATGCAATGTTGTGGTTTTGGTGCTAGTGCTAGTAGCTCATTGGCTCAGCCCATAATCAAACCATTTTCAAAGGTCCCTCAAGGTTCCTACTTACCAATAAGCAGTATATATTTTGAGTACTAAGCCAATTAATTCTGTATAAAGTTGGACAAAATGTATATTTCTAAGTTGAAAGGAGAATTTGTATTTTAGTGATATTTGTGAAGAGGGGCCAGACCAGGGAAGCAAGGAAACAGACAACTCTTTAACAGTAGTACTGTGGCAGGGAATTCCTGGCGCAATATCCTCTAAACCACACTGTAGTGGTTATAGTGCTTAGAGTGCTAAATCCTTTACAGAGCAGTAACATGTGTATCATCATATCTTGCCATCCCAGTAATTGCTGCAACCAAGAAATGTTACTAAAAGAGGGAAGAGCTCTAAGTATTGATTGCACAGTCAGTCCTACTTAACTTTCAGAGATTGCAACCCATCAGAACAAACAAACAAACTAATAGGTAGACAGATAAATGGTGGAATAATTGGAAATGAGTTCATGTCCCTTCTGCATGAATTTTGGATTTCACAATGATTCCAATTTTTGTACTTGGCAGCAGTGTGTCATTGTACACAAATCAGCTCGAAATGTTGTCCAGAGCATTTTCTGTATTTTGAGAATTCTCCCTTCAACACTCTATATGATCAATCAAGTTACAGTATAAAAAATGATTGAAAAGTGATTGATTGTCATCCTGTCTTCCTTAGCTGATGAACAGCTATCTTCTAACCAGCATTAATGACTAACCGGACGGAAAAAAATATTTGACTTAAATGAGTGATTAGTTTCTTTCAACAGCAGATAAGCTGTCTGTAAAGGTGAACAAATCTCCTTCCAACCATTAAATAAAAAGGTTTAATATACATGTTATCCATGTAGATTAGCTTTTCCGCCAATAACATAGTGTAAAGGTGTACCCACCCTCTATGCTTACCAAAATCCAAAATGTAAACAAACTCTTTGATATAGGTAAAAACACTCAATACAGAAGTGCCTTGCACACAAGAGGAGGCAGCAACATCCATCAGGTAGTGCTAAATGAAACATTATATGAACTTACACTGCTCAGTCACAATATAAAACCACTGACAGGTGAAGTGAACAACATTGATTATATCACTACAATGGCACCTGTCAAGAGGTGGGCTATATTAGGGGGCAAGTAAAAAGTCAGTTCTTGAATTTCTTGTGTTGGAAGCAGGTAAAATGGGCAAGCGAAAAAATCTGAGTGACAGGGGTCAAAAAATGATGGCTAGACGACTGGGTCAGGGCAAGCATTCAATGGGGATGTGAGCATCAGAAATGGATCATGGAGCAATGGAGGAATGTTGTCTGCTCTGATGAATCATGTTTTCGTTTAGATCAGTTCGATGACTGGGTGCGAGTGTGTCTTTTGCCTGGAAAGAGATGGCAACAGGATGCACTACAGAACAAGGCAGGCCAACTGAATCAGTGTAATGCCACGGGCAATGTTCTGCTGGGAAACCATGGATCCTGGCATTCATGTGAATGCTACTTTGACATGTACCACTGATCTAGAGATTGTTGCAGACCATGTACACTCCTTAATGGCAATGGCCTCAGCAGGATAATGCACCCTGCCACACTGTAGAAATTGTTCAAAAATGGTTTGAGGAACATGACAAAGCGCTCAATGTGTTGCCTTGGCCTACAAATTCCCCAGATATCAATCTTATTGAGCATCTATGGGATGTGCTGGAGCAACCAATCTGACCCATGGAGGCCCCACCTCGCAACTTGCAGAACCTAAAGGATCGTTGCTAAATTTTTGGTGCCAGACACCACAGGACAGGTTCAGGAAGTCTTGTGGAGTCCATGCCTCCAGACATCAGAGCTGTTTTGGCAGCACAAGGGGGCCTACACAATATTAGGCAGGAGATTTTAATGTTGCAGCTGATCAGTGTATGTATTTTCTCTATAGAACATGCATGAGCAGGTCTTCATAGTAATATATATATATATTTTTTTTTATTAATTTACACTATTGAAAGCCCCATCCTCTTTCTTCCCTTGTGTCTGCATCTCTCATACATCGATTACATGTGAAAGAGCCTCCAAAGCTTCCAGATATTCTATGTGACCACTAGAGCAGATCTTTGCACAAGCCATGTGTTGTTTTCCTTTCAATTATGGTGTTACAAATAGCATTATGTATTTTTTTTCAATAGGAAATGTATACCACTATCATATTCAAGTGATAAAATATTATTTGAAGGGACACTATACGGTCAGGAACACAAGCGTGTTTTCCTTACCCTATAGTGTTAAATTAACTATAGTGTTTAATGTCTTACCCTATAGTGTTAAATTAGTCAGCCAGATTACCCGGATATCTCCAAGTTGACCCGAAAAAGGTCAAGCTGGGTCTGCCGGTGTGTTCCACAAAAGGGGAGCAATGTAACAGATTCCCTGTCCTTGGATTCAAAAGCCTTCTGTTCAATTTGTCTGTCTGTTTAGTAGATTGCATCCCCCTCTTATTCTGACATTGTCCCGTTTGACTACTAAACAACCGCACGAACCAGGGACCACCTAGGAGCTTGTTAACACCTATTAACACCTTGGAACGGTTCTCACCGCAGTGTTCTAATTGTTCTTCTGGGTGGCCGCAATTCCTATGCACAACCACGAAGTGGCAGCCATCTTGTTTGCATGACCGCAGGCAGCGGCGTTTGGGCATGAATCTCATGGAACTGAAAACGGACACAGAACACTGCTGGACTTTAATCACCCAGTTCAGGGCTATCAGGGGATGTAACCTTTGTGAGGTTTTTATGTATTTTTAGGGTACTTTTGGGGTGTTTGGGAAAATTTATGTTTTTTCTGTGCTTTGAGATTAGTCCAGGTCCTGATCCAATTATATCCCAGGCACAGATGAGGGATTATCTGATTTTGTATAGGAGTGACCTGGACCTGAGAGCCGGGGGGAGTGCCCCTTGCATGGGGACATGCATATAAGGCCAGTTGTGGCTGCCATTAAAGTATTCCAGCTTGTACTCCCAGAACTATGTGTCATCTGGTTACTGGGAGGGCAAAGGGCTACCTTTTAATCAATGTTCCAGTGTGGAGGATTCAATGGGGAACGTCCTTGTAAGGACTAGAGTTCCCAGGACTGAGTGTTGTCCAGTGCAGAGGGTAGCTAGAACAAATTCCCCATTCGGCTCCAGGAGAGAGCGGTTTCCAGGGCCCCAGTCAAGCCACAGTGACTGTGGGCAGAAGTGCGGCGGTTTGTCCCCTGTTCCAGCTAGGAGGCGGTCCTTGGTGGAGGTACCTAGCCGGGGTACAGGGAGCTCCGTCACATAATGTAATTGTTCTGATGACTATAGCATCCCTTTAATGATCTATCAGCTTTACTAACAGGTCGGCCTAAAAAATTTTCTGCCTGTGTCCAAGCATGAAATGTTGCCCCCTTCCTACCCTTTGGTGATCCAGTGACAAGCCAATCAAGGTACTTATACTTGCTGTATCCGTGATGGTGGCTTTTGACTGGAGTGGAGTCAATAGTGACTCCTAGAAGCTCAGTTCTTCACTTTACCAAACGAGGGCTCTTAGATAATGACTGTTTCGTCAAAATTCATGTATGTAACTTTGTAACCCATGTGCCACTGCCAATATGACTTATGCTGGGATAGTCAGTTTGAATATGATATTCACTATCATGTATCGCAAGTTGACTTCTGACTATTAGTGAGCTAAGCAGGCATACTATTTCTCAAGCGTAATTGCTAGAGAAGCACAATGCAAAACAGCAAATGTAACGTTTTCACTGTGTACAGCTTTACTTAGACTTGGGCATTCGAAGAATTGCAATTCAGACAAAAATCGGCTCTGAATTCCGAATGGTACACTCAAAGGTGAAGCACATAAAATTCAAATTTTAATAAGATTCGTTCATTAGTACATTCTTGTAGATTCATAAAATTCTTGTAAATTCATAAAATTGATACTCTTATGTGGGATTACCACAGATTTAAGGGTGCCACAATCAAATTAAGGATCTATTGTGTTTAGTCGATGGCAAATAAAGGAGCCATCTACTAGACAGCTCACTAATCTGTTACCCTTTAATATGGCAATCCCAGAGTACCAATTTTATTTAGAGAGTTATCTACTAAACAGTTGAAAGACCAAAATTCAGAGAAGCCCTTTTCTTCATTTGAAAAATTCTCTAATTTTGTATCCTTATGTGCGATTGCCAAATTTATTGATACAAAAATAGGGAGCTATCTACTAAACAAAGATGACTCATTAATTTGTTAACCTTCAATATGGCTATTCCACTAAACTGTACCAAATTAGGGACTTATCTAAACCAAAGAAAGATTTGTTCATGATCACGATATTACATTAGTCCGAATGGAAATTCGGAAATTCCAAAGCGAAAATATTCAACTAATTTCAACTGAAAATAATTGACTAATGGATGAAATTAGTTTCTGACTAAACAAAATATATTTTCGACTAAATTCATTCAAGGGCAATTCATTTTTATTTTATTTCCAGATGGTTTTAATCTTAACGTTGATTTGTTGAAATTCAGGAATATTGTCACATTAATGTATAATGGAATTTTTTTATCGCCATTTTTGGCCAGAGACAGAAGACTAAAGAAAAGAAAATGTCAATCAAGACATTGGCAGCTAAGCTTAAAATGATTAATTTACAAGCTTTTTCATTATCATTATTGTTAAATTATTAGTAGTGATGTCCCGAACGGTTCGCTTGCGAATAGTTCCTGGCAAACATAGCGTGTTCGCGTTCGCCACGGACGGCGAACTTTTGAAATGTTCGGTCCGCCCCCTATTTGTCATCATTGAGTAAACTTTGACCCTGTACCTCACAGTCAGCAGACACATTCCAGCCAATCAGCAGCAGACCCTCCCTCCCAGACCCTCCCACCTCCTAGACAGCATACAATTTAGATACATTCTGAAGCTGCATTCATTTTTTTTTGTATTAATTTTTTTTTTGTGTTTCGTGTTTATTATACATTATCCTCCATAGCCAGTAACCTGTGTTTATTATACATAATTCCCCATAGCCAGTAACCTGTGTTTATTATACATAATTCCCCATAGCCAGTAACCTGTGTTTATTATTCATTATCCCTCCCATAGCCAGTAACCTGTGTTTATTATACATTATCCCCCATAGTCATTTATCATTGGACCCAGGGCCGGCGTGTCCATAAGGTGGCACAGGCGGCCGCCTTAGGCGCACAGGCTCTGGGGGCGCAATATTTCAGTGGCCGGCAGGAGGAAAGCTCTCCCTCCTGCCAGCCACCATCTGGACCCCGGCGTGCCAGTTGCTGTGATGTGATAAGGCGCGGCGAGGGAGCTCTAATCTCACCGCTCTGCTCCCTCGCGCGCTGTCTGCTGATGCCGCGGGAGCTGGAATATGACGTCATATCCCGGTTCCTGCGGTATCAGCAGACAGCCCACGAGGGAGCATAGCGGTGAGATTAGAGCTCCCTCACCGCGCCTGATCACAGCACTGCCGCACGCCGCCCAGAAGCCCCACTGGACCACAGGGAATGATCCATCATCCACACCAGCTCTCCAGGTAGGGAGGCTGGGTGGAACATTTTTATTTATTAAAAAAAATTGTGAATGTATGTCATGTGTCTGTGTGTGAGTGTCTGTGAGTGACAGTGTGTGTGTCTGTGAGTGACAGTGTGTGTGTCTGTGAGTGACAGTGTGTGTGTCTGTGAGTGACAGCTTGTGTGTCTGTGAGTGACAGCGTGTGTCTGTGTGTGAGAGTCTGTCTGTGAGTGACAGTGTGTGTGTCTGTGAGTGACAGCGTGTGTGTCTGTGAGTGACAGAGTCTGTCTGTGAGTGACAGCGTCTGTCTGTGAGTGACAGCGTCTGTCTGTGAGTGACTGAGGGTGTGTGTGTGAGTGAGTGCATCTATGTGTGTCTGTGAGTGATTGTATGAGTGTGTGTGCATGTGAGTGTATGAGTGTGTCTGTCAGTGTATGATGAGTGTGTCTGTCAAATCAGTGAGAGTATGTTTGTCATTGAGTCTGTGTGTGACTATTAGTGTGTCTGTCAATGAGTGTCAATCAGTGTGGGTCTGTCAGTGTCAATGAATGAGTGTGTGTCAGATCAATGAGTCTGTGTGCATTTAAAACCAAAAAACTTTTTTCACTGTTATTGATTGAATAGCAGTTACTTGTCTTCAAGCGGGTGTGTCAGGCCAACAGCGTGTACTCTGCCAACCTCTGCCAGTGCACATTGCCACTAATATCTGGTGTCACAATAGCGTGCATTTAAAACCAAAAAATTTTTTTCGCTGTTATAGATTGAATAGCAGTTAGTTGTCTTCAAGCGGGTGTGTCAGGCCTACAGCGTGTACTCTGCCAACCTCTGCCACTGCACAGTGCAACTCATATCTGGTCTCACAGTAGCTTGCACGCATAGTACCACTAATCCCCCCAAAAAATAACAGGCAGAGTCAGGCCACCCCGCAGGGGTGGTCGTGGTGCTGTGATTCCCTTTTGCCCTAAAATAATGCCCAGTTTTCAGAGGCCACATACCCTGAACTTGAAAAGTTCTGAGGACATAGTTGACTGGCTAACACAGAACACCCAATCTTCTACAGCTTCCGCTCAGAACCTTGATGCACCATCCTCCGCTTAGCTTAGCTTCGGGCACCTCTCAAGATACCACTCACCCGCCTGCCGCCACCACCAACACTAGCACCACAGCTGCTTCACTTGGTATGTCAGAGGAGTTATTTACACATCCGTTTGAAGAAATGAGTGATGCGCAACCATTATTGCCAGAGGATGTAGATAACAGGGATATGTCTCAGGCAGGCAGCATTACACACATGGACGTACGGTGTGATGATGATGATGTTGTACCCGCTGCTGCTTCCTTTGCTGAGTTGTCAGATACAAGTGAAGCGGTTGATGATGACGATGCGTCCATGGATGTCACGTGGGTGCCCGCTCTGCAAGAAGATGAACAGGGCGAAAGTTCAGATGGGGAGACAGAGAGGAGGAGGAGGAGACGAGTTGGAAGCAGGGGGAGGTCGTCGCAAGGAGCTAGTGGCACAGTCAGACAGCATGCATCGGCACCCGGGGTCAGCCCGACAGCACGCCAATCAATGCATGCTGTGTCCACCACCAGATTGCCGTCATTGCAGAGTTCAGCAGTGTGGCATTTTTTTTGTGTGTCTGCCTCTGATAACAGCGATGCCATTTGCAACCTGTGCCAAAAGAAACTGAGTCATGGGAAGTCCAACAACCACCTAGGTACAACTGCTTTGCGTAGGCACATGATTGCACATCACAAACGCCTATGGGATCAACACATGAGTACAAGCAGCACACAAATTCAAAGCCGCCATCCTCCTCCTGGTCCAGCATCTTCAGCCACGTCACCCACTGCTGTCCTCCTTGCCCCCTCTCAACCATCCGCCACTCCGTCTCTCACCTTGAGCAGTTCCCGCTCATCTGCCCACAGTCAGGTGTCTGTCAAGGACATGTTTGAGCGTAAGAAGCCAATGTCAGAAAGTCACCCCCTTGCCCAGCGTCTGACAGCTGGCTTGTCTGAACTATTAGCCCGCCAGCTTTTACCATACAAGCTGGTGGAGTCTGAGGCGTTCAAAAAATTTGTGGCTATTGGGATAACGCAGTGGAAGGTACCCGGACGAAATTTCTTTGCACAAAAGGCAATCCCCAACCTGTACTCGATTGTTCGCGACATCACTACCTGTCAGCCCGGCCGGGTACAGAAAACTGAAGCTCCTTTAGGGGATCTGCTCCGCTCGGCAATGCAACAATAGAGGTAGGAGGCAAACCAGGAAGGGGAGTGTGACCACTAAGGGGGTGTGGGGTGCACCAAGGGACAGGGAGGGAATGGGAGAGAAGCACCAAGAGACAGGGAAAAGAGGGGGGAGGGGAGAAGAACACTAAGGGACAGGGAAGGGACCACTAATGGTCGGGGAGGGGGGCTGGTTAAGAGGCACATAGGTGAAGATTTTTTTGGGGGGGGGAGAGGGGTTGGAAAAATGCATCTTCGCCTATGTACCTAAAAATCCAAGTACCGGCCCTGGTTGGACCTAGGCAGCATGATGTCTTCGGCCGGCCCAGAGAGTGAGTGAGTGAATAATATAATATATATGTTCAGAAACATATTAGTAATATATGTAAATCAGGTTCATGCAAAGAGGGTGAAAAGATATTAAAGAAAAACACACTTATTGCATCAAATTTACAAAGCCAAACTTTTAAAAGCTTTCCTCATTTCTTTCTCGGGATGAGGAATATATCGGTTGCAGACTGAGGATTTCCATCTGCCCAATCTTTTAATAATATGCACTGGAGTGTCAGTGTTGAAGGAGACCGAAGCTGCCCCTATTCTAAATGAAAGACCCGAGACATGGATACAACCCAATCTTAGGAGTAGTGTTCTGATGTTGAAGATGAATTTAGCCGTAGTCAGAGGGATTAAGTGAGAGTAGTGGTGAAATGTATGTGGCATGACTGAGTGTGGGTAAGTAAAAGTGCTCATGCGCTGGACCCTTTAATTATGCTACGACTCAAAGAAAATAATTGCTGTGGGCTTTGTTGAATTTTGTTGTTGTTGTTAGCATTTGTTTTTTTAAAGAAAGATAAAGATGTTGATAATGTTCTGAATTGTGTGCTTGCAATAAAAATAACTTACCTAATAAAATGTCTTATCTTATATTGATTATTCAGTTAAGTTTAAGTGTCCACAAGCCATGCCAACCCAATAATCAATTCTTCCATATTCATTATACACCCATAACAAATATTCTTCAACACTATAACCTTATTAAAGTTATACAATCAATGACATGTTGTAACTATTTAAGATTATGTAACTGTATCAGATGATATCATATTTCCAGTGTGTTACCAGTAGTAAATATGAGATATGATGCACAAACATACTTTAAAGAAACCATGATTCACGTACAAATCAATATACATCAAGGTAAGACCCTATTTATTTTTGTTGCAAGTATCGTTTTAACTAAGTGGGAGAATAAAACCACTGCATTGAAATATTGCAGAAACTGTATATTAAATATTCATTTGCTTGATTGGCAAAATTATTCAATAAATTATTCTCCTCTTATGAATTAATTCAAACATGTAAGGAGATGAATTTACTGCTGATTTAAACATAAGTAGGGTGATTCTTTTATAAATATGAATTTTTTAACGTAGACATTCACATATAACCTTTAGAATCTTTTGGTTACTGAATAATTATCAGATTTAAAATCACGCTTGGGCAGTATGTTAGAATAGATTAACTGTCACGCTGACACTCAAACACTTGGAAAATGTATTTATATGGTAAAAGGGATACAGCATCAAAAACCAATACATCTCAATGTAGCGTTGTAATATGGAAATACGGTCCCTTTACTAGTACAATACCAAACAGAAAAAGACAGACAGATATCCACTAGAGGCACGTTATCCCCAAATGATACGTATTCTGCATAAGAAGTATTGGATTGGACAGATCCTCATGATTGATGATATAACACAAGGCAGTGTGGACAGAGAGATGAGAATCTCTCAGCAATGCATTACATGTTTTTTTTAAATTAAAGTGGGCCCATGTATCTAAATACAATAAGGAACATATCTAACTGCTATTAGTTGCAACACTCACTACTGAGTTGCAAAAGCTCCTCACTAGGAGATTTATTATTATTATTATTATTATTATTAATAAAGCGCCACCATGGGTGGACTAACTTACACATATTTATAACCAGATAAGTTGGACACACAGTAACTGAGAGGTTGAGGGCCCTGGTCAATGAGCTTACATGCTAGAGCAGGGGTAGTCAACCTTTTAATACCTACATCCCACTTTTGTATCTTTTTGATGTTAAAATTTCCTTACCGCCCACCAGTGCCGCAGTAACTTATTTTACTGCGTTTTTTTTGTTTGTTTGTTTTTTTAAAAAGAATATGTATTAAAATTCTTTATTTTTCCTTTTTTTCTATCTTCTATTCTACTTCATTCTATGTGTGTCTGTGAGGTGCTGTGTTTGTGCGTGGAGGGCGCTGTGTTTGTGTGTGAAGGGTGTAGTGTGTGTGAGAGATGCAGTATGTGTCAAGAGGCAGTGTGTGTGAGGGGTGCTGGATGTGGGTGAGGGGTGCAGTGTGTGTGTGCGTGAAGAGGGCTACTAAACTGGTTCATGGATTGTAGGATAAAACTTACCAGGAAAGGTTAAAGGATCTTAACATGTATAGCTTGGAGGAAAGACGAGACAGGGGGGATATGATAGAAACATTTAAATACATCAAGGGAATCAACACAGTAAAGGAGGAGACTATATTTAAAAGAAGAAAAACTACCAGAACAAGAGGACATAGTCTTAAATTAGAGGGACAAAGGTTTAAAAATAATACCAGGAAGTATTACTAAAGGAGTTTAAGCATGTGTGGCATAGGCATAAGGCTATCCTAACTATAAGATAAGGCCAGGGACTAATGAAAGTATTTAGAAAACTGGGCAGACTAGATGGGCCAAATGGTTCTTATCTGCCGTCACATTCTATGTTTCTATGTTTCTAAGAGTGATTTGTGTTTGTGAAGGGTGCTTAATGTGTGTAAAGGGTGCAGTGTGTGTGTGAGAGTTGCTGTGCGTGTGTAAAGGGTGCTGTGCATGTGTAAAGGGGGCAGTGAGTGTATAAAGGGGTCAGTGCGTGTGTGAGGGAGGCAGTGCGTGTGTGAGGGAGGCAGTGCATGTGTGAGGGGCAGTCTGTGTGAGGGGGGAAAAGTGTGTGTGTGAGGGGGCAGTGTGTGTGTGTGTGTATGTGTGTGTGAAGGGGCAGTCAGTGTAAGGGGGCCGTGTGTGTTTGAGAGATGTCATGTGTGTGTGAGGGGTGTAGTGTGTGTGAAGGGTGCATATGGTCTATGCTGTGATTTAATGTCTCACCCTTCCTTCTTCTTACCTTTTACCAGGGGGGGGGACATAATGCTGCAAGCGCTGGTGGTCCAGTGGTGGCATGTTCGGCTGCGAGCACAGCACTGTATTGGAGCATTACAATGGTAACGTGCAGCAACGCTCTGACCAGCCTACTCGTGGGAGGAACACAGAGCCTCCCAGGCCTTCCCTCCTTCTGCTGGAACTAAGTGCCAGTGGGCTGGTAAAAGAGGGAGATCTTTGATCTCCTCACCAGCCCGAGAGGGCTTAATGTACGGCTGGCTCTGCATGGGCCAGCAGGGTGGATGAAAGGATCTCCTGTGCCTGCCTTGCTCCACGGCCATCGAGGCCCACTGGGCATTTTCTGCACAACCAACCACCGCCCACCTGAAATCCCAAACCCCCCACTAGTGGGCGGTAGGGACAAGGTTAACTACCCTTGTGCTAGAGGGAGAGGGGTTTAGTGACATTAAAGGTAAGGTTAGGGTAGTAAAGTAGGTAACTAGGATAGTACTCACTGAGGGCTTAGTGGGTTGTTTTAATGATAGTTGCTGGAGAGGAATCAGGGTGTGGGGATGAAAAGCTGTTAACAGTTTAATTGATACGCTTTCTTGAAAAGGTGGAGACAGGGGAAAGTCTAACAGAGAGGAGAAGCACGTTCCATTGGAATTGTGCTACCCAAGAGAAGTCTTTGGGCGAGCATCAGAGGTAGGAGTATGAACAGAGCTTTGACGTAGGTCTCCGGCAGAATATAGGGGCCTGGACAGGACATATTTGTGTATTATGGAGGATAGGTAAATCTGAGCAGCATTTTGTAGAGATTTGTAAGCAAGTACCAGAATCTTAAATTGAGCCCTGGAAGCGTGGGAGGTGTGAGCGGACCGGAAGATGAGCCTTGCAGCCGCATTCATTATAGATTGCAACTGTGCAAGTTGGGAACATGTAAGACCACTGAGAAGCAGACTGCAGTAGTCAAGGTGAGAGAGAAAATCAACATGGACCAGCACCTTAGCCTAGTCTGGTGTTAAGTAGGGGCGGATGCGTGCTATGTTTTTGAGATGGAAGCAGTAGGATTTGGCAATCGACTGGACATGAGGGGTAAAGGAGAGGTCGAAGTCAAAGAGGCAGTGAGCCTGCAAGGTACACCTGATGGTAGCGCCGTTGACTTGGAGGGAGATAAACATGGAAGTAGCAACACTTGAGGGAGGAAACACCAGAAGTTCTGTTTTGGACAGGTTGAGTTTAACCCCTTAAGGACCAAACTTCTGGAATAAAAGGGAATAATGACATGTCACACATGTCATGTGTCTTTAAGGGGTTAAGGAAGTGAGCAGCCACCCAGTTAGAAATAGCAGAGAGGCAGTCAGAGACACGAGTCAAGAGGGGTGGAGAGATATCAGGAGATGATAGATAGATTTGCGTGTCATCTGCATAGAATTTTGATATTGGAAGCCAAAGGAGCTGATGAGTATACCAGCGGAGGCAGTATAGATGGAGAACAGTAGAGGACCAAGGACAGATCCTTGGGGAAATAGGTTTCCATATTTGAGTGGTTGCACACATATCTCAGATCACCCTAGAAAACGCCAGGTGTTTGCTAGAGTGGTGTAATTCTTGCTGCTATAGAGCATAATAATTTTTTTGAGTGAGATTCATGTTTTACCATTGAGTGACTCTGGGATTGTAAGATACCATAAGGACGCAGCCTGACTGCTAAGTGCCACCTAAAGCATTTAGTGGATGATGAATAATGATTTGGGGTTGTTTTAACTTTATGGGTACTTAGTTCCATTGAAGGTATATCTTAATGCTGCACAGGTAAAATGGCATTCTAGATGAACTTACCTTACATGCTTGCAGTTTGCGCCAGTATTTTGAGTTAGTTTTTTGCTAGACATGTTTAATTTGTTTCGTTCCGAATGTAAATTCGGACGAATTTCAGGCAATTCGGACATTCAAGTGCTTCCGAATGTCCGAAGTGCCGAATTTCCAAAGTGTCGAACCGAATTGCCAAAGTGCTAAATTGCTGAAGTGCCCAAGTGACGTATTTCGGAAGTGCCGAAGTGCTTTGAATTTCTGAAAAGTGGCAAAACAAGAGTGGGAGGGAAAATTACGTGAATGATGACAGGGGCAGGGATAGGGGTAGGTTTAGGGGTAGGGTTAGGAAACCCTAGAGATGTTCCGAATTCCAAAGTCCCGAACTGCCGAAGTTCTGAATTTTTGAAGTGCCGAACCTAATTGCCCTAATTTCTTTCTTACCCGAATTTCTAAACCGAACCAAATTTTTTGTCCTTGCACATAATAGTTTTTTCCTGTTTCAGCCTGAAAATGCACAGTAATGGTTTATCACAGAACATTATTGCGAGGAATTCTAGCCGTAATTGTGAGCAAGAGCAAACCATCCAATGCCTGCGGCAGACCTCACTATTGCTCCTCTGACAAAATGGAAGAAATCTCAGCTGCATTGGTACGGCATCTGGTAGGAATCCTTTCTAGAAGAGCGTAGGCAGTTATAGCTGTAAAGGGGTATGGGTGCTCAGTTTCCTAATAATACTTGTGTATTGTAGGGAGAGGTTTAATGAGATGGTGTCCTCAGGTGCTCTATCATATATATTGCATAGGATTTAGTCAGGTAGTATCACAAATCCTACTGCAACTAATACTTATAAAGGGACACTTTATTGGCGCAACTGTCTTAAAATGCATACCTGTCCTCTTCATTCATTAGGTCCAATTCATATCAGCAACGGGCGTCTGTGACACTCTTGGCTAATTGACCGCTGTCCATTCTTGTCTGTGTTAATGCTCCTCTATTAGCTTAAGCAGCAAAGGGGGGCTGGGCTGTCAGGGACCCTCGTTCAGTGTTAAACGATTCAAAAATGTTCAATTTAACCCATAGTGTTCCAGCTGGGATGAGAAACGCATTACACTTGCCTCTCACAGATAATGTTCCTGTAGCAGGTAAGAACATCACAAAATTCACTGCCGAAGATAAAATATTGATTGCAAGGTTGGGGCGGCCAATAAAAGGCTGCATCTTGTTCAAAGTAATAAATAATGTGGATAAAATAAGATATTTGGGAGAGAAGGTGGCATTGTTATAAATATTCTATAACATCTGTCACTGAATATAGTAAAGATGTGCAGTGTGCACTGATTGGGGTTTATAGCATTTCCAATACACCTTACTAAGCAACATTGGTATTTTAATCAGTAATGATGTGGCAAAGTGACATCTTTACCGCTCTCTCAAGGACAGGTTAGATGGCTTTCTTAAATAGAAATTACTATTCTGAAGTACACATGGTCCTTCATTTCACAGACTGGGTAATCAGTTAATAGCATGAGGAAGGGAGATTTATTCATACACATAGACAGTAAAGTTTTTGCATTTTATGGGTTATTTATTAAACTATGATAATGAGCCCAAGGGGACATGAATGTTATAATGTCATAATCAGAATTATCATAACTTAATAGACAATAATCCGTCTTCTTCACAAGCCAGACAACTGTCATTTATTATATATTGTATGTACAATCACTGCTCTTAGCGTTAATTGTTGTCTTAAAGGGACAGGGATGTTTCCTGGTAAATATTGATATGTAAGTCTTAAATAAAAACATAAAATAATTAAAAAAAAAATAGATGAAATAGATAAAACATAAAAAAATAAAAAAAAATAGATGAATGCATAGTTTCTAACATAGGCCTCTATTTAACATTTTTAAATAAGCTTTTCAAATGATTCAATGGTTTATTACCCTAATGTGGGATTGCACTATTTAGGATACCAAATTAGGGCTCTTTTTAGTGCATAGCTACCCTAACTTGGTACCTTTTTTAGGATTATGGGATTTAGAAAAAAAATTTATAACATTTTTAATTTGGTATCCTAAAATGGGAAGTATCGCATAAGGCAACTAAATTATTATTATTACTATTATGTTATTATTATTAAGTTATTTATTTGGCGCCATCAAGTTCCGCAGCATTTTACAATGGGTGGACGAATGGACATGTAGTTGTAACCAGACAAGTTGGACACACAGGAACAGAGGGGTTGAGGACCCTGTTTAAAGAGCTTACATGCTACAGGGAGTGGGGTAAAGTGACACAAAAAGGTAAGGATAGTATTAGACTAGTGACAGTTGCAAGAGAGGAATCAGTCGGGAGCTATTAACAGTTTAATTGATACGCTTTTTGAAGAAGTGGATTTTTAATGATTTTTTTAAGGAGTGGAGACTGGGTGAGCATCTAACGGAGGAGGGAAGCGAGTTCCACAGGAACGGTGCAGCCCTCGAGAAGTCTTGAAGGCTAGCATCAGAGGTGGGATTACAGGCAGAAGATAGACGTAAGTCTTCAGCAGAGTGTAAGGGCCTAGACGGGACATACTTGTGTATTAGGGAGGATAGATAGGTGGGAGCAGCATTATGTCGAGATTTGAAAGCAAGAATTTTTAATTGAGCCCTATATCTTACAGGAAGCCAATGTAGGGACTGACAGAAGGGTGAGGCGTAGGAGGTGCGGGTGGACAGGAAAATGAGCCTCGCCACTGCATTCATTATGGACTGTAACGGCGCAAGTTGGGAGCATGTAAGACCACTGAGAAGTGGATTACAGTAGTCAAGGCGAGAAAGGACAGTGGAATGGACCAGCACCTTAGTCACATCTGGGGTTAAATAGGGTCGGATGCGCGCAATGTTTTTGAGATGGAAATGACAGGATTTGGCAATAGACTGAACATGAGGCTTGAAGGAGAGGTCAGAGTCAAAGAGAACACCTAGGCAGCGAGCCTGCGTGGTGGAGCTGATGGTAGCACCGACTTGGAGACAGACAGACACAGGAGTAACAACACTTGAGGGAGGAAAGACCAGAATTTCAGTTTTGGTCAACTTTAGTTTAAGGAAGTGGGCAGCCATCCAGTTCAGCTTGTTACAAAACGATAATAACAGGATTTTTCTGGAAATTAATTTTGAAATTACTAAAACGAAATTGAAAGTAAGCCAAAATTTGTTTCCCTGTGTACATGTCTACTGAACATCAAATTAAAGTAAATTATAATACAATAATCCCAAAATTCAGGCAAACCAGCTGATTTGGAAATATAATCTTGCCAATAAACAGAGCATGCCTATTTTTTGCCACTTCAGGTGCACTACAATGTGCTACAATTAAATGTTTAGAAAATAAAATGTCTCCACATTGCCAAGCACCTACAAGAGCTAATTCACCCCCATAAACTACCTGTTAAAAAAAATCGATCTCCTGAGTGGTCGTGTTAATAGTTCAAACTGCGCTTCTTACTGAAGTTATGCAAATGCTTTGTCTCGTTTTATGCATTGCCCTGTGTAAATGCATCCTCTTCTATTACATTAACATGAAAAAGATTTATTACAGTGGAGGCTGTATGAACTTTAATTATATTATTTTTGTATTAATTTTACATTCATTTGAGCTGGCAGTCTGGGCAATGAGCTAACCAGGAATAAGGTAGTTTGTCAGTATCTATAAATACGAGAAAACCAAGCTGTCATCATGAAAACTTGCATTGGTTTATTCATTTACTGCATGGTCTCGATGATAGTTCCTGCATCCCACATGTGATATTTGTCATCAACTATCCACTGCACTGCATAATATGTATGGCATAAACCCGCTCTTTACTAAAACATTATTACAAAGAGTCGTGCATTAAAAATATATATTTCTTAAAAGACACATGATATTCTAAGGTACAGATATGCCAATCTCCTGTAAATTAAGGCAAATTTATTTGAGACTCTGAGATTTAGCCTTATCAAGTATAGGGTTACCAAGAGGAGTGCCCTGGATATACCAGAGTTAGGAGTAACATATTGGGATTGATTTTTCCATTTTCATTTTTAAGCCATTTTTTCAATAAAGATATGTATATATTTTTACGTGATATCACATCCCTATACATATATGTGAGTTACCCTTTCCTGGTCTATATCCTGGATGCATAGTTGCATTAGTTACACTTGTATATACTTTATTTTTTACTTATTTTATGATCTCATAATCTTTTTTTTTATTATTATTTTTGGATCTATTAGCCAGTACATTGATATATGGATTCTACTTTGCTATATATATATATCCAGTGTATGTACCTGGTCTCGGGGCTCCATCTGCACTGAGACCAGTAGCATTCGTGTTGTTGTTTTGTGTATATTACTGACGCTGGGGTATAAGCCCCTAGAGACCCCTGGAGTCTCCTTGCGGTACAGAAGATTAGGGGGTACACCCAGCACTAATACCTTAGGGTAGAGTGCGGTGGACTGTACTCACTGTCTTCTAATTTTTTAATTTATTTGATATGCCCAATTTAAGCTCTTTGTACCACAAGTGCGTTATGCCATTAGCATAAATGATAGAAAATATTGTATGAAACATTATCGTATGAGCTCACTAGTCCAAAAATTTGAAGAAACATGGAAATACATTTGAGATGAGTGGACAAGGCAAGCAATATTTGGCAACAAACATTTGACGATATAGAACTAAACTAGGCCAGTGTGGTTCATGTTTTGTTAGTGTTTTGTCAGTGCCACCATTGGAGTAGAATCGAAAAATGCCAAAAACCTGGAGTCTTGGTGTGCTTTAACAAGTTGGTCAAAAATCACTGCCCTAAGCTTCACTTCAATTGGCAGTAATGAGAATGGGTAGTTTGGTATGCTGTAGGATACTAAGAGATTGGATACCCAATTGTGAAATACTTACCATAAAGGAGGGGGTGAAAGGTAAACTGACCAAAATATATTGTACAGTTCTGCTCGTGGTATATTTCTGGTTGTAAAGTAGTATCATATAGGGTTGACTAGCAATAATATATATTATACCTAACTAAAATACCATTACTTTAAAGCAACAGCATTACTTTACAATTTAGCCCCGTAGGAATTTTTGCAAGTTTACATTTTTTTTTATTTTTTTTATGATTATAGAATAAATCTTGCTAAACAATTACTGAAGCAATATCTCTCCACTTGAATATCATAAACATGGTAGATCACTTATTTTTTTTTTTTTGTGTAGAAGTGCATGATTATTGTTTCACGATAAATTTTTTTTTAGAAAAAGTACATTAAGAATTTTTTTCCAGAGCTCTCATGGGAGAGGAAACATGTCCCAATGTTTTCTTATTTTATGTCCACTTTTCCAGCCTACTTGTACCCATGCCTTGGCACCTGTTGCCCTGGTTGCCCTAATGCCTCCTCCACCTGACCCAGCAAGGCCCTTTCCTCTGCCCATCCTACTCACAATCTCATAATTCCCCTACCATCTCCTTCTATGTCCTCGTGGATGTTACATCGGATTTAGGGTTATTTTCTTGAGTGGTGCCTTTCTTGCACACACATTGCGAATTTACTATGAGAAATCAGTGAAGGTGTTTGTCCATTTGCTTCAAAAATGCGTGGATTTTGCAATGCAGCTCTGTTAGTGTGGATAGTTCAATGTGGTGGAATTCGACGGATTAGGAAGGCCGCATCCAGCATCTTGTTCTGAAAATGCCCATCTTGAACTTCTCCATAAATCTCTCCATGATATGATCCAGATAACAAGACACTCTGTCTAAACATTATTAGACCCAAATCTAACCCTGGGCTTTAAGTTCTTCAGGATCAGAAGAAAATATTGTTTTCTATACATTGTGCAAAATTATTTTAACCCTTTAAGTACACGACACAGTTGGATGTGTGATTTTGCTGCAACGCCTACTTATAACTGGGGAATATCCTGATAATATGGGCTACATAAATTATCACGTTTATTTTTAGAAACCTAGCTCAATGTGATGAAATTATTTGGAATAAAGCTGCACTAACGGACTGATATAAATCAAGAAAAGAAAAAAGATGAAATCTGCCACATATAGAATATTCAGTTAATATAAGTAAATGTTGAATGGTAAATTGACATTATTACATTTAAACAAATTATAATGTTTGAGAAGAACAGCCACAAACCTATACGAGATATGTGCACTGTTTTCCTCGTCACTTGGATAGAAAATTCTAAGTCTTCTATCTGGAAACAATGTTGTCCCTTGTATATTTGTCATGTGTCTTAACTTATCAATATCACACGTAACAGCTACCCTGCTTAGTAAGTGAGACTAGCTGTAGATCTGTGTTATGTTTCCATGGACAATTTTTTGATCAGTACCATCGCAAACCAAAAGAAAATCGCTGACACGGAAGTCCAATACAGCAAATTAGGAATCATATTCTGACAGCTGTTACAAAAAACAGCCATAACAAATAGACCAGGGCATGTGAGATGAAATCACATCATTTTCCAGGGAAAATTTATTTTGAGCATCTGCGAGAGGCAATTTTCTTAGCTTTAAGATCATTTTTTGGAAGAGGATAAAAGCACTTGAATTGCTTTTGTTTCTAATATTATTGATTTTAAATCCTCTACATATCTTTGAAGAGCGATGCTGAGATGAAGAAATGTGTTTCAGTACAAAATAACAATTTGATACTCAGCAATTCTTATCTATGAGGGATCTGTTCAGTACAACCATAGCTGCTGATTGTAATAAATATGTGGACACAAAATACGGAATGTACAGGTAATGGGCAGGAAGATGACATGTGATGGTGTGGTATGGACCTAGGCAGTGGAGGACCTAGATATGTCACCAGTTGGGGACTTTGACAAATTTACATAGTCCCCCGACAATGACATCAACGCTGGTGGTTTGGGGTCTGGTGACCGAGGGGGGCAGGTAAAGATTTACTCACCTGAACCTGTCCCTCGTGGACACCGCCATCTTGGTCCAGCAGGGCCGCCACCAGAAATTTTGGGGCCCCTGACAAAGCACAAGGTCTGGGTCCCCCCCCCCCCCCCCCCCCGCCCCCATCCCCCCGGCCCGCACACGAGTCCGCCCACAGGACTCTTACCTAGTCTGCAGACAATGATGCAGGACTGAATGTGGTGTGTATAGTGGAAGTGAATTAGAATGTGTGTAATGCATGTAGTGTTTGTGTGTATTAGATACTGTTTGTGCAGTGAATGCAGAGTGTGTGTTTGTGTAGTGGATGCAGTGTGTGTAGTGGATGTAGTTTTTGTGTGTACTAGATGCAATGTGTTTAGTGGATGTAGTGTGTGTATTAGATGCAGTGTCTCTGTATAGTGAATGCAGAATGTTTAAATGTGTGGTGGATGTAGTGTGTGTACTGTGAATACAGGATGTTTGTGTAGTGGATGCTGTGTGTATAGTTAATGCAGAGTGTGTGTCAGTGTAGTGAATGCAGAGTGTGTGTTAGTGTAATAAATGCAGAGTGTGTGTGTCAGTGTAGTGAATGCAGAGTGTGAGTGTCAGTGTAGTGAATGCAGAGTGTGTGTGTCAGTGTAATGAATGCAGTGTGTGTGTTGGTGTAGTGAATGCAGTGTGTGTGTTAGTGTAGTGGATGCAGAGTGTGTGTCAGTGTAGTGGATGCAGTGTGTGTGTCAGTGTAGTGAATACAGTGTGTGTGTTAGTGTAGTGGATACAGTGGGTGTGTTAGTGTAGTGGATGCAGAGTGTGTGTCAGTGTAGTGAATACAGTGTGTGAGTTAGTGTAGTGAATACAGTGTTTGTGTTAGTGTAGTGAATACAGTGTGAGTGTTAGTGTAGTGGATGCAGTGTGTGTGTTAGTGTAGTGGATGCAGAGTGTGTGTTAGTGTAGTGAATACAGTGTGTGTGTTAGTGTAGTGGATGCAGTGTGTGTGTTAGTGTAGTGGATGCAGTGTGTGTGTTAGTGTAATGAATGCAGAGTGTGTGTTAGTGTACTGGATGCAGTGTGTGTGTTAGTGTAGTGAATGCAGTGTGGGTGTTAGTGTAGTGGATGCAGTGTGTGTGTTAGTGTAATGAATGCAGTGTGTGTGTGTGTGTGTGTGTGTGTGTGTGTGTGTGTACTAGTGTATGCATGTAATGTAATGAAAGTTATTTCCCCCTCCCTGTTTCTTACCTGGTTCAGGGAGTGGGGAAGATTCTTTGATCCCTGGTGGTCCGATGGCATTCTGGGACCCACCCCGGCTCCATGTATTTGCAGAGGGGGCCCAGCGGACTGCAGGAGCACTTTCCAGCATTTCCCTGTCTCTAACAACCGCGAGACGTGGTTTGCGCGTCGCGAGGAGCGTTGCCATGGTAACCCATGGCAATGCTCTAACGGCCGCACATCTCGTGGGAGTTAGAGACAGGGAAATGCTGGAAAGTGCTCCTGCAGTCCGCTGGGCCCCCTCTGCAAATACAGGGAGCCGGGGGGGGAGGGGGGGGGCCCGCGGCTGCACATATATATAGCGATGATCGCTATATATATTTGCAGAGTGTAATTGTGGGGCCCTGGACCGCCGGGCCCGTGACAACCGTCACGGTTGTCACCCCCTGATGGCGGCCCTGTGGTCCGGTGTGGTCCTCCTCAGTGCTGATGTCACTGCTGAACTCTCGCGCATACTTTAAAGAACCGCTAATATGTCACACTATTGCATGCACACACACGTGCTCACACTTACTGCTGATATACACACACATACTCACGCATGCTCATGCAGTGCGACACTCATAAATACATACACTGACACAGATGCAAGCACAAGCACATAATTCCTCATAAAACATAAAGCTACATTATTGTACACACTCACACATGTGGTTTCACACATACACACAGAAACTCGCATACCATGAAACTCACAGATAGACTTGTGGCGAAAAAATAACTTCTACAAAAAGTAACATTTTTGTAGAAAAGTAAAATTTTTAGGACACTCAAATTTTGACCATATTTCATTAGGGAAAAAAGATTTTGGAAAACAAATCAGACAAACCAAAATGGCTTAAAAAAATGGGCAAATCAGCGTACTGTAAAATATATAAATAATATAAATATTATGCATGTATTCTACAGTACACTGATAGGTGCATCTTTTGCCATTTGATTCACAGATCAAGTGATAAAAACTAACTAAAAGAGGGGGAAAGAGGACTCGCAGTAGAAAAAGCCATGTTTATATTTATTAAATAAATTATATAAATATTGATTTTCTTTACTGCTCCATTTTCCCTCTATTGGTCACTTCTCAACATTTAGTTACATCCCTCCAGCCATCAATCATCTTTTTTTTCCCATCAATCATATCTTTTTTTTGGTGACATTTGCAGAATTCAGAATTGCAAATCGAAATGAGCATGCTCATCCATTGCGCATTTTGTTTAGCTTGTGATTCGGGTACATTCCGTTTGGAGTTTGTAGATTTGACCGATTACACAATCTGCTCAAATTCAACTCTAGCTTTATTTCTACTAGATTAGAGATCTTGCTAGCTCATCAGGCTTCTTTTATATCTCTGTAATTCTTTATAACCCTGTAGGTCTTCATTCTATGGAACCAGGGTTCTTTAAGAGCATTGTGCTTTTTCAAGATACTGTTCTTTCCAAGATTCTAAAAATACTTTAAGGTGCTAAGGTTCAGTCTAACACATTAAGATCTTTGTTATCAATGTTTAACCACTTAAAAACCAAACACAACCCATGTCCTTGTAACAATGGTGCTCCTAGAGATCCTACTCTGGCATGTAAAGAATTAAGGAATTTTGTTTATACATCCGACTAGGGTCCTTTCCAAGGCACTAACCTTGATTGTATAATAAAGGAGGAGTTATATTTCTCTTACAAGACACTTACTCAACGCAAAGGTTGGACTTCCAAATGCAGAAACCTTCCCTGTGGCTATTAAAGGGAAACTATAGTGCAAGGAAAACTAAGTTGGTGCAGAAGGACTTAAAAAAAACATTTTGTCACTTACATTATTCCAGCGCCGATGTCCCTCGGCTCTGGTTCAGGCTCCGCCTTCGCTCCTCGTCCACCGACAACAGCCGACGGGGGGACCTAATGCTTTCCAATGGGATCTTGGATGACGCTGGATGTCCTTATGTAGAGGTCGCCTAAGTGGCATCACCACATGGAAATCTCTCTAGTGGCTGTCTGGTAGGCAGCCACTAGAGGTGGAATTAACCCTCCAAGGCAATTATTGGAGTGTTACGGTTACCCTTAGGCTTGCTGAGAGCTGGACCGCTTAGTCGTCTGGATTCCTATTTGCTGAAGAGGAGAGAGAGGCTTTCCTTAATATTCCATAAGAGTCCTGTAAGTGTAGAACAATCCCACTAGCTATAGTATAGCTAGGATACCTTTCTGCCCAACAAAACGAGTCGAGGCTGCGATTTGAGGGTCAAGTAAGAACTGAGGACTGGGCTGACCAGCCTGCTTTTTATTGTGGTTACATACAAAAAGGATACTCCCAGGGGGAGGCATAAAATCACCAATCACATATTGGATACCTCCCACACATCTCCTCCCCTCAGATAAACAGTTAACATAATTATGCAGTACATATTTCTAACCAAGTTCTGGATGTACCCCAAAACCAGGGGGTACCCCTTTAAATCCTACACCGCTGTACAGATCTTGTTCAGGGGAGCAACATATCCGAAAACCAACCCGTTCGGATGAAGGGTTCGAGAGTTATGGGTTTTTCAAAGTTTTGACCGACCGCACAGACTTCCTGGCCGAAAATGGTTCCACACGTTTAGGCCTTGCGGTCGGTCTCCGTTCGTACGGTGAAACTCCACGAACCCATTGCCATCCATAGGTATCCTGGGGGTCGCTGTACTCCCCCTGCGAAGGTTAATCGTCCTACCGAACGGTGAGCTGCTCGGTAGGTCCAGCACGAAGTTATACTATCCTGGAGGTCTCAGCGGTGTTCGCCTGGGTGCGTCTCCGTTTTTAGTTCCAGACGATTGCTGGCAAACACCGCTGGTCGTGCGTAAGATGGCCGCGAACACGTGCAAAGTCCTGAAATGGCGGCCACCTATACGTTTACACAAAGGATTCGTGCTGAACCATACCAACGACTGCAAATAAGTCAGACAAGTGAAACTAACATTTAAAGGCACATAGTTCAATAAGGTTTTTGTAACAGTGCTCCCTTTTTGTGGAACACTCTGGCAGACACCGTCTGACCCCTTTTCGGGGCAGACTAAGGCTGTCCAGACCGCTGGTTATGCTGGGCTGAGGTCCGTTTGTCTGGACAACCCGTCCGCGTTGCCATTCTGTTTCCCGGGTCGGTAGGTAATGGTAAAATTGAAGGGTTGCAATGATAAACTCCAACGTAATAACCTGCCGTTATCTCCAGAGACCCGGTTTAGCCACACCAACGGGTTATGGTCGGTGACCAGAGTGAACTCTTGTCCATATAAATAGGGAGTCAATTTCTTTAATGCCCACACCAAGGCCAAACACTCCTTTTCGACCGCTGCATAGCTGACTTCGCGGGGTAGGAGCTTCCGGCTGATGTAGGCAACTGGATGCTCCCCTCCATCTTCACCTACTTGGCTGAGGACGGCTCCCAGCCCGAACATGGAAGCGTCTGTATGGACGATAAAACGTTTATTAAGAGCTGGAGCCGCCAAGACAGGAGCATTAACCAAAGCGTTTTTGAGGGCCTGGAAAGCCTTTTCACAGTGGGGAGACCACAGGACCTGTCGAGGTAAGTTTTTCTTGGTCAAGTCAGTCAGGGGTTTGGCAAGTGTGCTGTAGTCGGGTACAAATCGTCTGTAGTACCCTGCCGTGCCCAGAAAGGCCAGAACCTGGGTTTTAGTGATGGGGGTGGGCCAATTGGCAACAGCTTCTATCTTGGCTGGCTCTGGTCGCTGTTTTCCGCACCCCACCCGGTGACCCAGGTACTGTACCTCGGCCATCCCAAAGTGGCATTTTTCTGGTTTCAGAGTCAGGCCAGCAGCCCGGATCTGATCCAGAACCATTCCTACATGAGCTAAGTGGTCCTCCCAGGACTCACTGTGAATCGCTATGTCGTCCAGGTATGCACAGGCAAAACTCTGGAAGCCATCCAGGAGCCTATCCACCAAGCGCTGGAATGTAGCTGGGGCATTCTTCATCCCAAACGGCATTACCTTAAACTGGTATAAGCCGAATGGGGTGACGAATGCCGACTTGGGGATAGCCTCCGGGGCCAGGGGAATCTGCCAGTAACCCTTGCAGAGGTCGATAGTGGTCAGGTAATTTCCCCTGGCTATACGATCGAGTAGCTCGTCTACCCTGGGCATCGGGTACGCGTCCGTCACTGTTTTTTCATTGAGCCTCCGGTAATCTACACAGAACCGGGTCGTCCCATCTTTCTTGGGTACCAGGACAACCGGGGAGGCCCAGGGACTATCGGAGGGCTCAATCACCCCGAGTTGGAGCATCTCATCTATCTCCTGCTTCATTCCTGTTCTAACTGCCTCGGGGATGCGATACGGGGGCTGGCGTAAGGGTGTTTGCCCGGGGGTGTCGACCTGGTGGGTAGTTAGGGTAGTGTACCCTGGCTTCTGGGAGAAGGTGAGGTGTTTGGCCTGGAGGAGTGTATTGAGCTGCTCCCTTTCAGTGGGGTTAAGTCGGTCTCCTATCTGAACCTGGGATACTATCCCTGTGGGGGGACTCTTTTCTAATAGGTCGGGGATGGGTAGACTGTCGGGGTCTTCCTGGGGAGGACAACATACGGCTGTCACGTTCTCGGGTCGCTCCAAGTATTCTTTGAGCATGTTTACATGGAACGTCCTCCTAAGGTTGTTGTCGTGGCAACTGGCTATGACATAAGTTGTATCGCCCCGTTTCTCTACAATCTGGTAGGGGCCCTGCCATGATGCTTGCAATTTGTCTGTCTTTACCGGCTTAAGTACCAACACCTTTTGTCCTATGGTAAAGATTCTCCTTCGGGCCCCCCGATCGTACCATACCTTCTGTCTTCTCTGGGCCGACTGGAGGTTAGCCTGCACGGATCTGGCTAGCTGCTCCATTCGGTCTCTGAGTTCCAGCACGTATGGCACAATGGGGACACCGTCAGTTTCTGTCTCTCCCTCCCAGTGCTCCCGGATCAGGTTTAGGGGGCCCCGTACCTTTCTTCCGTAGAGCAACTCAAAGGGAGAGAACCCTGTCGTTTCCTGGGGCACCTCCCGATAGGCAAACAGGAGGTGCGGCAGGAAGCGTTCCCAATCTCGGTATTCTTGAGTGAACGTTTTGAGCATTTGTTTGAGGGTTCCGTTGAACCTCTCACAAAGTCCGTTCGTCTGGGGATGGTAGGGGGAGCTCAGAAGGGATTTAATTTTGCAGACCTGCCAGAGTTGTTGGGTCAATTCGGCTGTGAATTGGGTGCCTCGGTCAGACAGGATTTCCTTTGGAAATCCTACCCGGGAGAACACTTGTACCAGTGCATTCGCTACCGTATCCGCTTGGATGTTGGACAGGGCGACAGCCTCGGGGTACCTGGTAGCGTAGTCTACTACGGTAAGGATGTAGCGCTTACCGGAGGGACTAGGGGTGGCCAATGGTCCTACTATGTCAATAGCAACTCTGCTAAAGGGTTCCTCTACGATGGGCATATTGACTAGATGGGCTTTAGGGTGATCGCCTCGCCTTCCTACTCGTTGACACACATCGCAAGTATTACAATAAGTCCTAACATCAGCGTGTACTCCTGGCCAAAAGAATGTGTGGGTAATGCGGTGTAGCGTACGGGTCACAGCTAGATGACCTGCCAAGGGGATGTCGTGTCCTATCTTGAGGATTTCTCGACGGTATTTGTGGGGCACTACCAGCTGTCGCCTACGTTGCCCCTTTTTCTCCGTCAAGCGGTATAGTTTGCCTTTTTCCCATAGAAAAGTTTCGTTATCTGCCCCGCTCCCCCCGGTCTCTGCTCGTTCCCGGTATTTTTGTAAAGTCGGATCATTCCTAGACTCGGTCTCGAAAGTATCTGGGGTGTCCCAGGGTATGGGACCTAACATGTCAGGAACAGTCGGGGTCGGTCTTACCTGGGTCTCCCGCACTGGTGAGGGTTCTCGGTCCGTCCGGGCTTGTGCTCGGGTAGTCACTGGGTTCGTCTCGTTGTTGTACGCTGGAGCATAGGCAGAAGTCATGGGGCCCAAATCGTTGCCCAGTAGTACTTCCGCAGGTAAATTATCCATTATGCCCACGTTCACAGCCCCCTTTCCCGCTCCCCAATCAAGGTGTACTTTAGCGGTCGGAATTTTGTACACATCCCCCCCCGCCACTCTAACGGCCACGGTCTGCCCTGACCGCTTGTGTTCTGGCACCAAATGACTCTGCACCAGTGTGATGGTAGCCCCTGTGTCCCTTAACCCCTCGGTAGATCGCCCTTCGAGCCATACCTTCTGCCGATGGTGTTGGCGGTTATCTGAAGCAGCATATACAGGGTCTGCCTCGTGAAGCGGCCCCAAATATTCCTCCATCGAGGCCTCTTGGTTAACACAGAGGGCGCGGGCAGAACGGTATGGCCCCGAGGGGTAATTGTAATTCCTGGGTGTCTGGTGCGTGTTAAGAGGGCAGTTAGCCATGAAATGCCCTGGTTGCTTGCACCGGTGGCAAGTTGGTCTGGGACGATCAGAGTTGTTATTGGGTGGCCCTGAGTGTCGGGTGGGCCCTGCGGGTACCGGGGCTCGGAACTCCGTACGAGGAGGTGCACGGTAAACCTCTCTGGGCTCAACCCGTGCTGGAGCCCGGTAGCTCGTTGGCTCGTGAAGACGTGAGTCATAATGTTCATCCGCTAATTTGGCTGCTTCTTCTAGGGTGGAAGGTCGCCTGTCTCGCAGCCACTCCTTCCCCTGCTGTTCCATGCCATTATAAAAATGTTCTAAGAGAAACAATTGTAAGATTTCCTCACCAGTCACAGCTTTACTCCCGCTCATCCAGTGATTTGCCGCTCTCCGCATTCGGTGCGCCCATTCCATATGGGTATCGTTAGGCTTCTTTTTCGTGCCTCGAAACTGCCGGCGATACGTGTCTGGAGTTACAGCGTACCGTCTTAGCAGTGTCTCTTTAACTCGCTCATACTGTGTCACTTCCTCAGTACCCAAGGTACGAAAAGCTTCCAGGGCTCGCCCGGATAGTTTCCCAGACAGGATCGTGGGCCACTCTCTGATGGGAATCTGGTGCAGGGCGCATTGCCTTTCGAAGTCCGCCAAGTATTCATCAATTCCCGTCTCGCTCTCTAGGAAGGATCTAAATGCCGCAAAGGGTATCTTGGGCTTCCCAGCGTTTTCGACAGGAACGATTACCTGCGGGGCTTCAGCATTGCGTTGTGCGTTTACTAGGTCAAGTGCGTGGGCTCGGGCCTTTCGTATATCCTCGTCTGCCTCCGCCATCAACTGCTGTACTAGTTCTATAGGTGGGTTTGGCCCGTATAGGGAGAGCCTCTCCCGAACAATCCTTGCCTTTTCATCACCATTCGTGGTTGGTGCTTCCGCCATTGTGAAGCTTTGATCCAGTTCGGTCAGTTCTGCGATCAGTTCTCTCCTTGGCCGGTTGCTGGCGTACCCTCCTCTGCTTTCCAGTAAATCTTTTAGGGTGGTACGCTTCAATTTTGTGTAGGTGCTCTCCATCCGTTCCGTACCTCTCCTAGGAAATCCAGGATAATCCCACCGCTGCCACCAAATGTTACGGTTACCCTTAGGCTTGCTGAGAGCTGGACCGCTTAGTCGTCTGGATTCCTATTTGCTGAAGAGGAGAGAGAGGCTTTCCTTAATATTCCATAAGAGTCCTGTAAGTGTAGAACAATCCCACTAGCTATAGTATAGCTAGGATACCTTTCTGCCCAACAAAACGAGTCGAGGCTGCGATTTGAGGGTCAAGTAAGAACTGAGGACTGGGCTGACCAGCCTGCTTTTTATTGTGGTTACATACAAAAAGGATACTCCCAGGGGGAGGCATAAAATCACCAATCACATATTGGATACCTCCCACACATCTCCTCCCCTCAGATAAACAGTTAACATAATTATGCAGTACATATTTCTAACCAAGTTCTGGATGTACCCCAAAACCAGGGGGTACCCCTTTAAATCCTACACCGCTGTACAGATCTTGTTCAGGGGAGCAACATATCCGAAAACCAACCCGTTCGGATGAAGGGTTCGAGAGTTATGGGTTTTTCAAAGTTTTGACCGACCGCACAGACTTCCTGGCCGAAAATGGTTCCACACGTTTAGGCCTTGCGGTCGGTCTCCGTTCGTACGGTGAAACTCCACGAACCCATTGCCATCCATAGGTATCCTGGGGGTCGCTGTACTCCCCCTGCGAAGGTTAATCGTCCTACCGAACGGTGAGCTGCTGACGGTAGGTCCAGCACGAAGTTATACTATCCTGGAGGTCTCAGCGGTGTTCGCCTGGGTGCGTCTCCGTTTTTAGTTCCAGACGATTGCTGGCAAACACCGCTGGTCGTGCGTAAGATGGCCGCGAACACGTGCAAAGTCCTGAAATGGCGGCCACCTATACGTTTACACAAAGGATTCGTGCTGAACCATACCAACGACTGCAAATAAGTCAGACAAGTGAAACTAACATTTAAAGGCACATAGTTCAATAAGGTTTTTGTAACATGGAGTTTGTCAAAAACTGCAGTAATTACAATTGCAGTGTTAAAGGGCCTGGGACACTGCACCCAGACCACTGCCGTGAGCTGAAGTGGTCTGGGTGCCTATAGTGTCCCTTTACTGTAATGGTTCTTTTTAGACAATGACTCCTTGCAAAGTTTAAATAAGGTGCAACGTCCAATTTTAGACAAATTGGCAACACAGGAGGAACATTCAAGATGAGTCCATTAAACTCCAGTAAGGAGGTGATCAGGTAGATGAGACGCAAACATATAGAAACTCTAAATAGCTCCTATCACAGTGTACTCCAATTGCAATAACACAAATCACGCCAGCAGACAACACGGACGCAAAGGAACTTGAATAGGCAAAAAACATAGAACTTTTGCTTTAGGGAAAAACAGGTTTAATTGGGTTTCAGACCATAAAAAACAGATGTTGAGGGGTCAGAATAAGCCTTAACTGAGGAAGGAGCGGAAAACAACTACTGTAGCTGAGCCGTCATATCACCCTTTTGGGGAAATGTCATTTTTAAGATAAGAAATTATTTACTACTCCAGTAAACATTATGTTATTTGTCAGTAATCACTGGGTACTATTTTCACATGTTTGAACCTTACAGTATAATGGGAAGTGAAATCTGATCAATATGTGATTGATTTTTCATCATGCTGGCCCACTCTGTTAGCATCAATATATAATGAACAATGTTTAACCCATGAGATACGGGTTTAAGTTCTGTATTTGTTCTTTTATTGGACCAGCGGTAGCCGTTACGCTATTCAATTCCTAAGGTATTACTTTGTTTGTTTTAAAGGGTCACTGTAGGCACTGTATAACTGTTTCCTCTCATTGAACCGGTTATAATGTCTGGAATCCCCTGGTGCCATCATTGCATTCAGCATTAAACAGGTTTTAGTAGACATGTGCAATTCGTTCAGTCCGAATAAAAATTCGGACGAATTTCGGCAATTCAGACATTCAGATGCTTCCGAATGTCCGTATTGCCAAAGATGCTTCCGAATGTCCGTATTGCCGAAGTGCCGAATTTCAGAAGTGCGGAACCGAACCAATTTTTTTGCCCATGTACATCCCTAGGCTTTAGTATTTTTTATGTTTTAATGCTAAATGAGAGTTGCCAGCAGACCATCCCCTCTGTGCTGCTTTGGCTAATGAGGACGTATCAGCCTGAGAAGCAGTGGGCAGCTGTGATTGGTTGAGAGTGTCAGCTGACTGCATTTAGCCTATCAGAGCTCATTCTGACAGTATGAGAGAGTATGACTAAAAGAAAGTGTGTAATATCTGCCTTAGCCACACCTCCAGAAGGGGACGACTTGCGGCTGGCCAGGAACTCTTATTTAGTGTTAAATTACTCTAAAATTGTTTAAAACTGAATAGAAGGACATGCTTGGAGATTCCAGGTACTATAACCAATTCAAAGAGATCAAATCATCTTAGTGACTACAGTGTCGCTTTAAATGAAAAATGGTTAACAAAATGGCACATATCAATTGGCTTCTGAAAAGACATGTACATGAATTTCACAAAATTGCTTTACTTTTTCAATTTTATTCTGGTGCAGACATATTGTCTGCGTGTGTCTCTTGGATTCACGTTTGCCACAGCAAGCGGCGATCCAGAGTTATTTATTGGGATTTGTACAAACCGATTTGGGAAGGGCACCTATTGGATCAGAAGATGTTTTTCAAATCGTGTACCTCCGTCTAAAATTTGCAAGTCTCAGTGCACACTATGGGCACACGTTTTCACAACTTCCAGTTCACTGAATACACCTTCTCTGTGTACTTATTAAACTAAAAAAAAACTTAATGTGAAACAATACATCTATTTGGGGTTGACTCACTAAGCTCTCATTGAGTTGTGTTGACTTGACAATAGAACACTATCAGCATTTGTTCAGTTTATTGCATCATTGTGTGCTGAATTATAGGGTAGTTATTCGCACTAAAGTGTAAATATTCTTACGTGCGATTAAAAATACGTTTTAATATATTACTATTGTATCCTACTGGTATTCTCAGCATTATTTTCAATATTTTATATAAAATTATACAGATGACAATGTAGAATAGTGGGTTAGTTTAGTGATAAAAGAACTTGTCCCTGGGCCCCTTATTAATCTATTTACATGTGAGAGGGCAGTCTGCCAATTATTGCCATGCGCTTCCCTTTAATTTAAGGAGAACATAATGCACACAATTGGGCTCATGTTTCATTTATCTCAAGTTTCTAAAATATTTATTATAGAGACCTATTTGGACAAAAAGTATCACTGCAGAATGTGAATATCCATTTAATTCCCGCAGTACCACTTTCTTCAGCAAGATGGCGCTAAATATATCCAAGACACTTTCTCATAATTTCAATCTTGAATTTCATTATCAGATCTATGGAGATTTCAACACGCAATGTTGATGCTGTAACAAGATTTACAGACGAAAAAAAAAAGAAAAGATATCCTGATAGACAAACTGACTTCTGCTTTCATTTCACCGTGACTTCTATTTCCACAGCTGCTAGGTAGACAGACATTTGTTGCACCGTGATCCGATGTCACTAAAATGTGCATTGTCAGAAATTATTATTCACATAGCGCCAACAGATTCCGCAGCGCTTTACAATGGGATTTACAGTTACAAATTTCAAATTGTAGTTCTCAATAGTTGAAACAGAAAAAAGAATCTCCTGGCCAGTTTTTTTTTTTAACTATTTCGGTCTAAATTTTTAAATATACTTAAAATACACAGCTGAAATAAATAGCTCTGCACGTGTTAATTCTCAAATCACCAGCTCTGCATTTATTAGAATTGTTAAAGTATTTGTATTGCATCTGCCCCCCCCCCCCCTCCCCCCCTCCCGGCCCCTTCAACTAAAAAAAAAGAGAGAAGAATACATAAGTTCACTTACAGACCAGGACTTAGGCCAAGTTCTCTCAGCAGCATGATCCTTCTTCTGTGATGTCATTACCCCTCACTGCTGCAGGGGAGAGATGTCCCGGAAGCAGGACTAAAGGAGGTGGCATGGAGGGGGCTGTGCCACATTTGGCCGTCTGTCTATGCTATGCATGCTGATGAGGCTCATTGTCTAAGCACAGATTTAGTATTAGTAGTCTGGGAAGCTTGTTACAGGCTGCTAATGATGTTGCTGGAAGTGGAGTTCCCCCTCCACCAGCAGAATCAAATATCTGTATTGGCAGGGTTTATTTTGAAGTGGTGATGGTGCTTAGAGTAAACCTTTAAGTACAGCTCTTTCTACCGTTTTAGTGATTGATCCTAGTAAGGCACTTTGTATGAAAGGAGCGTGTTAAGTACACGGAGTCTTGTATGACATGCTCCCTACCACTGGACATATGCTGTACAATTACTTGGTCAGACAGTGAAAATTGGGGATCTCTAAGTGACCAGGTGAGCTTATAGCTTCAGTGACACTTGACATTTTTAGAGTTTAAGTTGCTTTTGAGTGTTCATTGAGAAGAAAGTTGAAGAGGAAAGCCTGCTTCATAAAATCAATTATTATAAACCATTAATTAAAGTTGGAACTTGAAAGACAAAAGGCGGAATCTGTGATTTTTTCCCCCCCCACCGAACAGAAAGTTGATACAAGGAATTATACAGAGGTGGTAACGTTTAGCACAGTGAAGAATTTAAAATAGTACCTACAGTCAGCATAAGAATTATCTTGGTGGGGGCGTGGCCTGACCACCGATGGAGTGAGACGCACCTAACTTGAGCTCCTAGGCCCCAACCTGCAAAGCCCAGTAAATTAGCTTTCTAAAAATTAAAATAACCGAGCAAATGGGGAAAAACAGAAGACTCACTACCGCAGGCCCATCCAGCGCGATCCCGGCAAGACAATCGCCAGGCCCGATGGACGAATTTCTGTCGATTCTGCCGGGCCCCGCGGCACTGGGGAGGTAGACACACGGGCGCCCTCATCCCCCGGCCCCAACATAATGGACTCCGCACAAGACGCACCGGCAACAGGCGCACTGTCCCAAATCTCAGCGGACATTGCAGCCATATCGAGCAGCATGCTGACCCGCAGGGACAAAGCAGAAATGGTGGCAGAATTGCGCGCCATCATCAAGGAAGAAATTGCGGTGGTCCGGAGCGACCTCTCCACTCTTGAGCAGAGGGTGGATGCCCTTGAAGAAACTCACCTGCAAGCCGCACAACACCAGCAGGCCGCAGACCTGGCCACCACGAGGCAGGGCAACATCCTCCTGGATCTCCGCCGGCAAATCGAAGACCTGAATAATAGGGGCCGCCGGAATAACATCAGGATCCGGGGCCTGCCGGAGGCGGAGGATGAGGCCCTGCAGGAGACCCTCACGGGACTATTTACACACCTCCTGGGGGACGTGGCGCCTCAAGAATTCGGCATTGAGAGGGCACACCGGGCCCTGAGGGCCCCCAGGAGAGACGGCCTGCCCAGAGACATCGTCTGTGCGCTGGTGTCGTTCCAGCTAAAGGAGGCCATCATGAAAGCCGCCAGAGCACGGCTGCATATCCCATATATGGACGCACAGGTCACCCTCTTCCAGGACCTGTCAACTATTACTCTTGATGCCTGACGGGCCCTGTGGCCAATCACCCGCCTCTTACAGGAACGGAGGATCCTCTACAAATAGGGGTTCCCTTTCAGCCTCCAGGCCAGAACGGGGAATACATGGCATGTACTCCGCTGGCCCAACGACGTGCCCCGCTTCCTCCGGATGACCGGCCTACCTGATGTACCGATCCCGAACTGGATCCTGGATTGCCCCCTGTCCCGACCATCAGGACCAACAGAGGCAGCGCAGAACCTCCGACCAGGCTCGGGACCGCCAAAGCGCAGGGGCGGCCCAGAAGGCCCCGAAGAATAGGCACTGCTGAGGGAGCACCCGGGCACACAGGAACTGCTCCACCACCCCACTTACAGCGGTACCCGCTCGGAAGCAGCCGACCCTTACAGCAACACCTTTTGACCCAAGACCGGAGATACGGGGAAGCCTTCGAGGGGGTATGTACTGTTTCAGTGACCCCGACACCTTAGTGCAATGCCCAATAGTCTCAGGGTTAAGCTAGCTGGGGATCCCCACAAGTTGGGTGGGAGGGGGACTCCAGGGGGGACAGGGGGGAAGAGGGGACTCAGCTGATGGAATGGCCCTTAGGGGTCAGACGACGGCACTGGGGCTCCACGAGGTGGGGAGGGGAGAAGGGCACAAGGGGCAAGCTCAGTGGCCGGGACGTGCCCAACAGAGGGACCGGGACACTCACTGGCTTTGGCTACAAGCCGTTGACTGTTTGAAGGACCATTGCATCAGATGAACCCGAATGCCCAGACTCACGATTTGCACGGGTGGCCGGGGCTTTGTGGGGAGGGCGAGGTGGGTTTCCAGTACCACACTGTGCTGTCCAAGTACAGTTCCATGGTTTGCCCAGATGCAGGGACTGGGGGTCAGGAACCCAATATCGGGACTGTCCTGCCACAATCTGGACTGTTGTGGGACCTAGTGTTTCATTCTATAACTATATACATGTGCTATAGCTCCACCTATGGCCAGTATGGCAACTGCATCTATTATATATTATGGATGAAATTGCAAACCTAATAATGCTCTTGATTCATGAAGGGCATTACTAAGAGAGGCTTTTTTTTCAGGAACTCTAAAGGCGACATGAAAAAAATAAATTGGAGTGAATTTTAATATGTAATCTAAACACTAGTTTGATATTGTTTTGTGGCCTCTGACTTATTTAAAAAAAAGATAATGATACAAATATATTGCAACAATTCTGTCATACTACAAAAGTTACATTTTTCCATTTACAGAAATGTTTAGTGTGTGTGTGTGTGTGTTATGTGTACATCAGTAAAACTATTTTTTACCTAGACGGTATTACTCATTCACTCTCAATGACAGAATGCTTGTAATTTCCTTTGAAAGCCCTATTCTAGTAAGTGAAGTGAAAGAATTGCATATAAATACCTGCCCCATGAACCTTAGCACTAGAACTAGATTAATTGTTAAGCCCGATAACAAAGGACCTATTTAAAGAAGAAGAAAAAAAAATCCAATATGGGTGAAAGGCTATATAAAAATGATCTGAATGTCATTGGACTGGTTTCTCGTAGCAGTAAGGGTTTACTCTACTTACTGAATGGTAATTTTACCACAGAGTTTAACCCCTTAAGGACCAAACTTCTGGAATAAAAGGGAATCATGACGTGTCACACACGTCATGTGTCCTTAAGGGGTTAATGGTCTAGTTGTTTTTACAATAAGCAAAGTTAACCCTTACTCTGACAAGGAAATCCATCCATTTAAACATAAAAGAACATTCCAAGTACCATAACTACAATAGCGTGGTACTGAGTGTCATTGCCCCTCCCAGAATAAGTAGTCAAACAATTTGCGCACGGTTCTCATTGGATGACTTAGCTAGGGGAGCTAATGGAAGCTCCGTGCAGGAGCTTTTGGTTCTACTCAAGGCCATGACTGGCTCCTGGCACACTCGAGGTAAGTTGTCAAACTGTGTGAAAATGGTTTGATTACTTGAGAGGGCACCAGGGCACTCCTAACACCTTAACCACTACCAAGCCGTATAGTTGTTATGGTTCTTGGAGTTTTCTGCTAAGCAACTGAGCCCCCGTGCATTGTTGTTCATCAATACTAAGCCTGTTGTTCATCAATTAAAATTGTTAATTTGTTTATTATATATAAAAACAAAAACTCTGGAGGTTTATGGCCACCGAGGAAAGAGTTTGACTTTCTTGACTTTAACATTAGCCATTGCCGACAGTCTACAACACCGAAACTTCTCATATGGCAAACAGGTGGTGAAAATAATACTCTGAAATGGGATATGGGGGGATTGAAATTTACAAAGAAATAAAAATCATAAAAAATAAATGAGGATACGCCAGTGGCAGAAAGAATGTCTAAAAGATACAAAATATATCTACAGTTTAAGTAGGCTCCAATACCCAAGCAGCCTTGTGTGAATGTTCACTTCATCCTTCAGTGGCATGATTGGGACTTAATAAAATGACATTGTATTTAAAATGTTTTGACTGCCTCACATTCGGCATACATTTTGCTTTACGCAAATCCTGGCCCCATTTATAATCCTCCATAGATGGTCCAACCCAGTGGAAGAATAGGCTTGTGGTGGACTTCCAACTGATACCACATTATCTGTGTTGTCCCATAGCCAACAGGACAGGGAAGGTCAGACGTGACAGTAAGAATGTTTGTAAACGGCCGAGTATCTTGCGAAATGTGATACAATACCTATGGTGCATAGGTTAATAAACATTGCAAAATAATATTTGCTTGCACCAATTAAAGGAGAAAAAGGATGTCTTCTGCCACTGAAATTCCAAGGGTTAAATTTGTATTATTTTTAATTACATACAATGTGAATTCAATTACCCATTGCACCCTATCATTTTCTATTAACATTAGAGTAAAATAAAAGCACGGAGAATTAATTGGAATTATAATTTTTCATGCGTTGCCGTGGACTGATGGAGTAGGAATAAATATATTGCTTGTGTAACACAATTGTTCCTTTGCATTCCTTTGCAATCTCCACACCCACATTTTTTCGCCACTTTATCACAGCCGCTATATGTTCTTTGATCCTTTGAGGTGAGGGATCCTTATACAATGACGCACACAGTGTGCTTGGAATGGAATGGGAACCAGCGTTTCCCATTGGTGACATTGCAGGAGGTAGTCAGGCAAGCTGTGCAAAGGAAGTCTTGGTGCTTGAAATATAAATAAAACCAACTTTTTTTGTTATTTTATTTATGTTTTAAACCTTTTTTTATGGTGGGGGAGGGGACTAGAATCTATGTTCACTAATAGAAACACTATAGTATTCAGAATACAAGTTTATAATCCTAACACTATAGTGTTCCTTTAAAAGTATGGCTTTTTTTAAATTAAAACTGGCCTTTGTGCACAAATGCAATCACTGACACATACATACACACACATTCAATCATATTCAATGGTCCACAAACTCACAATCAGTGACCCATGCACACACAAATGCCCTGATATTTGCAGATTGACTAACCCAAGCAGACTGACTCACACACACTGACCCATGCAGACTGACATGCACACATACACACACTGACCCATGCAGAATGACACACACACACGGACTCATGCCAACAGACGCACACTGACCCATGTGTTCTGAAACCCACACTGATCCATGCAGACACACACACTGAGCCATGCAGACTGACACATACATACACACACATGCAGAGACCCATGCAGGTTGCCACACACACAGACCCATGCAGACTGACAAACGCACACACAGACCCATGCAGACTGACACACACACACAGACACATACAGACTGACACACACATACAGACCCATGCAAACCGACACACATACACATACACACACAAACAAACACACACACACACAGACACATGCAGACTGACACACACAGACCCATGCAGACTGACATAGACACACACACAGACCCATGGAGACTGACACACACACACAGACACATGCAGACTGACACACACACACATGCAGACAGACACATTCTCTGAAACACACACTTACCTTAATTTCATATTTCAGTTTGATGCCTGGCCTCCTGTTACTCCCTGTTTCAGCCTCACTTCCTGCTGTGCAAGTAAAACGCATACCCGATGAAGGGCCTCCTGGGACACATACTCTCTGCCTCCCTGCCCCACTTCCTTTTCTGACATGTCCCCATGCACACGGTGGGGGGGGGGAGCGCACAGACGCTGCGTCAGTGCGCAATGGGATCAAGTGCAGCCAGGCACCGATCAGAAGGTAGTGGAGCACTGTGTGAGTAATGGCAGGGCCACTGGCGCCTGGCTTCCATCCTGAATTTTTCCATCCGTTGCTGGCACCCTAGGTCACTGCTTAGGTGGCCTAATGGAAGCGACGGCCCTGTGTAGGTTCCCCTTGTGCTGCCAAAACGGCTCTGATGCATTGAAGCATGGACTCCACAAGACCTGTGAATGTGTCATGTGCTATCTGGCACCAAGACATTAGCAGCAGATCCTTTAAGTCCTGCAAGTTACGAGATGGGGCCTCCATGAATCGTATTTGTTCTTCCAGCATTTCCCACAGATGCTCAATTGGATTGAGATCTGGGGAATTTGGAGGCCAAGGCAACATCTTAAACTCTTTGTCATGTTTCTCAAACCATTCCTGAATATTTTTTGCAGTGTGGAAGGGTGCACTATCGTGCTAAAAGAGGCTACTGCCACCAGGAAACACTACTGCCATTAAGAAGTGTACTTAGTCTGCAACAATCTCTAGGTAGGTGGTACGTGTCAAAGTATCATCAACATGAATGCCAGGATCCAAAGATTCCCAGCAAAACATTGCCTGTGGCATAAAACTGCCTCCACCAGCCTGCCTTCTTCCCATAATGCATCCTACTGCCATCTATACCCTGGGTAAATGATGCACACACCCAGCTATCCACCTGATATAAAAGAAAACATGACTCAGGCAACCTTCTTCCAATTCTCCATGGTCCAGTTCTGATGCTCACTTTCTCATTGAAGGCACTTTCGGCAGTGGACAAGGGTCATCATGGGCACTCGGAACAGTCTACAGCCACACAGCTCCATATTCAGAAAAAAGAATCAGCAGAACATTGCTGCAGGCTTCTACTGCACCTGCCACTAGCTAGGTACTTTCATCATGGTTAAAGTGGGAAATCATGGCCCTACCCCTACATCCCGTGCATCATTTGTTGCACCTGTAGCAGCATGTGCCAATGTATGTGATATAAAAGCTATACATATCCATAAACAGGAACATACAACAGAAAAATAGCAACAATGTCTTAGCTTTGTCACATACTCACCTACTCATATATTAATTAGTAGATTATTTCACCACAAAGACAATAGACCAATTTTCCACCTCATCCTCATTCGTCTTCTCTCAAATCATCTTTGCGTCTTTTCAGCAGACGGACTTGTTTTAATAGCAAGTACGTGCAATGAATTCCACCTCAGTGTGAACGGCAAGCAACAATCTTTACAAATGCTTGGAAAACATGGAATGCAGATATCATGCCAGGAGAATTTAAAGTAATCAGTGCTATGGAAAATATAAGGGCCAAATGGTTGAGGTGATGTTCACCTACTCATGCAGTAAGTACAGAAAAAGATGTGGGTGGTGTGAAAAAACAGCATCCTGGGAATCTAAAGATAGCCATGTGCTATCGAGGTCACAATGTGTATTTCTGAGCAGGGTGGGAGATGCTGATTAAAAATAGAGATTTCCTATAATATTCCACTTATTCTGCATCTATTAATGCAGATATGTATCTTGGAGTTTTTTTAACTTCAATAATCAATCAATAAATATTTGACTCCCAGGCAACAATATATAAAAACCCTCTAAGTCTTTGATGGCTAGTCTATCCACTAGCGACGTTTCAGAGCTACACTTCCTATAACACTCAGTCAGCATTTACTACTATTACTCGAAGCGGTTTATTGACTAAACTGTGAGAGGCGATGCGTAGACAGTTGACTTACAAAATATAGATTGAAGGATCAAAATAAAAACGGTTCTAACTCAGTCCAGTTTAGCAATATGGGGTACAATGTGAGTGTGAGTAGTCAACTGCTCGGTATATAGTGCAAAGGCCCCTAGGATGCATATACTAAGTACAATTTAAAAAACTGTGCACACTAAGATGATGGTGCCTAGGACCTATATTCGGACAAGAAATAAACAGCAAAAATCATAATATAAAAAGATGGGTGGGGCATGAGCTCCATGGCGGCTGGTCGCATATTGGGAGAGCTCTTCACATAGCTCATACTCTACACAATTTTCTGGACATTCAGCACTAGTGATGTACCGAACTGTCCGCCGGCGAACAGTTCCCGGCGAAATTAGCGTGTTCGCGTTCGCCACGGCGGGCGGACACATGCGCAGTTCGATCCGCCCCCTATTCGTCATCATTGGGCAAACTTTGACCCTGTGCCTCTCGGTCAGCAGACACATTCCAGCCAATCAGCAGCACTCCCTCCCTTCCACACCCTCCAACCTCCCTCCCAGCATCCATTTTCGATTCATTCGGAAGATGCATGCTTAGTGAGAGGAGGGAAAGTTTAGCTGCTGCTGATTAGATAGGGAAATTGATAGCTAGGCTAGGGTATTCAGTGTCCACTACAATCCTGAAGGACTCATCTGATCTCTGCTGTAAGGACAGCACCCCGAAAAGCCCTTTTTAGGGCTATAACATCAGGCTGCTTTTTTTTTTTTTTTCCTGTGTAATGTAATTGCAGGTGCCTGCCTGCCAGCTTCTGTGTGAGGTTCACATTGGATACTGTGCCTACTTGCCCAGTGCCACCACTCATATCTGTTTTAACAATAGGTTAAGCTTTACATTTAAAATAAATGGTTTTTTTTCACTGTAATAGAAGAGCAGTTGCCTGCCTGCCAGCTTCTGTGTGAGGTTCACATTGGATACTGTGCCCACTTGCCCAGTGCCACCACTCATATCTGTTTTAACAATTGGTTAAGCTTTAGATTTAAAATAAATATTTTTTTTTCACTGTAATAGAAGAGCAGTTGCCTGCCTGCCAGCTTCTGTGTCAGGTTGGATGCCTTGCCCATTTGCACAGTCAGTGCCACCACTCATATCTGTTTTAACAATTGGTTAAGCTTTAGATTTTAAATAAATAATTTTTTTCACTGTAATAGAAGAGCAGTTGCCTGCCTGCCAGCTTCTGTGTGAGGTTCACATTGGATACTGTGCCCACTTGCCCAGTGCCACCACTCATATCTGTTTTAACAATTGGTTAAGCTTTAGATTTAAAATAAATAATTTTTTTTCACTGTAATAGAAGAGCAGTTGCCTGCCTGCCAGCTTCTGTGTCAGGTTGGATGCCTTGCCCATTTGCACAGTCAGTGCCACCACTCATATCTGTTTTAACAATAGCTTAAGCTTTAGATTTTAAAGAAATCATTTTTTTTCACTGTAATAGAAGATCAGTTAGTTGTCTGCAAGCGTCTGGGTCTCAGGCCTACTTCAGCGTGTGCTCTGCAGACCTGTGCCAGCGTGCAATCATATCTGGTGTCTCTTTAGCGTGCTTTTACAAAGAAAAAAGGTTTCCAGTGTAAGCTAATAGCAGCCAGTCAGTGTCCTTCAAGCGGCTCTGTCAGGCCTTCCTTCAGTGTGTGCCCTGCACAACCCTGCCAGCGTACTTTGACAGTTGCCACTCATATCTGGTGTCTCTATAGCGTGCTTTTACAACCAAAATTTTGTTTCCACTGTAATAGAAGAGCAGTTGCCTGCCTGCCAGCTTCTGTGTGAGGTTCACATTGGATACTGTGCCTACTTGCCCAGTGCCACCACTCATATCTGTTTTAACAATTGGTTAAGCTTTACATTTAAAATAAATATTTTTTTTTCACTGTAATAGAAGAGCAGTTGCCTGCCTGCCAGCTTCTGTGTGAGGTTCACATTGGATACTGTACCTACTTGCCCAGTGCCACCACTCACATCTGTTTTAACAATTGGTTAAGCTTTACATTTAAAATAATTTTTTTTTTCACTGTAATAGAAGAGCAGTTAGTTGTCTGCAAGCGTCTGGGTGTCAGGCCTACTTCAGCGTGTGCTCTGCAGACCTGTGCCAGCGTGCTTTGACAGTTGCCACTCATATCTGGTGTCTCTATAGCATGCTTTTACAACCAAAATTTTGTTTCCACTGTAATAGAAGAGCAGTTGCCTGCCTGCCAGCTTCTGTGTGAGGTTCACATTGGATACTGTGCCTACTTGCCCAGTGCCACCACTCATATCTGTTTTAACAATTGGTTAAGCTTTACATTTAAAATAAATATTTTTTTTTCACTGTAATAGAAGAGCAGTTGCCTGCCTGCCAGCTTCTGTGTGAGGTTCACATTGGATACTGTGCCTACTTGCCCAGTGCCACCACTCATATCTGTTTTAACAATTGGTTAAGCTTTACATTTAAAATAAATATTTTTTTTCACTGTAATAGAAGAGCAGTTGCCTGCCTGCCAGCTTCTGTGTGAGGTTCACATTGGATACTGTGCCTACTTGCCCAGTGCCACCACTCATATCTGTTTTAACAATTGGTTAAGCTTTACATTTAAAATAAATATTTTTTTTCACTGTAATAGAAGAGCAGTTGCCTGCCTGCCAGCTTCTGTGTGAGGTTCACATTGGATACTGTGCCTACTTGCCCAGTGCCACCACTCATATCTGTTTTAACAATTGGTTAAGCTTTACATTTAAAATAAATATTTTTTTTTCACTGTAATAGAAGAGCAGTTGCCTGCCTGCCAGCTTCTGTGTGAGGTTCACATTGGATACTGTGCCTACTTGCCCAGTGCCACCACTCATATCTGTTTTAACAATTGGTTAAGCTTTACATTTAAAATAAATATTTTTTTTCACTGTAATAGAAGAGCAGTTGCCTGCCTGCCAGCTTCTGTGTGAGGTTCACATTGGATACTGTGCCTACTTGCCCAGTGCCCCCACTCATATCTGTTTTAACAATTGGTTAAGCTTTACATTTAAAATAAATATTTTTTTTCCACTGTAATAGAAGAGCAGTTAGTTGTCTGCAAGCGTCTGGGTGTCAGGCCTACTTCAGCGTGTGCTCTGCAGACCTGTGCCAGCGTGCTTTGACAGTTGCCACTCATATCTGGTGTCTCTATAGCGTGCTTTTACAACCAAAATTTTGTTTCCACTGTAATAGAAGAGCAGTTGCCTGCCTGCCAGCTTCTGTGTGAGGTTCACATTGGATACTGTGCCTACTTGCCCAGTGCCACCACTCATATCTGTTTTAACAATTGGTTAAGCTTTACATTTAAAATAAATATTTTTTTCACTGTAATAGAAGAGCAGTTGCCTGCCTGCCAGCTTCTGTGTGAGGTTCACATTGGATACTGTGCCTACTTGCCCAGTGCCACCACTCATATCTGTTTTAACAATTGGTTAAGCTTTACATTTAAAATAAATATTTTTTTTTCACTGTAATAGAAGAGCAGTTGCCTGCCTGCCAGCTTCTGTGTGAGGTTCACATTGGATACTGTGCCTACTTGCCCATTGCCACCACTCATATCTGTTTTAACAATTGGTTAAGCTTTACATTTAAAATAAATATTTTTTTTCCACTGTAATAGAAGAGCAGTTAGTTGTCTGCAAGCGTCTGGGTGTCAGGCCTACTTCAGCGTGTGCTCTGCAGACCTGTGCCAGCGTGCTTTGACAGTTGCCACTCATATCTGGTGTCTCTATAGCGTGCTTTTACAACCAAAATTTTGTTTCCACTGTAATAGAAGAGCAGTTGCCTGCCTGCCAGCTTCTGTGTGAGGTTCACATTGGATACTGTGCCTACTTGCCCAGTGCCACCACTCATATCTGTTTTAACAATAGCTTAAGCTTTAGATTTTAAAGAAATCATTTTTTTTCACTGTAATAGAAGATCAGTTAGTTGTCTGCAAGCGTCTGGGTGTCAGGCCTATTTCAACGTGTGCTCTGTAGACCTGTTCCAGCGTGCTTTGACAGTTGCCAATCATATTTGGTGTCTCTATAGCGTGCTTTTAAAACCAAAATTTGTTTTTCACTGTTATAGATTGAATAGCAGTTACTTGTCTTCAAGCGGGTGTCTCAGGCCTACAGTGTGTGCTCTGCAGAACTGTTCCAGTGCACATTGCCAATCATATCTGGTGTCTCTATAGCGTGCTTTTAAAACCAAAATTTGTTTTTCACTGTTATAGATTGAATAGCAGTTACTTGTCTTCAAGCGGCTCTGTCAGTCCTTCCTTCAGCGTGTGCTCTGCAGAACTGTTCCAGTGCACATTGCCAATCATAGCTGGTGTCTCTATAGCGTGCTTTTAAAACCAAAATGTATTTTTCACTGTTATAGATTGAATAGCAGTTACTTGTCTTCAAGCGGGTGTCTCAGGCCTACAGTGTGTGCTCTGCAGAACTGTTACAGTTCACATTGCCAATCATATCTGGTCTCACAGTAGCTTGCACGCATAGTACCACTAATCCCCCAAAAAATGACAGGCAGAGGCAGGCCACCCCGCAGGGGCCGTCGTGGTCGTGGTGCTGTGATTCCCTTTTGCCCTAGAATAATGCCCAGTTTTCAGAAGCCACGTACCCTGAACTTGAAAAGTTCTGAGGACTTAGTTGACTGGCTAACACAGGACACCCAATCTTGTACAGCCTCCGCTCGGAACCTTGACGCACCATCCTCCTCCAGCTTAGCTTCAGGCACCTCTCAAGATAGCACTCACCCGCCTGCCGCCACCACCAAAACTAGCACCACAGCCGCTTTACTTGGTATGTCAGAGGAGTTATTCACACACCCGTTTGAATAAATGAGTGATGCGCAACCATTATTGCTAGAGGATGTAGATAACAGGGAAAATCATTGCAGATGACACATTTTTTTGTGTGTCTGCCTCTGACAACAGCGATGCCATTTGCAACCTGTGCCAAAGGAAACTGAGTCGTGGGAGGTCCAACACCCACCTAGGTACAACTGCTTTGCGTAGGCACATGATCTCACATCACAAACGCCTATGGGATCAACACATGAGTACAAGCAGCACGCCTACTCTAAGCCGCCATCCTCCTCCTGGTCCAGCATCTTCAGCCACGTCAACCACTGCTGTCCTTCTTGCCCCCTCTCAACCATCCGCCACTCCGTCTCCCGCCTTGAGCAGTTCCCGCTCATCTGCCCACAGTCATGTGTCTGTCAAGGACATGTTTGAGCGTAAGAGGCCAATGTCACCAAGTCACCCCCTTGCCCAGCCTCTGACAGCTGGCTTGTCCGAACTATTAGCCTGCCAGCTTTTACCATACAATCTGGTTGAGTCTGAGGCGTTCAAAAAATTTGTAGCTATTGGGACACCGCAGTGGAAGGTACCCGGCCGGAATTTCTTTTCACAAAAGGCAATCCCCAACTTGTACTCGATTGTGCAAAAGGAAGTCATGGCATGTCTGGCACACAGTGTTGGGGCAAGGGTCCATCTGACCACTGATACCTGGTCTGCAAAGCATGGTCAGGGCAGGTATATCACCTACACTGCGCATTGGGTAAACCTGCTGACGGCTGACAAGCAAGGAATGCGTGGCATTGCAGAGGAGTTGGTGACACCGCCACGAATTGCAGGCAGTCCTGCTGCCACCTCCTCTACTCCTCCTACTCCATCCTCTTCCATAACCTCCTCGGCTGAGTCCTCTTGTGCCGCTGCTTCTTGCTCCACATCAACGGCACCCCCCCAGCTCCCCAGGTACTATTCCACATCCCGGATACGGCAGTGTCACGCCGTCTTGGGTTTGACTTGCTTGAAAGCAGAGAGTCACACCGGACAAGCACTCCTGTCCGCCCTGAACGCACAGGTGGAAAAGTGGCTGACTCCGCAGCAACTGGATTTCGGCAAAGTGGTGTGTGACAACGGAAAAAATTTGATAGCGGCATTGAAGTTGGGCAAGTTGACACATGTGCCGTGCATGGCACATGTGTGTAATCTGATCGTACAACGCTTTGTGCATAAGTACACAGGCTTACAAGACGTCCTGAAGCAGGCCAGGAAGGTGTGTGGCCATTTCAGGCGTTCCTACACGGCCATGGCTCACTTTGCCGATATCCAGCGGCGAAACAACATGCCAGTGAGGCGCTTGATTTGCGGCAGCCCTACACGTTGGAATTCAACACTCCTAATGTTCGACCGCCTGCTCCAACAAGAAAAAGCTGTTAATGAATATTTGTATGACCGGGGTGCTAGGACAGCCTCTGGGGAGCTGGGAATTTTTTTGCCACGTTACTGGACGCTCATGCGCAATGCCTGTAGGCTCATGCGTCCTTTTGAGGAGGTGACAAACCTAGTCAGTCGCAACGAAGGCACCATCAGCGACATCATACCATTTGTTTTCTTCATGGAGCGTGCCCTGCGAAGAGTGCTGGATCAGGCTGTAGATGAGCGTGAAGAGGAAGAGGAAGAGTTGTGATCACCATCACCACCAGAAACAGCCTTGTTAGCATCGCTTGCTGGACCTGCGGCAACGCTGGAAGAGGATTGTGAGGAAGAGGAGTCAGAGGAGGATTGTAGCTTTGAGGAGGAGGAGGAGGAGCAAGACCAAACACAACAGGCATCCCAGGGTGCTCGTTGTCACCTATCTGGTACCCGTGGTGTTGTACGTGGCTGGGGGGAAGAACATACCTTCAATGACATCAGTGAGGAGGAGGAACGGGAAATGAGTAGCTCGGCATCCAACCTTGTGCAAATGGGTCTTTCATGCTGTCCTGCCTGTTGAGGGACCCTCATATAAAAAGGCTGAAGGAGAACGACCTGTACTGGGTGTCCACGCTACTAGACCCCCGGTATAAGCAGAAAGTGGCGGAAATGTTACCGAATTACAAGTCGGAAAGGATGCAGCATTTGCAAAATAAATTAAAAAGTATGCTTTACAAAGCGTATAAGGGTGATGTCACAGCACAACGGGAATCTAACAGGGGGAGAGGTGGAAGTCATCCTCCTCCTCCTCCTCCCACGACCACGCCGGCAAGGACAGGACGCTTTAAAGACGTGTTGTTGATGGAGGACATGCGGACCTTTTTAAGTCCTATGCATCGCCACAGCCCTTCGGGATCCACCCTCAGAGAGCGACTCGACCGACAGGTAGCAGACTACCTCGCCTTAACTGCAGATATCGACACTCTGAGGAGCGATGAACCCCTTGACTACTGGGTGTGCAGGCTTGACCTGTGGCCTGAGCTATCCCAATTTGCGATAGAACTTCTGGCCTGCCCCGCTTCAAGTGTCCTGTCAGAAAAGACCTTCAGTGCAGCAGGAGGTATTGTCACTGAGAAGAGAAGTCGCCTAGGTCAAAAAAGTCTAGATTACCTCACCTTTATTAAGATGAATGAGGGATGGATCCCGAAGGGACTGACACTGGGCGATACATTCGCTTAAAAAAGGCCTGATGAGATGAGCTGCCTTGGGCTAAAAATGGTCCACACGCTGCTGTATTTTAGCTCTGAATGACGTTTGACTTGCGTGACTTATCCGCCACCAACTAGGGTTCAAGCCGCCATGTTTTAGGGCACTTTCTGCCTGTGAAACAAACATCAATTTTTCTGGCCGCTGCTACAGCAGCGGCTGCAACAATACCACATTTTTCAGGCATGTGTACATGCCTAATTTTTAGGCCCACTGGTGCAGCACTGTGGCTTCAAAAACCAAACCAAAAATTAAAATCCTCCAAGATGGCACCAATATACCAGTGGTCTAAGCATCTTCCCACCTTGGCCTAAAAAGGGGAGGTGATTCAACAATTAAAAATCTCTGCCATTTACACGTCCACTGATAGGAGACGCGGAAGGTATTAAACTGATATGAACAATACTCCACTCCTATCAGTAGGTCCGTCCCATTGTGATTTATGCCCCCCACCCACCACGCAGGGATGGGGGCCGGGGGGGAGGAAAGTAGGCCCCCCATTGTGATTTATGCCCCCCACCCACCGCGCAGGGGTGGGGGCCGAGGGGGGGAGGACAGTAGGTCACCCCATTGTGATTTATGGCCCCCACCCACCGCTCCCCCCAGTGTGTATCATGGGCTTTGAGGACAGGTGTCAATCCATACCTGCCAAGTGACCCTAAGTAGGGGGAACAGTCTCTATTCTGCTCTGTGTCAGTGTGTATCATGGTCTCTGTGGACGGGGAACAGTCTCTATCTGCTCTGTGTCAGTGTGTATCATGGTCTCTGTGGACAGGGAACAGTCCCTATTCTGCTCTGTGTCAGTGTGTATCATGGTCTCTGTGGACGGGGAACAGTCTCTATTCTGCTCTGTGTCAGTGTGTATCATGGACTCTGTGGACAGGGAACAGTCCCTATTCTGCTCTGTGTCAGTGTGTATCAGGGGTTTTGAGGACAGGTGTCAATCCATATCTGCCAAGTGACCCTATGTAGGGGTAACAGTCCCTATTCTGCTCTGTGTCAGTGTGTATCATGGTCTCTGTGGACAGGGAACAGTCTCTATTCTGCTCTGTGTCAGTGTGTATCAGGGGTTTTGAGGACAGGTGTCAATCCATATCTGCCAAGTACCCTATGTAGGGGGAACAGTCCCTATTCTGCTCTGTGTCAGTGTGTATCAGGGGTTTTGAGGACAGGTGTCAATCCATATCTGCCAAGTGACCCTATGTAGGGGTAACAGTCCCTATTCTGCTCTGTGTCAGTGTGTATCATGGTCTCTGTGGACAGGGAACAGTCTCTATTCTGCTCTGTGTCAGTGTGTATCAGGGGTTTTGAGGACAGGTGTCAATCCATATCTGCCAAGTGACCCTATGTAGGGGGAACAGTCCCTATTCTGCTCTGTGTCAGTGTGTATCAGGGGTTTTGAGGACAGGTGTCAATCCATATCTGCCAAGTGACCCTATGTAGGGGGAACAGTCTCTATTCTGCTCTGTGTCAGTGTGTATCAGGGCTGGGCTTTGAGGACAGGTGTCAATGTTAGGTGATTTCTGCCCTTTATGGATTAAAAGCAGACTCTGCATCAACTGTGCAATTTTCCATGGGAGTTTTGCCATGGATCCCCCTCTGGCATGCCACAGTCCAGGTGTTAGTCCCCTTGAAACAACTTTTCCATCACTATTGTGGCCAGAAAGAGTCCCTGTTGTTTTTAAAATTCGCCTGCCCATTGAAGTCAATGGCGGTTCGCGCGGTTCGCCGGTTCGCGAACATTTGCGGAAGTTCGCGTTCACCATTCGCGAACCGAAAATTTCGGGTTCGCGACAACACTATTCAGCACTATCAATTGTCACAATCGATGACTCACCTACTGTCAATGCCAAATGGAATGACCCAATCCAGTTTCCAGCACTACCAACATCTTATTCTCATGTTGTGTTAGGCAATCTCCTGTTCAGATAAGCACTACCTTTTCGCTGAGACCCTGCAGTGTCCAGTCCCCACTGTGCTGATCTACTACTTACGTGGAATCTCATTGTCATTCTTGCCTCACCTCCACAAGCTCCTTTACACACAAAATGGCAGAGGTAGTCCTTCATCAAGGGCACACTCTGACACCGACTCTACAGGACAAGGTGGCCCTGTTGATAGATGACTGCAGAGAATGGATGCACTCTTTCAAAACTTCTGGACTATAATGGAAGCACATAAAGAAACCAACTCGGCAAAGCTCCCGAACTGGAGATCGTGGAAACGGGGTGCAGAGTGGAGGTGGACCTTCCACGGGTACAGCTCGAATACAACCAATTGTTTCCCTGCATATACACACACCTAGGCTGAAGACCACCAGACCCACTCCCCCAGTGCATCCACCACGTTAGCAGAGAATTTGGTGTGAATGGCGGAAAGAGTCTGCATCAATCCTCTGCTGTCCCTCAGTGGGAAAGGACTTGGACTTTGCAAGTCTCAGAGTCCTTACCTCTCTGATGCAGGTCTTTCTCCTGGCCTGGGGCTACATGGTTGTCATGCCTCACTACTGCACAGTAGCCATCATCAGCGGTCTCTTGGCTTCTATCATTAATTTCTTGATTGAGGGAGTTGGCTGATCCTAAACTCCCTATTGCGTGCAGTCCTTTCTGCCCAACTTATTTTCCTAGCTCAGTTAATTGGTAGTTATCAGCTCTCATATTATAACCAGCCGCATACTCCTGATGTGATTTCTCGTTTTATTATTTTTTTTACTTTTAACCTCCATTTACATTTATGTTGTGTCTGATGAGGTGTTGTGAATCAGTATGATTGCAGTCTAAGACACAATGGTCTCTTCTTTAGTTCTAATATCTCTTATTTGGCTTATTTTTATTTCTCGTGTTTAGCTAGTTCTAGAAACATAATAGTTAAGCTTTGCACTAACGTTTAGACATGGATGCATAGTGTGCATGTGTTAATCGCTTGTTACATAAATTTGCAAAATTAGGTACTTAAGCATTACTGGATGTCAGATTAATGAGCCTTATTGTCTAATGTAACAATGTCTAATTTCCCTGTGATATCTGTTACCTCAATAAAAAAAGAAAGAAAGATTGACAAAAAAAAAAAGGTTTGCACATGATGGGAGTACACGTTATGTAATGATAAGAGGTAGTTATGGGATCGCTGTTGTTGTGGCATGGTGTCTGCAGAGATTGGTGATGGCTGGTTTGACATTCCTTGCTTTTCTGGTACATTTTTACTTTGTTAGTGCAATGACTTAACTTAAAAACACGCAGGTTTAGACATGTCACCATGAGACAGATATAAAGAGGTATCAACAATTAATTTGTTACACATGTCAATAACAACATTTTTTGAATGTTTAAATAATCGTCATTCAATAACACTTAAACTAGCCCTACGCCATAGCTCCTAATAAGAAAACTGAAAGATATGCTGCATTATATGAATCCATCAGGGAAATCTAACAAATACAGTGCTTCCTTATTGGCTTAATCAAAAAGAGGTGAACAAAAGGTAAAACTACTTAAAAACTTTAAAGCCGCAGTTAGAGACAAATATCTGACTAGGCATAGTAAAATAGCTGTAGACATTTATTAGGAAGTAATTCAGAATTGTATGAAGCTGATATCAAGAGTTCAGCCAATGCCACAGCTAGGCCAGGTCTGGGAGCTTGCACCACCTTGCACAAGCCCACTTAGAAGAAGGTGAGTACTGCTGCCTCTTGTAAGGTAAGATAGATTGATCTGTATAGACCTGCATAGTGGTGCCCCAGCACCCCCATTCTCCAAGCCCAGGCTGTAATAAGAACCTGTGAAAAAGGACCACTGAATCCTCCTTAACCAATGGTAGGGTTAAAGTCCCGTAAGACTCCCATGCCACAGAGAGGACTCTGAGGTTGTGGATGGAAGACTGGATCTACGTCCATCTTGGTTCCTGGCCCGAAGGGTGAGCAGCATCTCAAGACACCATCCAAAGCCCTTACATCAGCGAATGAGGTGAGTTGTAATTTGCGTGTATAGATACACTGCTAAACAGCTTCACAAATGGGTTCGTATTTAGCTTGAAATTCATCTTTCAACTCCTGGTACAGAGGCCATTTTGTAGTCCCGTTGAGGACCCATAATGCAGGGCTGACTTGGGAACAGCTTACAGGGTGTGGACCGGGATAGCCAGAGGCAGCTCTCTAATTAGGCGGTTTAGGCGGCCGCCTAAGGCCTCGCGCTGACTGGGGCCTTGCGGCCGCCTAAACTGCCTGTAGGCAGACTGTGTCAGGTCCTCGGTCACTAACCGAGGACCTGACACCAGGAGGGGGCCCGGCGGCTTCCCCGGTATGCCGCCGGGTGAGAGGCCCCTCCTGGCTGCCCGGCCAGCCAGCGCAGACACCTGTCTGGAGCTCCGCAGTGAGCAGAGCTGCAGACCATGTGTCTTGCGAGAATCGGCCAATCAGAGCGCTGTCGCGGGTTACCATGGCAACGCTCTGACATCTCGTGAGATTACATGGTCTGCAGCTCTGCGGAGCTGCAGACCGGAAGCAATGGCCACCGGACCACCAGGGAGCCCACTGGACCCAGGGGCGGGCTGGGCCGGGGGTCAGGGAGGCAATTGCCCCCCAGGCCGCCCGAATTTCTTTTAGGACCGGCCGCGGCAGGCCAGCCCTTTAAATGCTGCAGCCGCCCGAGCGCTCTGTAGAGAGCGCTCAGACGGCTGCAGCTGATTTTCCCTCCCTCCCCTGTAGCGTGGCCGAGCTGCTTTCCTGTCCACGGTGCCCGGCCGGAGTGATGGGAAGGTGCACACTGAGTGTGCACTTCCTGTCAGTCCGGCCGGTTACAGGAAACAGAAACTCCTGTTCCGCGCGGAGTTTCTGTTTCCTGTAACCGGCCGGACTGACAGGAAGTGCACACTCAGTGTGCACCTTCCCATCACTCCGGCCGGGCACCGCGGACAGGAAAGCAGCTCGGCCACGCTACAAGGGAGGGGGTAAGAAGAAGGGAGGGGGGGTAAGAAGAAGGGGGGGGCTAAAAAGGGGGGGCTAAGAAGAAGGGGGGGTAAGAAGAAGGGAGGGGGGTAAGGAGAGGGGAGGGGGGAGTAAGAAGAGGGAGGGGGGGTAAGGAGAGGGGAGGGGGGAGTAAGAAGAGGGGGGGAGTAAGAAGAGGGGAGGGGGGGAATAAGAAGAGGGGAGGGGGGATAAGAAGAGGGGAGGGGGGAATAAGAAGAGGGGAGGGGGGAATAAGAAGAGGGGGGATAAGAAGAGGGGAGGGGGGATAAGAAGGGGGGAATAAGAAGAGGGGAGGGGGGAATAAGAAGAGGGGAGGGGGGAATAAGAAGAGGGGGGAGTAAGAAGAGGGGAGGGGGGAGTAAGGGGAGGAGGGAATAAGAAGAGGGGAGGGGGAATAAGAAGAGGGGAGGGGGGGAATAAGAAGAGGGGAGGGGGGAATAAGAAGAGGGGGGAGTAAGAAGAGGGGAGGGGGGAGTAAGAGGGGAGGAGGGGGAGTAAGAGGGGAGGTGGGGGAATAAGAAGAGGGGGGAGTAAGAAGAGGGGAGGGGGAGAGTGAGGGGGGAGTAAGAGGGGAGGGGGGAGTAAGAGCAGGGGAGGGTAGAGTAAGAGGAGGGGAGGGGGGAGAGTAAGAAGAGGGGGAGAGGGAGGGGGGAGTAAGGAGAGGGAGGAGGGGAGTAAGAAGAGGGGAGGGGGGAGTAAGAGGAGGGGGGAGTAAGAAGAGGGGAGGGGGAGAGTAAGAAGAGGGGATGGGGAGTAAGAAGAGGGGATGGGGAGTAAGAAGAGGGAGGGGGAGAGTAAGAGGGGAGGGGGGAGTTAGAGGGGAGGTGGAGAGTGAGGTGGGGAGGGGGGAGTAAGAGGAGGTGGGGAGTAAGAAGAGGGGAGGGGGGAGTAAGAGGGGGTGGGGAATAAGAAGAGGGGAGGGGGAGAGTAAGAGGGGAGGGGGGAGTTAGAGGGGAGGGGGAGAGTGAGGGGGTAGTAAGAAGAGGGGAGGGGGAGTAAGAGGAGGTGGGGAGTAAGAGGGGAGGGGGGAGTAAGAAGAAGGGAGGGGAAGTAAGAAGAGGGGAGGGGGGAGTAAGAAGAGGGGAGGGGGGAGTAAGAGGGGAGGGGGAGTAAGAGGGGAGGGGGGAGTAAGAAGAAGAGAGGGAGGGGGAGTAAGAAGAAGGAGAGGGGGAATAAGAAGAGGGGGAGGGGTAAGAAGAGGAGGCAGTAAGAAGGAGAGGAGATAAGAAAAAGGGGGGAAGAAGAGGGGGAGGTGGAGTAAGAAGAGGGAGAGGGGAGATAAGAAAAAGAAGGGGGTGAGTAAGAAGAGGGGGGAGTAAGAAGGAGGGGAGATAAGAAAAAGAGGGGGGTAAGAAGGAGAAGTAAGAAGAAGAGGGGGAGGGGGAGTAAGAAGAAGAAGGGGAAGGGGAGTAAGAAGAGGGGGGAGTAAGAAGGAGGGGAGATAAGAAAAAGAGGGGGGAAGGGGAGGGGGAGTAAGAAGAGGGAGAGGGGGAATAAGAAGGAGGGGAGATAAGAAAAAGAAGGGGGTAAGAAGAAGAAGGGGGGAGTAAGAAAAATAGGGGGGTAAGAAGAAGAAGGGGGGAGTAAGAAGGAGGGGAGATAAGAAAAAGAGGGGGGTAAGAAGAAGGGGGAGTAAGAAGGAGGGGAGATAAGAAAAAGAGGGGGGTAAGAAGAAGGGGGAGTAAGAAAAAGAGTGGGGAGTAAGAAGAAGAAGGGGGAGTAAGAAGGAGAGGGGGGAGTAAGAAGAAGAGGGGGGAGTAAGAAGAAGAAGGGGCGGTGTAAGAAGAAGAAGAAGAGGGGGTAAGAAGAAGAAGGGGGAGTAAGAAGAAGTAGGAGGGTTAAGAAGCTCTAAGGGACAGAAGGGACAGCTCTATAGGACAGGGGCAAGACAGGGAGCTCTTTCACACTATGCGCACTCACACACACACACAATGCATCCCTATACATACACAGAAACACACAATGCATCCCTATACATACACAGAAACACAACATGCTTCCCTTACACACAGAGAAACACACAATGCATCCATTACACACACACACACAATGCAACCCTTACACACAAAGACAATGCATCCTTTGCACACATACACAGAAACAGACAATGCAAACACACACACACTGCTTTTCTTACATACACACAGAAACACAATGCATCTCTTACACTCAATGCACACACATACAGACACACACCTTGCATCCCTTATGCATACAAACACAGATTCACACAATGCATCCCTTACACACAACCAGAAACACATAATACATTCCCTTATACACAAATACACACTGCTTCCACTACACACAAACACACTGCATCACCTGCACAAACTGGTATCCCTATACACTACATACCATAAGCACACATATTAGATCCTCTACAATAACTCATAACACATCCCCTACACACTCCACTCCCTGTGAGCGAACTCATGGGTGGGTGGAACATATAAGTGGACTTATGAGTGGGCCTTATGGGCATACCCACCGTCAGGCCCTGGGGCCCAGACCTTGAGCTGTGTAAGAGGCCCCCAAAAAATGGAGCTGCTTCTAATTCTCCCAGAACATTGAATTTTGTGACCACAGTTGCAAACAGCCTCCAGAGATCCTGTTCTACACTAGACCAGTGGAGCCAAACTGCAGCCCATCATCATCCTCATCTAATTGTAAGTAGGCAATCTAGTATATTATTAGTGACACTAATCTATAATTTACCTCACATTAAAGGGACACGATAGCTTAATGAAGTGGTTGTGGTGTCTATAGCTGGTCCCTGCAGGCTTTTTAATGTAAACACACACTGTGTGCAGCACTGGCGTTAGTTCATATGGCAGATCATATGGGTGCGGGTATGGCAAAGAGCTACGGATTAGCATAACATCAATATCCGTTATAAAACCAGGAAAAGGTGGGGAAGGATGGTGAACTGATTTGGTGGTGCAATGGGCCACTTGACTGGTTTTGCCCCCCAGGCCTAAGGCTGCCAGCCCTCCCCTGACTGGACCACCAGGGAAATTAAGGTAGGCACCCTCCCACCCCCCTCAGCCTCACTACCCTCCACACCACCCACAGCCTCACTACCCCCACCACCCTCAGCCTCACTACCCCCCAAACCACCCTCAGCATCACCACTGCAACCACCCTCAGCCTCATCACCCCCCCACCACCCTCAGCCTCACTACCCCCACCACCCTCAGCCTCACACCACCCTCAGCCTCACACCACCCTCAGCCTCACACCACCCTCAGCCTCACTACCCCCACCACCCTCAGCCTCACACCACCCTCAGCCTCACCTCCACCACCCTCAGCCTCACCCCCCACCACCCTCAGCCTCACCCCCACCACCCTCAGCCCCGCCACCCTCAGCCTCACCCCCCACCACCTTCAGCCTCACCCCCCACCACCTTCAGCCTCACCACCCCCACCACCCTTAGCCTCACCTCCCCCCACCACCCTCAGCCTCACTACCCCACCACCCTCAGCCTCACTACCCCCACCACCTTCAGCCTCACACCACCCTCACCTCCCCCCCCACCACCCTCAGCCTCTCCCCCCACCACCCTCAGCCTCACCACCCCCACCACCCTCAGCCTCACCTCCCCCCACCACCCTCAGCATCACCACCCCCCACCCTCAGCTTCACCCCCCACCATCCTCAGCATCACCACCCCCCACCACCCTCAGCCTCACCCCCCACCAGCCTCAGCATCACCACCCCCACCACCCTCAGCGTCAGACACACTCTCAGGCACATACACAGTTAGACAGTGCATCAATGTGTATATCTGACACTTTTTTGTTAGTGGGGCCTCATGTTTGAGTTTCGCCTACGGCCTCATAAAATCTAGAGCCGCCTCTGGGGATAGCCCCTGCTGGTCCAATGGTCAGTGGGGGAAAGGGCCTTTAATTATAGCTTACAGAGGCTTTGGTAGCTCCAGACCAAGAGATTGGCCATTTCTCCTCGGAACACACCAGACTGTGCAGGTCGCAATCTATAGTTTCGTACTGGAGGCTATTAGGTAAGAATTGGTACTTCGGAGCCACATTGCAGGGGCGTCACTGGGAAGGGGCCAGGAGGGGCATCTGTAAAATTAAAAAAAAAAAAAATTGTAAATAAAAAAATTCTAATAATATATGTATATATATGAGATATATATATACATATATTATATCTATATATAATATGTAAATATATATATCTTATATATAAAATGTCATACTAAGTGTATTTTTTTATTAATATATACATAAATTAATATAAAAATACGCTTAGAGTAAAATTACACACGTATATATAATATATATAATAACTATATATATTGTATTTATATATTATTATTATAAAAAATAAATAATAATTAATTAAAAATTAAAAAATAATTTACATTTTTTTTAAATTATATATATATTTATGTAATTTCATTCTAACTGTATTTTGATATGAATATATTTATATTCATGTCAAAATACACTTAGAATGAAATTATATATATATATATATATATATATATATATATAACTATGTATATATAAATACATAAAAATAATAAAAAATAGAAATATACCCATACACATAATTACATTAATAACGTCAAAACACGTAGACTTCAAATATATAAATATGTATATATATATATATATATATATATATATATATATATATATATATATATATAGAAAAAATGATAATTTAGGCACTCACCCCTGCAAACAACTTCATATATCTTGCCTTTGGTGCATCCAGCGTCCGGATATATATCAAGCGATAAAGTGGAGCACTCCAAAAGGACTTTTCAATCATGTATTTATTGATACAAAAAGGATTAACTCATCTGTTTCGACGTTTCGACCCCTCAGGGTCTTTATCAAGAACCGTTCCATTTTTTTACATTGAAATTTGCCAGATTGGTTATGTTGCCTTTGAGAGTGTATGGTAGCCCAGGAATGAGAATTACCCCCATGATGGCATACCATTTGCAAAAGAAGACAACTCAAGGTATTGCAAATGGGGTATTTCCAGTCTTTTTAGTAGGCACTTAGTTACAAACACTGGCCAAAGTTAGCGTTCATAATTGTGTTTTGCATTTTCCCCCCACAAATATAAATACTAAATTTGGGCAGTATTCGTGACTAAGAGGCTACTAAAAAGATTGGATATACCCTATATTGAATACCCTGGGTTGTCTACTTTTGAAAATTATATGCCATCATAGGGGTAATTCTCATTCCTGGGCTACAATACAGTCTCAAAGGCAACATAACCAGTCTGGCAAATTTCAATGTGTATAAACTGAAAATTGAAACATGCTATATTTGACCCTGTAACTTTCCAAAACACCATAAAACCTTTACATGGGGGGCACATTGGAGATTGTGCTGAATACAAATATATACAAATATCTGCATTTTATTGCAGTAATAGCTAACAGTATTATGACATTCACAATTAAAATGCAATGCAGAACTAAAAAATGTTTTTTTAATCTTTAAGTGACAATCCAGGCACCCAGACCACTTCTGCCCATTGGAGTGGTCTGGGTGCCAACTCCCACTACCCTTAACCCTGCAAGTGTAATTATTGCAGTTTTCATACCTTGAAGGGTTAAGTCCTCCTCTAGTGGCTGTCTAGTAGAGGACTTCCGTGTTCAAAGTGTGCTATAACGTCGCTGGATGTCCTCACGCATTATCCAATGCTTTCTTATGGGGAGGTCTAATGTGCGTGTGCGGCATTTCCGCGCATGTGCATTAGGTCTTCCCCGCCGCCTGCCGTGAATGCTCAATAGGTCTCCCCCACCGGGTGACGTTGGCGCGGGAGAAGCGTGGGCGGACCCTGAACCAGCGCCGAGGGACATCGGCCCTGGATACAGGTAAGTCACTGAAGGGGTTTTAACCCCTTCAGCAACATGGGATGGGGGGTGGGAGGGAGAGGAGACCTGCAGTGCCAGGGAAATGGTTTGATTGCTTGGAACTGGAGAGTCCCTTTAATTTCTAACGCTTTTTAAAAATGTTATTCATAATGAATTATGTTTCATATATGAATAGTTCATGTAAAATGAAAGCCCTGTTTCTCTGGAACGAACTGATATATAATAAGTGTGGGTGCACTTAATATGAAAGAGGTGAATTATGGTTGAACAGACATATAGCACAAATTCCGTTTTTTTCAGGGCATTTACCTCTTGGGTGACAAGAATTCAATTGAGGTCAAAGAAGATATAGATTTTTGCTCTGAATTTGTTACATCTCCCGAGATACCCTTATGGATCGTAATAAGCAAGATGCTTTGTAGAGTGCAATTCAACTCAAAGAGAGTTTTGGAGAAGGTAGGTGATTCATTTTGACAAAATCCACCAAACATACATTTTAAAGAGTTTCAGGAGGAATTTATCTAGGTTGAGTGATTGTAATATAATTTATTGGTCTAGATAGAATGTAAGAAGCATATAATCACTGTGCAGTCAAAACCGATCCATTTTTTGTTACACGTATCCCAAAAAAGGTCTTCACAAGCAGCTGGCTAAAACTATGTTTTTATTATTTTACCTCATGTGAATTTTTGTTGTATTTACTTATTTATTTGTTGTTGTTGTTGTTGTTGTTGTTTTTGATTTCCAATAAAAATGCATGAACAGAGTTTATGATTTAATTTAATCTTGTAAACATTTATGTATTTAAACACATTACATACACTGTTTCTATGCAAAATATGACTTATTGTTCATTTTGTACATTGTTCAATTCTTTGTTTGGGCTGAATTTAAAAAATAAAAATAAAAAACCATTGTTGGACTGATGGTGTAACATACCTATGTGTGAATTGTCAGAAATTCTGAGTAAATTCAAAATGTATTTCAAATGTTAGAAGTCTAAGGTCTAATGGAGAGAAGGTCAAGCAATTTCCAATGACTGACTAAAAAACAAAAAGCTATCTTCTCCACAAGTATTTCTGTGGAGAGGATTCTGTCATATTCTAATGGTAGGGGGGAGTTTTCTCATTTTTTTCTTTACATATACTTAGTTTTAAAAAAAAGGATTATTATATTAAAAAAAGCAGTTGTCCTTTGACAAATTCTCTTTTGAACACAGTTTTCAGAGTAGCAAATATAAACAAAATGTTTGACACAGGGGTTCGAATCCCACCAGGACCAGCCTGTGAATGATGCCACCCAGACCTCCTTGATTTCTTTTTGATCAGGGGGCTCGGTTCCTGTCAGAATGATAGGGGGGGCAGTGACATGGGGAACAACTGAGAGGTCAAGTGACACAGTAAAGGACAGGGAGAGCAAGTGATTCTGAAAGAAATATGGAGGTCAAGAGGTTGTGTGAGGAGGGCTAGTGATATATGGAGGAACAGGGAAGACTGAACATTGGGAAGAGCAGAGAGAAGAATGAAAGACAAGGTCCAAGTAGAGGCTAGTTGGGATATTTCTGGAATGCCAGCTGACCAGCACAATTTTTCCAGTGCAACACACATTTTGACACTAAACACTCGATACTACTCATTTATTGATGAATGTCCCACTTCCTTTGTGTAATATTCAGCATTTGTTGACGATGCGCATAGAAACATACATCAATTTACCCATACCATTTTCCGATGTCAGTTAGACATGCAGGAGCCAGCCTTCCTTTTGCACAGCCAGTGCCCATTCATGGTTTAGACCTCCTTACAGTGTTCTGTGTGCTCTGGCTATTGTTCCTGTGCTTGTTTCTGGCATGTTTCTGACCATTCCTTGTCTACTGCTTGCCCTGACCCGTGGCATATTTTTGGACCATTTTTTATCTGCTGAATGCTCTGACTCTTGGCATATTTTTTGAACAGTCCTTGTCTGCTGCCTGCCCTGACCCTAGGTGTGCTTTTTGACCGGTCCTTGTCTGCTGCCTGCCCTGACCCATGGCATGTTTTTTTAACCATTCCATGACTGCTGCCTGCCCTGACACTTGGCATGTTTTTTCACCAGTCATTGTCTGTTTTCTGCCCTGGTTCTTGGCATGTTTTTTTGAAAATGTTTTGTCTGCTGACTGCAGCCTGTCCCTGTTACCTGACTGCAGCCTGTCCCTGGTTTTGTTACACCTATTAGAGGTGACTTGTTTCATGTTAAGCCCTGTCATTTTAATGTCTGGTAATACTTCTTTCTCACCCTTTATCTCCACCTGCCATTAAGGATTCCCTTTATCATATTAAGTTTACCATAACAGGTTGGTGTCTAAGGGGTCAAAAGTTAGAGCCTGGAAGATTAATATGTGGATTTGATGAGAGGTCATTGGTAGGGGATGGGAGCCCAAGTCTTTGTGCCCAAGACTCAGGTAAAACAACCCTAACTTCATCTCTAAGTAGAATCTAAATGTATGGCGCTGCAACCTTTGGAACTACAAATATTGTTGACTGCATTTCCCATGATACCCTTAGAACCATAATGTGGCAAAGCATCAGAGGAAATGGAGTGCTGAAGACCTACCCCTGGCATAGAGTTTTATCTTATCTATGAAATTATTAAGTATTTAGCTCTGTGTGTGCTGAAAGTATCTTGAAAACAATTAAATGCATCCTTAAAGGACCACTCTAGGCACCCAGACCACTTCAGCTTAATGAAGTGGTCTGGGTGCCAGGTCCCTCTAGGATTAACCGTTTTTTTTTATAAACATAGCAGTTTCAGAGAAATCACAGTGAGAGCACGCAAGCGTCCATAGGAAAGCATTGTAAATGCTTTCCTATGAGACCAGCTGAATGCGCGTGAAGCTCTTGCCGCGCATGCGCATTCAGCCGAAAGGGAGGATCGGAGGCGGAGAGGAGGAGGAGAGCTCCCCGCCCGGCGCTGGAATAACCCTTTACCTCCCCAGAGCCCGGCGGGAGGGGGTCCCTGAGGGTGGGGGCACCCTCAGGGCACTATAGTGCCAGGAAAACGAGTATGTTTTCCTGGCACTATAGTGGTCCTTTAACAAACATATGTAGTAAATTTATTGTTCTATATTTAGTTTACAAACAAAGTAAATAAAGTTTCTATAGGGAAAGAAAAGGGGGAGGTTGGGCAACAGGAACCGTTATCAACAGGAACAGGGATACAACAGTATACCACCCCTTGACAGGTGCAATTGTAATGATATAGCAATGTTTTTCACCTCACCTGTCAGGGGTTTTAATGTTGTGGCTGATCTGTGTTAATATCCCTGCTGGTGTCGTGTCAGCTTCCATAAGGCAAGAGATGATATATATTAATAATGTTGGTCAGATTTTAGACATACGTTAAGCTCAAGTAACATAATGCCTGCTTTGCCTCTCCCCTCCTGCTGGCATCTCGTCTCTCATGAGTAACTCAATTAAGCCTACGTCAATTATTAATGTATTGTAGTGTCACCTTAAACATACAGCAGATTATTTACTAAAAGTTCACAGTAGCAAACTGGACCAAAATCATTGAGTACATTTCAGGCCAATTCAGAGGTCAAATCAAATTACGTAACATTTACTACCAACTGACCTGTCGAAAAAGAACTCCAACCCTACTTGAATTAGCCCACAATCGAAACATGTCCACATACAAATACACCTTAAAAACATCTGGAAGTATCTGAATGTGACCAGAATGTTTCAGGAACCTTAGAAAAAGCATAAATTATGAATATACGAACTAAGCAAATTAAATTCTGAAATTGACGCATTTGAATGTTTTAAGAGTTTTTGAGGTTTACTTTTTAGTCAGTAAACCAGAATGAAAACATCTCTCATTTGGTTTAATTAAATCAGAATATGCATATATTGATTTGTTTCAGGCATGGTATGTGTAACTTTGTGATCTTCATGCAACTGCAGACAACTAGTCAAGAGCTTAAGGGCTACAAGTTCCAAATGTTGCAGAATAGTTGGATTTATCTGCTTTTACAATTATACGTGGAGGAAAAAGAGTGTCCAGTATGAGGAAGTCTGTGTTCCACAATCCTTTCACACAGTTAAACAATTCAAAAAATGTTAGCATGCCCTCACATGAACATTGGGAATTAAAAACATGTACTGAATGGTAATCACGAAGCTGTGTGTAGCCCCTAAAGGACCAGAGAACAGGGTCGGCTTTAGACTTTAGTAGGCCTTAGGCGAAACTCAAACATGAGGCCCCACTAACTCCCAAAGTGAAATAAATAGGGTTGCATCTTGTGTGTGTATAAGGAGCAGTCGCTATATTGAAAGGAGGGCTTGCAGTATGGATACAGAGAACTAGTGTCTGCATTCTTTGTTTAGAAGCTTGCAGTGTCACGGCTTTCTGTGCCCCTGCACTGTGAGCTATTTGGTTGTAGTTGTAGCACAATTTGCAAACAAAATTAATTTGAAATAAATAAATTTAGTTATCAATTATGACAATCGTTTATACACAATTGTGGAGTATGGTTGTATAGCCTGGCAGTCGTGTATAAATATGTACTGGTGTGAAGGGGTTATTGTTTGAGCAAAAAATCTTTTAAAATATCGTTTACCAAATAATAAAGTTACTGGTAAAAAAAAATCAGTGCCAGAGATACTTTCACCATGGTTGACATGGTTTGAAATAGGAGTGTGACCGTGTGAGTGGAGGTCAGTGTGTCCGGGTTGGGGTGAATGGTGACTGTGGCATGGTTGGAGTGTGGCAGAGTGTGACAGGATTACAGGATTAGTGGCATTAATGTGACAGGATAAGTGTGGCAGGGTTGGGGGGAAGAGTGTGACTGAGTGAGAGAAGGTGAGTATGACAGAATTAGGGGTGTTAATTTGACAGGGTGATTGTGGCAGAGCGAGGGCAGCTGAGGGGGAGAGATTACCAGAATTAGGAGTTAATAATGTGAGTGTGGATGCGTGAAGGGGCTGGCAGTGTGGGGGGATACAGTGTGGGGGGGGGGAGAGGGGTGACAGCATGAGGGGAGTATGGAGACACTACATTGTGGGGGGCATGACAGTGTGTGTGTGAGGGGGTGACAGCATGTATGAGGGATGGTGACTGTGTGTGTGGGGGTGATACTATGTGTAGAAGGGGGTGACAGTGTGTGTGTAAGGGGTGATACTCTGTGTGTGTGTGTGTGTGTGTGTGTGTGAGAGAGAGAGAGAGAGAGAGTGTGAGTGTGTGTGTGTGTGGGTAAAAATGTGTGATAATGTATTTGAGGAGTGATACTGTGTGTGTGTGTGTGTGTGTGAGGTTGATACTGTATGTGAGGGCGGTGACACTGTGTGAGCTGGGGTGACACTGTTTGGGAATGGAGGTGATAGTGTGTGGGAGAGGGGTGATACAGTGTGGGAGGAGGTGATAGTGAGAGAGTAATGATAGTGTGAGAGAGGGGGGTGATAGTGTGAGGGAGGGGGTAATACAGTGAGGTAGGGGGTGATGGTGTAAGGGAGGGGGTGATGGTGTAGGCAGGGTGAGGGAGGACGATGGTGTGAGGGGGTGATGATGTGAGGAAGGGGGTAATAGTGTGAGGGAGGGGGTGATGATATGAGGGAGGGGTGATGGTGTGAGTAAGGGGTGATGGTGTGAGGAAGGGGTGATGGTGTGAGGGGGGTGATGGTGTGAGGGGGGGTGATGGTGTGAGGAAGGGGGTGATGGTGTGAGGGAGGGGGTGATAGCGTGAGGAAGGAGGTGATGATGGTGTGAGGGAGGAAGGGGGTGATGGTGGGAGGGAGGGAGGGGTTAATAGTGTGAGGGATGGGGTAATACTATAAGGCAGGTGTGGGGGGTTATGATAGTGTGAGGGAGGGGGTGATAATGGTGTGAGGGAGAGGGGGTGATGATGGTGTGAGGAAGGAGGGTGATGATGGTGTGTGGGAGGGGGGTGATGATGGTGTGAGGGGGGAGGTGATGATGATGTGAGGAGGGGGTGATGATGGTGTGAGGGGGGTGGTGATGATGGTGTGTGGGAGAGGGGTATTGATGGTGTGAGGGAGGGGGGTATTGATGGAGTGATGGTATTAATGGAGTGATTATGGTGTGAGGGGGTTGATGATGGTGTGAGGGAGGGAGGGGGGCCAGATCTTGCAAGACACATGGTCTGCAATTCTGCACATTGCAGAGCTGCAGACTTGTGTCTGAGATTGGCACTCTCCGGCCGGGCAGAGGCCCTCGCACCAGGCAGCACTGGAGGGCCTCGCACCAGGCAGCATTCAGAGCAAGATGCCAGGCCCCCTCATGGTGTCGGGCCCTCGGTCACACAGTCTGCCCTAAGGCGGTTTAGGTGGCCGCGAGGCACCAGGCAGGGCAAGGCCTTAGGCGGCCGCCAAAAACGCCTAATTAGAGAGCCGCCTCTGGCAGAGAAAGTGATAGACATGACTCGATTTGAAGCCATTTTATGATTAGCATTTCTCTATTAAGCCCAAGCCACTACGTTCTATTTTACAAGACCTTGTGGTCAGGATAGAACCATGCACCACTGTGTTCAGGATAGAATGGAATGAAACTGCATTTTAATAAAGTCTATTCCTTGTCTTTTAATCGTTAAACAAACATAGTTGCCAACTGTCCCATTTTTGTAGCTACAGTACTTATGGTAATTTTTGGCTTGGGTCCCGGGATATGGTCCATATTGTAAGACCTGCCCAGCAATTTTCTATTAAGCTGGACTGAATGCAGAATGCATCCCCAGTGTGAAACACAAGACAGGATCATTCAGAGCTCCAGAAACACTCCATGTACGGTCTCCATGCCTGCCCATCATTGCAGCCATCTCTCTGGGGTGACATCCACCGGCCTACTCTCTCCTGGTACTCCAGGATACAATTACTTCTTGTCTCGACAAGCTACACGTTTAATAGCCAATAACTCCGTTACGAGGGTCCAGTTTAATGCTAGTTTGTCTCAGAGAAGCTATTGGGAAGATTAAACTAATTGAGAGAGAAGCAAAAAAACTGCAGTATAGTAAACACTAGCATGGTCAAAGTACAAGAGGCCAGAAAACAGGCTGGGTCAAGAGTCTGCTTTCAAAACCTGGGCTACATTCTATGACTAAAGGCTGTCAGGGAATAGGTGTAACTATTAACTTATTTTGGGGATAGTAATTTCATCATCTCACGTTCAGACTTGTGTGCTAGAGCAGAGCTAAATCCTTTTACAGACAACGGTTAGTTTTTTTACAAAGTGAGCCTGTCATAAAAGATTAACGGTAAATGATTAAACTTTCTTAAGATAAAAATGTATTATAGGGATACATTATATATTTCATTGCTTTATGAAATGTTAATTTCAATGCTTGCTTGATCTCAATAGCCAGCAGCACCATCATCACGCAGGGTCCATGCAGGGCATGATTTCCCTTATGGTCACCAAGGCAAGAGAGGGGCGGCATGGCCAGTCAAAGATCACCAAAGATCTCCCTCACTAGCCCATTCACATGCTGTGAGTGAATCAGGAGCACAGCTGGATGTGGTGAGGCAGTGAGAGCCAGAACAGTAATGGGGAAAAAGCAGAAATGGGGTGAGTTAACACTAGCAGGGGAGCATCATGCTTCATCTGCTGCATGTTCGAATCTTTATTGAGGTCCTGTCTGCTATACTTTACCCTTAGATGGTTCTTCCTTTACCTGTGTCCACCATGCTTGCCTTGATCCACAGGTCATCACCCCCTTCATCCAACTCTTCACCATGTATTCGGTCCTTCACTCACACCATCAGGCTGAACATTTTGCTTACCTCAGTTTAATAAAACGTTCTGTCCAAATGTTCAACCTTCTGCTGTTTTAGCTCTTAAAGGGATACTCTAACCATCAAAACAACTTAAGCTTCATCAAGCAACCTCACAGACAAATAACACGACAAGCAGCTCCAGACCCACATTAACACCACAAGCAGACTCCAGACACACACACATAACATCACAAGCAGTCTCCTTACACAGCCCTGTCCCACTTATCATCCAACCACACACCCAGTCACAATCATCATCCAAACATACCCCAAACTAGTCGCATTAATGCATAGAATCAAATGCTCCCAAACCACATACACCAAACTAGTTCCATTCACACATACTCTCACATACATTAGAATGTTAACACCCCCCCCCCCCCCCTTCCCCAACATAAACACAATGGGAAGCACATTGGCATCAGGACAAAATGAGATCTATCACTACAAAAAGGTTGTCTGGGCATAATAGCCACAAGAGAGGTTTGACTACTTATAATAGGGACTTGCCAGTGCACTCGGCTTACTGTAGCAATTATGGTGCTTTGAGTATTCCTTTAAACTCCATGCTAGAAATTGATTAGAAATTGTCACGATGGTTCAGGGTTGCTGGGAATTCTAGTTTGTATAGGTTTGCTTTATAAGTAATATATAAGTTCTTGACTGCTGGGTGAGACTAGTCTGATATATTGTGGTATGTTTTCCCTGTTTTTTTTTTTTTTTTTAGCTTATTTGGAGTTTTACCAAGACATTAAATGCTAGAAATGTGTTATATACCTACTGTAAGAATACCACGTGTAAATATAAAAGGGATGCAACAGATGGAGTATAATGTGCAGTCGCTGGACACAAGTGTTCTCAAACAGAGGTGTTTCACGAACACAGCATTCAGTTTGTGCGCAGGATAACAACAAAAATCCCTTATTTGCAAGATGTATTGGAGGGTTTAACAATGCAGCCTTTATTTCTCTTTGCCTACTGTGTTCCTTGAAGACATGCGGTTCTTTTGTTTAAATTCTTACTGTTGAACAATGGCCTTATATAGCTCTCCGTTATAGACTATGTGCATGAAGCACAGATTTAGCTTTTTTTGCACTGTGTAATACTAGGAATTAGGTAGGATGTGTGTTCACAAAACACTGGCTGTTACGCAAGTTGGACAGAATTGAATTCACAACAATTGTGACTGGGCCCTGCAGTTCTGCCTGTCAAATGGGGGCCCAAGCCAGCCAGCCCCACCCATAAAAAGAGTGGCAACTCACTGACACAATCAATGAGTGCCAAGTCAAAACAGCAGTTGAGAACATGCTCTAACAAAGATGAGGTCAGAAGAGACCGGGGACCACCATGTATTACACATCCCTCCACAGAGAAAGGTAAGTGGTGGGAGAGAGGAATTAAAGACACACTATAGTCACCAGAACCACTACAGCTTAATTTAGTGGTTTTGGTGTCTATACCCTGTCCCTGCAGTGTTAGCACTGTAAACATTGTCTTTTCAGAAAAAGGCAGTGTTTATATTTTTGCCTAGTAACACCTCTAGGTGCTTCCTACTTCAGTGCTGCACAGTGTGCAGTACCTACATTTAGGGTCTCCAGATTTCACCATAGATATGCATTGATTCAATGCATCTCTATGAGGAAATGCTGACTGGTGCTGTGCAGCGTATTGCCTTATATACGAAATGGATGAGATAATATTGAGTATTTCAAACATGGAGGCAGGGCCAGCCATGGCAAAACCGGCACGGCAATGGAGAAAAAATGAGTAAAACTACCTTTTCACTGCAATCACACTCAGGCAACCCTCACAAACAATCACTCACAGCCAGTTCCATGCACAAATTACACTCAGCCAATGCCACCCTTCATTATACTCATTGCACTTTATCCTCAATCACCTTCAGCCAACTGTACATTAAATCACACTTGGAAAAGTCCCAGCACAATGACAAGCCCTCACACACATAATCACACTCCGCAAACTCCACATATACATTTTACACTCAACAAACTTTGCACATGAACATCACACTCAGCCAGCCCTTACACAATTACACCCACACAGCCACCACACAAATCCCACCCAGGTGTATTGCTTAGGGGGGGGGACTAGAAGTGGGGATGATAGGCATTATTAAAGCAGCTAAATTGGTGGTAATATTTGGGTGCTGTTGCAAGACCCAGTTTTTGTTAAACCACTTCTAAAAGACTCGAGGCAACATAACCACAGCACTATACTGTAGTGGTTATGTTGTTTCCAGTGGCCTTTTAAAAATAATGAAAAATAAAAGATAAATAGCACAGATATATTTATTGGGAAAACTAATGTTATCTCCTTGTTCTGAGGACATCCATGTACCATGCAGGTAGTCAGACAGACCTACGGCATGCTCTCAGAGCTTTTAGCAAAACAAAACAGTTGGGGGAGGAAGACTTGACAAAGAAATAATATGCATGATGTAATGTGTTTATGTGTGATGAGAGAGGTTTGTCTCCATGTGATGGAGTCTGTGTCACGACTACTAGTGTGGTCCAGCACGCAGAAACTATGTAAACATATACATAGACAAGAAAAGGAAAATAAAAGGACAGAGCGTAAACCGGACCTTAGAATGGCCGGACTAATACGCTAGAGACAGAGAATGGTCAAAGGGAAAGCCGAGGTCAAAGGTCTGATTGGTCAGAGGGCGACCTCTGACCCCAGAACGTGCGTGCGCGTCGACGTCGTGACGTCACGCGCACGTCCGTATAAACTTCTGGGGCGGAGCTGAGTTTAGGCGTGACCACGCGGTCAGCGCCTTTTTGGATCCGGGCGCGACGGTCAGAGGATGCGGAGAAGCGGCTGTCGGCTCGCAGGTAAGCTTGTGCCGTCGGCTAGTCTGTGCCGGTCGGGCACAGCTTTTCCACCAACCAGCAACCGCAACAGTCTGTCTGTAATTGGAGTGAGCTGTCTGCGTGTGATGGAGTCTGTCTGTAATGGTAGCGAACTGTCTATGATGGGGTCTGTCTGTATAGGGAGTGAGCTGTCTATAATTGGGTCTGTCTGTATTTGAAGTGAGCTGTCTATGGTGGTGTCTGTCTGTATATGGAGTGTCTATGGTGGGGTCTGACTGTATTTGGAGTGAGCTGTCTATGGTGGGGTCTGTGTCTGTCATAATCGCCCATTAATCTTCATTTATAATTGCAAAATGAAGGGCACTACTTGTGTTACATGCTGTGGTATGTAAGACACAAAGCCACTTTCGTAGTTCCTTATTTCTAAGCATTACATCCGGTTATTCCTGAGAAAGAGTTGTTGAATTTTATTTGTTTCGCCTATTGCCAACACCTATCCCTTACTTCTCTGGTGTCCAGTTTCAGGATTATTTTGCTAACTCATAGTTTTCAGGTGTATGTCTGTTGTCTCCTCGTTTTACGTCTTTCAAGGTACATTGTAATTCCGGTTCTGCTACTGTAAGTGTGAACAAATATGACCAGACAAAACAGTTCACATTCAGTGTGTATATAAACATAAAAACTGTATGAATTGCTTAAAATGTGTCAAGAGTCTACAGCACAAACTTCCTCCCACTATAACGTGTTACCAGCAAACAGGTGTTACAAACAATATTTCCGTTAAAGTGTGATGTCTATTTCCGTTAAAATCCAAAAGAGAAATGGATGTTTCATAGTAAAATTTACTTCAATAATAGATGGTTGGTGGAGACTTTGTAACCGCAAAAAGGATATAAATTCTCCTCCCTCAGCCTAGGAGAAGGCAGGTATAAATCCGGAGAGGACTAGTGTGTGGTCACTGGTACTTTTTTTTTTGTTGCTTACAATTCCGTTTTTTCTTGAATCCGAGAAAACAGAGATTTACAGTGGATGAGGTGTGAAGCGGAAGTAATTAGAACAAACTTCTGCTTCATTTCCAAGCTAAAGGAACGGCCATCTTCCCAAAATGTCACTGGTTGTAATAGTACATATATCGCATGATGGGCCTTCTTTAATTAGCATTTGCCATGCTGTGTCGTAAAACCTTTGCAGCATTCAAATACATACAAAAATAAAGATTTTTGGGGGGAAGTGGGAAGGCTAACACTAAGCTTCTAACTCTATACAGTCAGAGTTTGTCACTAAGCTTTCAAACTAAATAAATTACACAAATTTCGCCACACTAAATACACTAATATTTCCTGTTTATCATAAATTGGGTCCTTGCATCAATTTTTCGTGACTTCCATAAGCATAGTTTTTTACGGTATAGAATATTTGGACATATCTTTTTCATTTTTCGTTTTTTCAAGGAACGCTAAAAAACTAAATTAGATTACATGACCTACTTTAATTAAAACAAACTGAATAAATAAACGACAACAACACTCCAACATGTAAGTGCCATTTATGCATAAAAGGACAGTCTAGGCACCATATCCAACCATTTTCGATTGCTTTGAAACTTACCTGTGTCTCCCTGGCACCCGTAGTCTGGTCCCTCTTCACAGATATAGCTACAACTATAAGATATACCAATTTAGTCTCTTTTGGGACCTTATCCAAAGACAGATGGAATTGATATGCCAATGCAGAAGGGTTCGGGTAAGTGTCAAACTGTTTGGAAAGAGCTTGACTTTTAACAGTGGGACGACACCATTACAACAGGCTGTAGTAGTTATGGTGCTTAATGTGCAGCCTGAGTCATTTTGTTAATCGCCAATGGTGACATTTTTTTTAAAAGGACCCTATTTTCACACTTAAACACAGCTTTCTCGCTACAGTAGCAGGTCGAATGCTTAACTACTCGACCAGCTCAGATAGCCACTTCATTGACAGCTGGCTCTCCCCGGCAGTGTTTGGGCACTTGTTGCCTGATCAGCCGTGTAGCGTCAAATATCTGCAGATATATCACTTTTCCTGTTTCTCTCTGTGATCAGGCTGCAAGCTTCTATCACCGATTCTGTCTAAAAAATAAAGTAATTCCATTTTAAACATACAATACACAAATCCTATGACTAGAGTAGCTGGAAACTGGATGTCAATGTTAGTAACTTATTTTAAGAAACACATTAATAGCAAAATCGCCAGCAAGTACGCGGATAATTGGGTTTTTCCACTAAATACCAAACTGTTCAATTAAAACAATATTGCAATATTTACAATGTCTTAACTCCGCTAGTCACAACTCGGCTATTTTTACCTGAATTTTTGAAATTTGGTTTTCAATACACTGCATTTCAGTGTCTGTTAAAAAAGCAAACTTCAAAATGTTAGAATTACATGGATTCAGAGAACACATGCGACCTGCGCAAATATCCGCCGCCATACTTATTATTATTTAAAATACCAGAATAAGCAAGCGCTAAAAAAAAAATAGCGATCGCAGAGATAACAATACTTATTTAGCAATTTATCTGGCACAAACTATAAATGACATTTTGCGCCACTGATAGCTACTTTGTAACCCGAAAACTATATATTTTTTTACAAAACGACAGGAAACTCCATCAATTCTGGGTTTTCCTCACCATTTTTGGAAATAAGAGATTTTTGAAACGTGAGGGTTTTTCTCTCTCAAATCTACAAAGTGCAGTGTCATTTATCTCTGCATGACGTGCACTTTAATAAGAGCCAAAACACGTTGACCGTACAATTATTATAATACATACAGCAATAGGTTAATTATAAAAGAATTTATTGCAATATTATTAAACGGGTGGGTAGTTAGGAGACTTCCCCCAAGACCAGTTCTGATAACACCAGTGTTTAGTCCTGTGTGCATATATATGGAAATGGCTGATTTGTATAGCCTGTTTAATAGTTATTTTTTAATACAGGCATGGTCTTATTTACTAAACATTAATTTGTGGTGAATTACAAAAAAAAAAAAAAATCAAAAATCAAATTATAGGCAAAAGAAAAATAATGTAGATTTTAATAAAATCTCCAGTTCAATTGCACCCAGAGAGTGGCTATTCTGCATTATATTCTGCCATTGTTTTTTTTAATGTCACTATAATTCACTGTTTAGTAAATAAACCCCTCATAATGCTCAGCTCTCCCAGCCTGTCCTCCCCTCCCAGCCCTTGCTGCACTACTGCGCATGGGGCGCTGCGAGCCACACTGTGCATGTCCGAGTGACGCATTGCAGGTACCCAGCAACCAATCAGAGGCCAGCTAGGACGACTCACACTACAACGCGTCGAATTCCCGTGCACATGCCCCCTAGCGAAATAGTCCCCAGCTCCGCACTGCCAGACGTTGCCCAGCGCCCGGTTAAAGAGTCACGCAGGCTGTACCGGTCACGCCGCTCGACCCGATCAGCGCCCGGGGTTTCCGATTATGGAAATAACGGTATTTTCTCCGGTGTTGCTAGGAGTGAGCGGATGGAGGGAAGCCTCACCATCCCTGTGTGTAGCAAGTGGGCGGGGCCGAGGCTTGGCGGAGGGATCCGAGCCGGAGGGAGGTGTTTATGAAGGGCCGTTGGCGGCGGTTGGAAATTAGTCCGAGCCGTGCCTGCGAGGAGTGAGGTTGTCGCTGTGCTGCTGCTGGGGCTTTTGCGCGTATTTTAACGACCGCTCGTAGACATGGTGAGTACCGGGCTGGGGCCTGCGTGGAGCCCACACTCACTGAGGACCGGATCGGGCTATCACCTGCCGTGCTGTGCGAGCGGAGTGCGCACTCACTGTCACTGAGTGCGCACTCCCTGTCAGAGGCTGGGGCCGGCCGGCTATTAATGCTGACAGGAAAGGAGAGGGAAAGGGAGTTGTCCTGGCTGCTCTCAGCCCGGCTCTTTCCCTCCCCACCCATCTCTATGAATGGAAGCCATCCAATTATAACGGAATCTTTATTATCCATCTTTATTATCTCTTCTATAACCGCTTGTACCTCTCTCTGGGAGATTGGGTGTAAGTAACTCTTGGCAGCCTTGAAGCTGAGCATAATGAGAGGGTCTAAGGAGACTGGTAACCCTAGTATAGATTTTATATAACATATTAAATCTTTCTACAATAATAGTCCAATGTACTGGGTACCAGTCTGACTTTTTTTTTTTTTTTTTTTTGGTGAAGAGGTGCTGCAGTATCTGAGTCCTCACTTGCTAGTGATGGATTGATCCCTTTTATATAGGGCGAGTGATTGATCCCTGTGTTAAGCCCCTCTCTGCATGGCTGAGTGGCATGGTACTCTCTGTAGCCTTGTTGGTAGTCACAGGTAACCCAGCTATTGGGGTGGGAGACTGGCTGAGGTTAAGAAATCTGGGCGATGCAGCCTTAACTTGTATATCCTGATGTAGTGCCATTAAGCCCTTCAGGACTCTTGACATGTCATGATTCCCTTTTTATTCCATAAGTTTGGTCCTTAAGGGGTTAACTGGCTGACCATTATAGGATTGGCCTGCAATAGGTGGGTTAAAATTATACCTTTTATGTAAGGGAGAGTGAGGGAGAAAAATGTGAAACAAGGTAAAGGCTGGCTGTGATGCACCACTGTTTCATTCATTGGCTTCTTAATGTTAAGTGGCTTGCAGGCTATACAGCTGCTTGGTCTGGTGGCTGTCATTAAATAGGTTGCGTAATCTTGATGCCTATTTACAACAATGTTGTAACGGTGCTTTCTGGACCTGGATGTTGCCTAAGCTAGCACTCATTCAGGGAGAAAGGTCTATCCCACAGCCAGCTGGAGACTGATCTAGCTATTGTACTTGTACATTGTGCAGGGGCACTGGCTTAGCGGTTACATAATCTGAAATAACCCATCTGTAAACTAGGTCGCATGATGCTCTAGGAAAATTGTGGGGGATGAGAACATGCGACCGTGAACTGGACTGTTACCGGCTTATTTAGAAAAAAAATTCTCCCTCCTTACTCTTCCCATGTCAGAGCTTTTTCTGGATATTCTATAGTGACGTCCCTCTTTCGAGTTTCAGAGAAACTAGATGGGTTTTCTTAGCTTGCTGAAACTGACCTGTGGTTTTAAAATTGGGTTTTTATTTTTATGGTTGCTTTCAAGAAAAGTGCTACCTGTATACTTGTTGCATGCAAACCTGCAGTATAGTACACGTGACTTAAAAAAAATAAAATTTAATCTCCCACCCAAGTAAACTGCAGCTGGGAGCAGTCTCGTCACAGTTAACGTATCTGCTGTTTTGTCTCCTCCCAAGACTAGGGTGGGTCCACCGCATTGTGCTGCAGTTTCCGGTAGGAAGGGCATGTGTCCTGCTCAACCATCAGTAAGCTGAGATGTAATGGAGCAGATGAATAAGCAGAGTTCATAGCTGTGCCTCCAAATATAGGTCTATCTGTATCTCGTGCAGTTAACATTGACTGGAACTGTAGACCATACTTGAGTTATTCCATAATTTGCTGAAAGTGATCTGGAAAGAATTACAAATTCTCAGCTCAAGAAAAAGCCATTAACAGCCAAGGAAGTTGCCCATGACTTTGGAACAGATGGTGATTATGTTACTGCTAGTTTTGATCTTTGTTTTCGGGTGATATTGCTGTCCAAGAGTGAAGTCTATTAAAGAGAAATTGTCTCGTTCTGCAGAAATTTTGTATCCATTCCCTTTATAATGGGAGGTTTAACTGATCATAGGTTTTGCGTTGGAATGACAAGTTGCACACTTGATCTTGTATTAAAGGGTTTGTCTGTAAATGAGCAATCATGGTGCAAAGTTCTAAATGTGATAGTCACCATGGAAGTAACTGGAATGTTGGTGTTAACTGCACCTCTTTCAGGACTTTGCTCTGCTATTGGTTTATCTGAATAACATCCAAAGGTATACTTCTGCTGTTATATAGATCTGAATCTCTTTTGACTGATACATAATTGGTATCTTTAGCCATTGCAGCATCATGATTTATATGAACTATATTTAAGACTTGATAGTGGTTTAACTCTTTGAATACAGTCATAACGTTTGTGGACCAAAACCTTTTTTTCTTAAACACCATTCTGCTTTGCATGCACTAGAAGTGATTTGTAGTAAAATCAATCTGAATATTTTAAATTTGTGTAGCATTGTACTTTATAGACTTAAAGGGACTCTGTATGCACTAACAATTTTATCCCGTTGAATTGGTTATGGTGCCTGGAGTCCCCTGACACTCTTCTCTACCTTCAGTGTTGAAACTATTTTCAAGCAATTACACACTGAGGAGTCCTGACTTTCTATAGTACCACCCCCACTGAATGTATGGCTAAGGCAGAGCTTACACGCTTCCTTGTAGCAATACTGATTCATACCTGCAATGGCACTGTGACAGCCAATTACAGCTTTACAATTATGTTGCTCATTAGCCAAAGATGCTCAGTGGATAGGTTGAGGACTCCTGTTGGCAGTTAAAAATGCTAAATAGAATAGTGCCAGGTGACTCCAGGCACTATAATCACTTGAGTGAGCGAACGCTGTTATGGTACCCAGTGTCCCTTTTAGCAGTTTGTTCAGTGATGGTTATCTTTGAATTGCTTTACAGTTTCTCTTAACTCTAGCTTGTTAAACTGATCATATGGAAAAAGTGCATGCCATTGTACCATACATGATTCCTGCATGGTTGGGGTGCAATGTGCTTGGTTACTGCTACTTATAATAGCAGTCTGCAAAAGTTACTGCAGTTATACCATATCATAGCTACCCATACAGTTGCTTGTATGGGGGTGCGATGTTTATAAAATATTTTACTAGGAAATACATTGAGATTTCTCTAATTTTAACATATGTCCTGTGTATATGTAGTCATGCTCCATCCATATCCCCATTTTTGATAAGCTTCTTTAAAGATATCTTGTTTAATAGCCTGTTTTGCACCTTTGGCTTCATGAAAATGTGATGCTATTTAAAATGCAATGGAAGCTATGCTGTTAAATCTCTAACATATTTCGGCTATGGGTCTAGAAGATGCAAATCAACAATATTTACGGACAACTTTTTTAAGCACTAGGTAAAAGGCTAAATTGAACACTTTAACGGAATCAACCTTTTCCATAAAAGATTTCCAACTGCCTGTCTGACTCAACTGGTCATATCAAGTCACTGTAGTTGGGCTACAAATCTGCACACGGTGTGAAGTGAATACCAGTGGCATCTCTGCAAGTGATCAAAGATCTGGATAATGCCATCGCCTTGTGCTATCTCCTAGAATGGCTTTCTGGTGCTGTCCATGTGGCTTTCAAGTTAAAATACAAAGTTAGACATGTTTGTAACAATGGAGATTTTGTGTAAATCATCTAGCTTTGACAAAGAATTGGTATAGTACTGGGCATGTATCACCTCTTCTGAAGTGTGGAGAACTGGTGCATTGGAAACGTGTAGTTTAAAATGGTGCAAACCTTTTTTTTTTTTTTTTTTTTTGCTAAACAGAAGTAGTTCTTGGTTTCTTAGTCAAAGTTTACTTCCTGTCAACTTGCTAATCTCCTCCCAGATGTGACATTTCTGACAGTGTCCTGTCAGAGCATGTGGCCACCACCTAGTTAAACACCAAGATCGCTGTGACTGTAATGTAGGCCTGACAGGACAACTTGTGTCTTAACCCTATAAACACACAACTTATTCCAGCACTTAGGTCTCATTTGTCAGCCCTGATGAGGAACTTAATGCGCATGCATTGCGAGCTCCACCCATAGGAAAGCAATGAATTGATGCTGTCTGTGAGATTTGAAGACACTGGCTGTCCTCATACACCGCATAAGGATGTCCAGCGATTCAGAGTATAACTTCATGAAACAGCAGCCACGCATGCACCTCTAGTGACTGTCTGGTAGACTGCCATTAGAGGCAGTCATAACCCTGCAATATAACACTGAAGTTTCTCTGAAACTGCAATGTCTTAAACTGAAGGCTTAAGGGGACTGGGACAATGTTCCCAGACAACTTCAATGAGATAAAGTAGTCAGGGTGCTAATTGCCTCTGGTGGTTTGTTTCTGTGACTCTCAGCCAGCATGCAATATTTAATTTTAACTGTCTTACACAGTTCTCAAATTCTTGTGATGCTCTGTTGAAAGGAACACTATAGGGTTGGCAATACAAATTTCGAATCAATGGGACCCTTTGCTTTTGAGCATTGGTCCAGACACCACGCTGCGCCAATCTGTTTTTCTTAAAGGGACACACCAGGCACCCAGACCACTTCTGCCCATTGGAGTGGTCTGGGTGCCAACTCCCACTACTCTTAACCCTGCAAGTGTAATTATTAGTTGTTTTTTTTTTTATAAAACTGCAATAATTACTTTGCAGGGTTAACTCCACCTCTAGTGGTTGTCTACTAGAGGGCACTTCTGTGTCCCTTGCACAGGAAACCTGTGCTAGAGCGTCGCTGGACGTCGCTCATTTCCCCAAAGGAAAGCATTTTCAATGCTTTTCTATGGGGAGCTCTAATGCACGGCATTGCTGCGCATGCACATTAGATCTACCTGCCTGGTGGGCGGGATCAGTCTCTCCCACCGGCCGACGCAATCACTGGGAGGAGCGGCGGAAGAAGCAGCAACCTGGGACATGTTTTCACCCCTTCAGCAACCGGGGATTGGGGGGTGGGAGGGAGAGGGGACCTGCAGTGCCAGAAAAACAATTGTTTTCTTGGCACTGGAGTTTCCCTTTAAGCCATCTGTTTTGCTAGAGCAGCATAAAGCAAATTTCACAGTGAAGTAGTAAAGATGTTATGGTGCTTGCCCTTCCCTTAAGGGAATATTTGCATACATGGAAATCCCTGCAGCAATCCTCTGGTCTCATTCTAAATTTTTTTTTCTTCAGGTTTTAGTACAGCAAGCTTGTTTTGGCCTTAAAACTGATAATTGATTTTTGCAGTATTCACTGCAGTGGCACCGATAATGTATACATTATTGTAGCCTATGTGTCCATGGAGCATGGACCATGCCAGGAAAGCAAGGGTGTCATTGGCTGCTGTCAGTGCTCCTTTTCTAACAGAGCAGTGAGTTTGTTCTGTTGACACTTCCTATCTGGCATCCGATGCAAGCAAGTACCCATGGTGTTAACAGTTCTAGTTGGATAACTATGTAGTCCTCTTCCTGCAGGCAGTTGGTGAACTTTGTGAATCTGCATCTTCACCTGCTGTATCCTACTGTGTGCAACTATCCCCTTTCTAGAAATGTTGGATATAGATATTAATGCATTGTATAAATGCTGAGAATAAAAGTGTCATTTATTGACTGAAATCCCAATGTGTTTCAGAGAATCTAAACTCCTTGGGGGAGGAAACTTGGTGCCCTCTTAGCTTGCTTTTTATTGAAGCACTGACAAAGGGGTATTTATGCTTGTCTGCTACCTCAGTGGTTGATGCCACAGCTTGCGTGCATTTAATATGTGATGGCTAACTAAAGTACTTCAATTTTGTTGAATTCAAGTGTATAAAACATCAAGAATTGTTAGTCCCAAAGGAACTAATCTTACACGAAGACATGGCAAATACCATAAACGGAGTTACTGTAGTTGGCTTTTTTTTTTTTAGGACTTCTGAATAACTACACTATTGCTGGTGGGCTGTAGAGATGCCAACTCAAAATGTAGGGAATAGTTTGTGACCTATTGTAAAACTGTAGGTGATTCAGTATGCTGTATTGGTAAGATGTCAGGAGTTCCCCTGTGACCTCCCAGGATAGTCAGTTTGACAACTTACCTGGTGCTCCTCCAGGGCTGCCATAAGCTCACTTGCATTAAATGGTAACTCCAGTGCCAGGAAAACTATCTGTTTTCCTGGCACTGGAGGGGAGGGTCCCTCTCTCTCCCCACCCACCAATCCCCAGTTACTGAAGGGGTGAAAACCCCTTCAGTCACTTACCTGAGGCAGCGGCGATGTCCCTCACCGCTGTCTTCTCCTCCATGCCGCTCCATCGGCCGGCGGGCGAGACTGATCCTGCCCACCGGCCGAGGAGACCTAATGCGCATGCGCAGCAATTCCGCACATGCGCATTAGGTCTCCCCATAGGGAAGCATTGAAAACTATTTTCAATGCTTTCCTATGGGGATTTGAGCGACGCTGGAGGTCCTCACACAGCGTGAGGATGTCCAGCGACCCTCTAGCACAGGTTTCCTGTGCTATGGACCAGGAAGAGACCGCCACTAGAGGTGGAGTTAACCCTGCAAGGTAATTATTGCAGTTTTAAAAAACTGCAATAATTACACTTAGTGTTAGGAGTAGTGGGAGTTGGCACCCAGACCACTCCAATGAGCAGAAGTGGTCTGGGTGCCTGGAGTGTCCCTTTAAGCCTTACACTGCTTTACTGCTACTAGTCACTTGGTTATGATGTACAGTGTGCCATAAGACTAAAGGCCATTTAGGAAGCCTTAAATCTTTGTTCAGAAAACAATAGCAACCTCAGCTTGTCACATTGTTGCAAGGTGGTCCTCTGTTCCTTTCACACTGCATATAATTGTCTATATAACTGCAGTTAGTCCCCCTCATTGATATCAAACTAGTGCTGTGAACGAACCTGCTGTATGTACAGTCTTGTAATTACATCAAACTGTAAGTGTGGTGGTGGTGGTTGAGCAGTCAGTGTCAACTTTGTCAAATCCCTAATTTTTATTGATAAATAGAACTGGTTTGAAGTTGGGTGCCCCACACATGTTGTAAATTTAACATATGGACTAGACTGGTGGTTCCCATACTTTCAAGGCAAATCAGCAGCCTGGCTTTTAGGTTTCTGGTTCCATTCCAGGATTCCAACAGTCTCAATGGTTGAACACCTATCTACTTAATGCATGGTCGAATACAGATCCTTGTTGAACTGGAGTGTCTATTTAACATAACCTGACTTTATACAATTAAAGGAACACCATAGTGTCAGGGACACACATGTATTCCTGACACTATAATAAACTTGATATCTTAGGAAAGCATGGTAGGCTATTGCGCATGCACAGCTTAAGAAATGTTTGCCAATCAGTATCTCATCAGAAATGCATCAAATCCATGAATCTGACACATTCAGTGCCTCCATGCTTTGCATGTAGACTCTGAAAGCCTGTTCCCCACTGACAGTCTCTTCCACTAGAGTTGTTACTAGGCAGTGAAGTAAAGGCAGTGTTTACATTAAAGCCTGCAGGGACTGGCTATGTACTCGAGCTGTGGTTTTTCTAGTGACTTTAGTGTCCCTTTAGCTTTTTTTAACTTGTGTGTTTCTGAGAGCATAAATCATGTTTTCAGTGGGTTACACTTGCTGTGAGATCTCTCCTGTATATTCCTGTTTGAGAAGCACATATTCTTTGCATAATTGGTTATCAGTCCCAACAATTTGGATTTGTGTAAACAAAACTAATCTGTTCTCTTCATTCTCATATTGCCTGCTCAAAGGTTTCCTTTATCCTTGGTGGTTTCATACAGAGCCTGTCTATCCTCCCTACTTTCCCTTAGGGTGAATTCAAACAGGAGACATGCTCAGAGTTTACCTGATTTTAAAGAAATCTAGGCATTTGCTAGAACTATTCTTATAGAGGAAATTTAATTCTCACTTACAATTGAGTTTTATTTGTCCTGACAAGTACATTTTAGGCACTTAAAATGTACTAAGTCACTCAGCATTCTTCATTGAATTTAGATCAACAGAGTTGGAGCGTATTTTCAATTTGGCAATCATGGAGACTTAAAATTCTATAGATGGTTGCTGTTACTAATTGGCTTATATAACTGAAAAAGAGAATGAATGAGCTGCTGGTACAATTAGAAGTAAACATGATGTAGGTAACATAGCTGAAATAAACATGGAACTTTAAAGGGGCTCTAAGCACCAACACTGCTTTGGTCTAGTCTTGGGTGCAGTCCTTTAAGAAACACTATATAGGGTCAGGAACACAAACCTGTATTCCTGACTAATGTCAAACCCACCATTTAGGTGACTAGTCTCCTTAAAAGCAATCACTCACCCCATTTCCAGCGCAAATACGCTGGATATGCCCCTTTGGTGACATCATCAGAACTGCCTTTTTTCTTTTTTAGCCGATCCAATGCTTTCAACATGGGGTGGGGCCAATCAGCACCTCATAGATGCATTAAATTAATGCATCTCTGAGGAAAATTAAGCATCCCCATGCAGAGCTCAGTGGACCTAAGCTCGAGGCAGCAATTGCCCAGAACACCTGCCTTGGAAAGATTTATCATTGAGCTGCATTGAGAAGTCTGACTGGACAAGCACAAAGTCTGGGCTGGGTTAGAAGGGGAGGGCTTGCAAAGGCTTCACAGGTTTTGCAAGCTGTTATACCTGTAATGAGAATGTGTCGCTAAATGCATGCAAGCTTTCATTTAGGGCATCTACTAAACAGTGATTTTTATTTTATATCTGGACAATTGAAGAGGCAAAGTTGTATGGCTTTTTTTTAATCTAAACCATGGGTAGGTAACCTTTAGCACTAATGGTGACTGCATCTCCCAAAATGCTTGCATGGTTCCTGAAGTCTGTATGCTGGGAAAGCATCATGAGAGATGTACGAAAGGCTGCCTACCCCTACAGTTTAGTGTTGCTTTAGAATCTGATGATTCCAGCACTGTGAAGGCACTACTGTTTGTGGCCTTTTTAAATTTGTGTGGTGCATATTTTAGGTGTATTTGCCCACTTGTGATGCAAGGCCCCGGTGTGTTTGATACAGGAATGTCTCCTATCAAATTGCATAGTAGACATTATTGGAGTATGTGTGAGCATATGGTGGATATGGAAACTTAACTCCCTAGTGAGAATATGGACCACTAGCAGGGTTCAGACTATTCTTTCATGCTTTCCTAAGCACAAGGCAGCTAAATACTAGTGAGCTGTAAATTTAAATCTTTGTTCTTACAAGTTTTTCACAAATCAGTTTTGTATATAGGAACTCTGGATTATTTGATTTTTTTTTTTATTTAAGGGCACTATATTGAATATGGTCTGGAATGCAGGCTTTGACTCAGACTGATCAGCTGATGCTGACAAATTGTAATGTTTATTGTGCTTGGAGTGAGTTTATTAAAGCCACTGCTCTATCTGCCCTGACTAAAAAGGTTACTCCAAGCACCATTACCACATCTGAGACTTTGAAGCACTGAACAGAGTTGCATGAAGGCACAGAAGCCTTGTTACTGGCTGGTGAATGTCCATTCCGTACATATTGCCATACACAAAATAGCATTCATTGACTGAGTCGGGATTGATGCCATTAAGACTAGAATCTATATAAATGCCTGCATAAATAATTTGCATAATCTGTGTTCCTGTTATTTTATTTATAATTAAAAAAAAAAAATACCCATGATTCTAGACCTACATGCCATGGGCACATAGGGTGTAATGATTGACAGGGGCACTAGTGAGCCTGCTGCCAAGTGTGATCTTGTTCCCTGACTCTCATACTCCCAGCAGCATTACTAGTTTGCTGTGAGTTTAGGATATGTTGAAGCCAGCATGTCCTTGGCATAGTCTTCCAAGCAGGGAATTCAATCACCGCAATGGATGGAGGTAGTGCCTTCTGACTCGTGTCAAAACTCCTTCCTATGGTCTCAGTTTGAAGAACAGGTACAGCACTATATAGATCAGGTTTGTAACGTGAGTTACATTTGTTTTTTGTTTTTCTTACACGATTCTGTTGAATAGGAAGCTATGCTTCCATATCAGTTTGACTCTGGTACATTAAAGGGACACTGTAGGCCACCCATACCACATCAGCCCATTGAAGTGGTCTGGCTGCAAACTCCCATCACTCTTACCATGATCAAGTAATTATTGCAGGTTTTTATAAACTGCTATAATTGCTTGTTGGGGTGAACTCCTCCTAGTGGCTGTCTACCAGACAGCCACAAGAGGGACTTGCAGGTGTTTAGACTACCTTTGGTCATCTAAACGACACTGGACATCCTTGCACTATGCATGATAACTTCCAGCATAGCTAGAAACCATTGAATAATGCTTTCCTATTGGGAGATTCTAATGCGAGCGTGGCCATTCATTGCCGTGCAAGTACATTAAGTCTCTGGCAGCAGGGGAGGAGCATGGGTGGAGTTGAGCCGGTGCCGGGGGATGCTGAACCCAGGTAAGTGAGAGTGGGTTATTAACCCAGGTCTGCACCACAGGAGGCCTTGACAAAGGGGACGCTATAGTGCCAGGAAATGAGTTTCCCTTTAAGCAAAGAGGGCAGCTTTTATAAAGGATTATTCTCTGCTTTCCCAACTTCTTTCAGTTTGCAGAAAATCAGAGGGGAAAGTAGTCTAGCTGTGACAATGGCTGACTCGTAGAAATTATCCAAAACCGTTTTAGGGTTGCACTTCTAAAAATTCCGTGTTTGGTGAATAACACGGACAGTGATGTGGTGGCTGGCAATCCCACCCAGGTGTTACAGGGAGACTCTAGCCTAAAAAGTTTGCAAGAACTTAATTTTTTTTTTTTATCTCCAACTTTAACTTGTTTTTGTAATGGGAAATTAATTATTTGTGGCAGTAAATTTTCACGTGAAGTAGAATTTGCCTCAACTTCAGAAAAATCTCTTCCAGAGCTGCTGCATACCTGTGTTCATTGTTCTCACATACCTTGCTAAATGTTTCACATTCTCATGACCGTTAACTACAAATAAGTGGTTGTGGCCAATTGAGCAAAATGCACATTGCAGACTTGTTTTAACACTTTGCATGCTCTTGCAGCATTGTAGTCCTTTACAGCGTTTTCATGTGTCTGAAATTTTCACTACACTCTCTTGGACCTCGATTTGCTAGTATGTGGAAGTGTCCCTTCAGTAGCAAATGGGTTTCTGGAGCACACTGGCTCACCTTTTATTGGTTAAAGCATTCTCCGTTTAACACCAAAGTCTGTTTCAGCACCAACTCTCACTGCCTCTTTTCTTTCTCAAAATAAGGAAAACTGACATCTGTTGCAGAATCATTAGTGCCACTGAAAGGTTAAGCAGTCAAATGACACTATCAGCCGATCAGTGACTCACCATTCATAAAACTGGCTTTTAGCTTTTTGTGCATGCATAATACTTGAACAAATGCCAACAGGAAAAGCCATTGCTATAAAAAGGAACTTTGAGGTTTTGTGCTGCAGGTTATACAACAATGTGGCCGTTATAAAAAACCATTAGCATTATAAGTTTATTTCCATCTTAATGAGTATTCATGTGAAGGGCCCTTTCTTGCACTGTCCAGCCAGTCTCACTTGACATCTCTCTCCATAAGCTTGTAGATAGTACTTTGGTATACTTGAAATATTTATCAGGCTATAGTAAATGTGACTGGAATTACTGCTTAAAGGTTCACTAGTGTCAGGAAAACAAAGCGGTTTTCCTGACACTGTAGTGCCCTAGGGGTGCCCTCACCCTCAGGGTCCCCCTCCCATGGCGCTGAAGGGGTTAAAACCCCTTCAGCAGCTTACCTTATTCAATCGCCAGGCTCCCTCGCCGACGTCAGTGGAGTTGCATGCGCAGCAAGTACTGCACGCGTTCAAAGTGTCCATAGGAAAGCATTTCTCTATGCTTTCCTATGGACGCTCTGCGCAATAGAGGCATAATATGCCTCCAGCGTCGCAGATGCGCCTCTAGTGGCTGTCCAGAAGACAGCCACTAGAGGCTGGCTTAACCCCAAATGTAATCATAGCAGTTTCTCTGAAAATGCTATGCTTGCATGTGAAAGGTTAAAACCTGAGGGACCTGGCACCCAGACAACTCCATTGAGGTGGAGTGATCTGGGTGACTTGTGTCACTTTAAACTTGACACTTCAGTATGGGCATGAGGTCTTTCAAACTCTATTACATTTACACTTGGTCTGGTGTTCGCTAGTCAACCTGCATTTTCCAGTTTAGTTATTGCCTATTTAGGAATCAATCGGTGCCTTGCTGCATTAAACAAAATTTCATTAGGATCAGCATTAGATTAAAAACTTTTTTTTTTTTTTTTATGAGCGAGTTTTATCGACTTAAAATGGCTATGAAGATAAAGGGTACATTGCTTCTGAGACTTTTCAAACCCATTGAGTTTTAATTCCACATCACATGGAAGGAACTCCTTGTATTCTCTTCATAATTCTGCTCCATGCAGACTGTTAACAAAGTGCCTCTAGTTAAATGAAGCTTCTATGCATGGTTTGTTTTTAACCCCTTAAGGACACGACATGTGTGACATGTCACGATTCCCTTTTATTCCAGAAGTTTGATCCTTAAGTGGTTAATACACAAACATATTTGTGGCCGAGTTGTTAATACCATGTGATGTTGCTAAAGCCCCTCAAATGTGTACACCCTTATATGATGGTTCCATAACTTAAAAACAATTGTATATGGAAAACGTTGGTCAATGAATGATTCCGGACATGCTTACGTTATCACGTACTCCTTGATATATTAAATACTCTTGTAGCTTTGCAGAAATCACTGGAAGCACAAGGGAGACTCCCACTGAACTGACTTGATTTGCATATTAAAAATGTCATTAAATTGACATGCATCTCGTGTGTGCACACTTCATTTAAAGAAATATAGAAACCTACATAAAGTGGGGGATGGAAATGTTGAAATTTATGTAATTCACATTTTTATAAACTTGGTCAGATGGCATTGTTGGACATGCCGTTCTAGCTAGGGGAGATTTCAGCCTTGCCTGTCCAGCTCCATTCCTGACATGTCCACTAATGGCAAACTGGGAATCATTGTGCAGAAAGAGTAACCAGAGCCTGATCTGCATGATCAGACTCCCGCTCTTCTCCCCAGTCAGGATGTTGCAAGGTGGAGCGATCTTCCAACAGCACATCTGACAGGCATGCCCAGTGCACTTGTCACTTTTCCAGCATTCCTAGGGATAGTACACATATTGGGTGGTGGCAATTGAAATGTTTAAGAAAGCAGGTAAAGATCAATCAACTTTTTTTTTTTTGTTCTTCTCTCCCTGCCTAGTGAGACAACGGTATCATTCCTTTAAAGGGTCCCTTGCGCGCACACAAGCTTACATGCATAGCATATTACAACCTAGATGTAGTGTAAGCTGTCATAATACGTGTTTGGTAAAACAAATTGATTAACTCTATTTTAAATACATCTTGCTGTATGTAATGTGCTCTAAAAGTATGGTACTTCCTCCCCTGATGGTCTTTTTGGCTTAGATCTCTATACTGCCAGCACAAGATGTTTAAGTTGCAAGTCTCTCTCTGGGCCAAGCAAGAGAAGAATGCTACAGGCTGTTCTTGTAAGAGTATTGCAGTACGCCCCAGCATGAGTCCTAATTGGCTTTAGATATTTTGATTATTTGAATCATTGTTGGATGTTAGTGTAACATCTGCAGACCAGTGGCAGTGCTGGTTAAGGGCTATAAGATAGGAAAGCGTATAACCCTTCATGGGAGTGCATACTTTAAAACTTCTATAGCCATAACATCTCAGAAAGCTATATCTATAGTTAACTTGTCATACATTTTCAAGTACACACAAAACATTGAAAATCTTGCTTAAATTTCATTCCCTTTCACATAAAGCATAGTCTCACTCTTGAATAAACCTTTTTCCAATTACTGTGTATATGAACTAAATCTAGTTCTGCCATACGATTTTGGGAGACCTCTATACAAAGGCTTCTAACTTTAGTTGTACTTTGCAGTATTTCACAAGTTTGATTTACACTGCATAGGTTATGCTTAAATTCCCTATACAGTTGATACAAACTCCCATTTCTTTTGTAAGGTAATTTATACATCCACACTAAATGCTATATCCCATGTATTAAATGTTATCTTTTACTTGGTGTAGAAACAATAAACCCCAGTTTTACACACTCAATGGATTTCATATTAAGTTTCTGAAATGCCTAGCAAGCATTACATACTATATCAACCAGTGTATCTGTTGAATGTAGTAACAGCTGTTAAAGTCCATTATTGCATGGTTGATTTGTGCAAACTAGTAAGAGTCCTGCACTACATTCTAATTAGTGTATTTTCTTTTTTCTTTTTTTTTTTTCTTTTAGGCTGACCAACTGACAGAAGAGCAGATTGCAGGTATGGGTTTAGTATGATTTCTGTTGGTCCTTGAAATGGCAGGTCTCTAACAGTTTGTGGGCCAGAATTTAATATAGGTTATTTCTGGAGTTTGGACTGATGCAGATTTACATGAATTGTGGTTATACAGATCCTGCTGTAGCACATACCTAGTGCTTACTATGCATGCTAAATGCTGTCTTGGGCTTTTAACTTTGGTGTCACTTATGTAGGAGTTTATTCCATAAACTTAACCAAACAAAATTCAGAATGTCAAACATCTGCAGCTATGATACATGACCATTTTAGCCTTTATTTTTTATTTCTATTAACTACAGGCTCATTTTAATTGACATTGTGAAGAGGCTCCTATAAAATGTATGAGTCTGTGGTTATTGGCATTCTTCAGATTTGCTTTAAAATTGTTCTACAAATCACTGACATAGCTTCATGCAGTGAAGATGTCAGTATAAAGTTTGCTTGTCATAGTTCTGTTTTTGTTAAACACTTTTTGTGCAGACAGTCTCTTGTAAGTTTCCTTGCTTTCACTTGCAGAGTTCAAAGAAGCTTTTTCACTATTCGATAAGGATGGTGATGGCACAATCACCACAAAGGAGCTTGGCACAGTCATGAGGTCGCTTGGCCAAAACCCCACAGAAGCTGAATTACAGGATATGATAAATGAAGTAGATGCTGATGGTAAGCACAAATTGTTTTGTTGCTAGCAAACTTTCCAGAAACTGTTATTTACATTATGATTTCTTTTTTAGGTAATGGAACAATTGACTTTCCTGAATTCTTGACTATGATGGCTAGAAAAATGAAAGATACAGATAGTGAAGAAGAAATCAGAGAAGCATTCCGTGTGTTTGACAAGGTAGCCTAAACATGCATGATTTGTATTACCAAAAATCCGCTGAGATCTGGTGCACTTCCCTTAAGACACTGGTGTCTCCAAAACAACCAGTTTAAGCAATTTTGGTGTATAGATTATGTCCCTAAACTCTGCTTAATTAACTGCTATTTAGTTGTATCTTTTTGCTTTTGTCATATCAGCCCTTGCCACATCTCTCCTGACTGACTCATGCCCTCCATGCAGAGAATTGTATGTTTTCAAGCAGATGTTTAATTTAGAGATAATCTTCTGCTTTGTATATTTAACTTTAATCACACACAGGAGACTCCTGCATGGGTCTAGAAGGCCATTAACAGAGCAGGAGATACATTCTAGATTAAACCGACTGTGCAAAGAAAGGGTTTGGGAAGGCTGTGCACATTATATGCAGGGGCAGTGTGATTAGGGCTGTATAAACAAAGAACTAAGCAATCAGAATGCAAGGGCATGCTCTATTCACCAAACTGCTTCATTAAGCTATGGTAGTCTTGGTGACTAGTCTCTTTAAACTTGGCATTCTGATAAGTGTGGTGTCTTGTGTTTATATTGACAATGTTGCAGGAAAAACTGTACCCATAAGTGGTTATATGGGCTGGAGTGCCCCTGGCACCATCATCCCTACGATCATCAACTAAAAATTACTTGCCATCAGCATTGTCCCCAGATTCCTGTCATGACATTTGTCTACCCCCTGGCCCTTGTGCTCAAAGAAGCATTGATTAATGGTCTGCAGACTCTTGACTTGGGCACTGCCCATTGTACTAGCAGTTTAGTTACTTGCAGTGACTGTCTAGTGGCAGACTTTTAGCCAACTCCCTCAGACAATCACTGGGTGTACAGTCCATGCTGCGGTTACCACCGGGCCTAACTGAAAAACCAGAGGCAGCAGATACCTGAGGATAAAACTTTGATTATTTAACGTTGTGGTGATAAACCGTTCAAAAACTGAGTTGGATGACGTTATGGGCCCTGGAGTAGCACTTTAAAGGAGTTTGTGCTTTTACGCTCTTGCGTAAATTGACACTTGGAGGAAACTCATGCCTCATATTGAATACTATAGACAACTGTTTGCTTTAAAATGGCTTCCATGAAGAATTTATTGTCTTTGCCACTTCTACAAAGCTGTCACTAGTTGGGCTCTGCAAAAGCTGTTTTTTTTTTTTGTCTAGCAGCAGTTCAAGATATCTGGCAAACACTAAAAGTAATTTAATTTAAACTTGGCATTCATTTTAATGCCAAGCTGATGTCTCGGCTCGCCTAACTAGGTGGTGAAACTTGCCCATCTCTCTTCAGGCAATTGACTAATTGTCACTGGGGGTGTGTGGGGAGGTGAAACTAACTGATCGGAATCTAACAATTGATATTGCACTTTAACTCCATCCAGGCCCACTGAGTTGGGGAGGAGAGTTTCATCGTTCAGGTGCTTGTGAATGACCAGAAAGGGTAGAACTTTGACAGGAAGCCTTGATGGAGGTGCTTGGTGTCAGGATAGGTTTTCCTGTTATCTCTATTCAGGTCCCTAAAGTTAAGAGCTAATCATGGGGATGCTTGACTACATTTTGTTCCACATGACTCCCTGAATCCTGTTAAGTGTTTAGGTGAAACTTGGTGTGAGAAATTGAGTATTAAGTAAGCAATTGAGGACAAGTCTTCAGTATTCCTCTAAACTGCCCTAATTGTTTTTAGGATGGAAATGGTTATATAAGCGCTGCAGAGTTGCGTCATGTGATGACAAATCTGGGTGAGAAATTAACGGACGAAGAAGTTGATGAGATGATCAGGGAAGCAGATATTGATGGGGATGGCCAAGTAAATTATGAAGGTAAACTTTCTTTTTATCATACATTAAACTGTTTTATAGTTCAGGTTTGTTTTTGTTTTTCAGTAACTTTCTAATAGTGTTTCAAACAAAATGTATTGGATATCTGATTTTAAAATTTGCACACATACACTATTGGGCAATGTCTTCAGATTCTTTTTATTTTCCCTTTTAAACATGTTTGTTAAAGGAACACTCAAAGCACTATAACCACTACAGAGTGCTGTGGTACTAAAAGTGTTCCTTAAAAGCTGGTAGGCATTATTTGTTCTCAGTTGTCCTCTGGTTAATACAGTACCCATCTTTCAACTTGGTTTACACTTCTGTAAATTGTGTTTTTGTGTGGATTCCCCCTCTCCTAACTAACTTAACATGCATCTGTAGAGGTTTGAAACCACTGTCCTGCTTGGAAATTGTTGGAGGTGATTGCAATTGTATGGAAAGTCTATATATTTATTCAAAACTGCAACTGTTTTAACTATTCTATTTCTGCAACGCTTAAATACACTAACAGGAAATTATCCTGATGTTCCTACTTCTTAGTATGTCTTCCTGAAGATTATCTAATTTGAAGATTTAATATCCCATCAGTCTGTACTCCTAATACAGTACATCTAAAACATGGTTACTCTTTCTTAATACACTCTTTCTTTTCCTTTTCAGAGTTTGTACAAATGATGACAGCAAAGTGAAGACTGTACAGAATGTGTTAAATTTCTTGTACAAAGATGTTTATTTGCCTTTCTTTGTTTGTAACTTATCTGTAAAATGTTTCTCCTTACTGTCAAATGCATGTATAGTAATTTAGAATTCCATTCATGTTTCCCATATTACTGTCAGTCTCTAATTTGTTTCAATGAAAAGTTGATCAAGTAACTAAAGCTGCATGTGGCTTACTCTGGAGTTCCTATAAGCCCATTGTGCACAAATGCTAGCTTGATGAATTTGTTCAAATGAGGGAACACCTAGAATCTAACTTCCCACTTAAATTTTTTTTATATAACTTCCCTCTTTAAAGCTGACTGACTTCAAGTAACCTGTTTGCTTGTTGGAATGTGGAGTAAACAACTCTAAATTTAAAGATAGTTAACAATACTGAAATTATGTTGCACTAATGCAGAACTGGTATATCCAGGTACTTGTCTTGTACACTTATTTCTTTCCTTTCCTGCCCTTCTGTTCCTTTGCTCCAGTACAGTGTACATCTTCACTAGGCTTTTTAAAGATTCTTTTTGTGCCCACTTTCACTGAAGGACCTACATCACATTAAACATTAGTGAGTTGTAAGTTCTTACACCAGTAAAAGTTTTCCTTTTTGTTTAGCCACTTTTCAGAAGAACCTGCTTATGGCACAATTTGCCTCAAATCCATTCCAAGTTGTATATTTGTTTTCCAATAAAAAAAAAATTTATTATGGCTTCCTTTTCTGTGACTTATTTTTGCAGTGTCCATTTCAAATACTGCTGCCTAACACTTTCTTAGGCGATGTTCACTTTGGTAAAATGGTGTACAGCACCTGTATCTGCATCTCTCAAGGTTTTTAATTGTGCGTTGTAGTGTGGTTTTCTTTAGCACTCATTTTCTCTTGAGCAGGTTCTAACTTTACAAAATTAAACTAACTTGCGATGCTCAGGAGGACAGGAGGTGTTGTCTAGCTATGTATCGCTGTGTATTATGGACATTTCTTATGTGCTATATTGGGCACTTGAGCTCTTCAAGACCTGAAGGGGGAAAAAAAATATGCATTCAACTTGTCCTGAACTCTCCAACCTAGCAGCAGTCTGATTCATTAGATGAGATGTAGGAAAATCTGAAGGGGTATAATTGCCCCTCTTCAATTAGCCACTGAGGACCTGCTCTCACATAGGTCCTAGTTATGTTATTCATGTCACCTGTAACTTCACTGTTCTTGACTAGCATTATGGTGACACTGTAGCTAGTCATTTGGAGTCTTTTAAACAAACATGTCAACTAAAATTCCTTAAGTTGGTTCAATATAATATTGAACCAACTTACATTTTTTTTTCTTGTTTACAAAACCTAGGGTGTTTATCAAGCAATGTATTTTAATGGTGTTCATTAAACAAATCCAGTAGATTGTAAACTGCCAAATACAACTACACACAGGTGATACTCGAAAAATTCGAATTTCATGCAAAAGTTAATTTATTTCTGTAATGCAACGTAAAAGGGGAAACTAATGAGACTCATTACAAGCAAAATGGTTCAAGCTGTGATTTGTCATAAGTGCAATGATTATGGCTTATAGCTCATGAAAACCCCAAATCCACAATCTCCAGTAGATTAGAATATTGTGAAATGGTGCAATATTCTAGGCTCACTGTGTCCCACTCTAATCAACGAAGCCATAAACACCTGCAAAGGGTTCCTGAACCTTTAAATGGTCTGTCTTTTTCAGTAGGAATCACAATCATGGGGAAGACTGCTGACCTGACCGTTGTGCAGAAAACAATCATTGACACCCTCCACAAGGAGGGAAAGCCTCAAAAGGTAATTGCGAAGGAAGTTGGATGTTCCCAAAGTGCTGTATCAAAGCAAATTTAATAGAAAGTTGTGTGGAAGAAAGGTGTAAAAGCAGCTGGGATGACCACAGCCTGGAGAATATTGTCAGGAAAAGGCCATTCAAAAGTGGTGGACTGAGGCTGGAGTCGGTGAATCAAGAGCCACCACACCAACGGTCCTGGACATGGGTTTCAGATGTCGTATTCATCTTGTCAAGCCTCTCATGAACAACAAACGTCCATAGCATCTTACCTGGGCTAAAGAAAAACAGACCTGGTCTGTTGCTCAGTGGTCCAAAGTCCTCTTTTCTGGTGAGAGCAACTTTTGCATCTCATTTGGAAACAAAGGACCCAGTCTGGAGGAAGAATGGAGAGGTGCACACACAATATGCTTGAAGTATAGTGTGAAGTTTCCAGTCTGTGATTTGGGGAGCCATGTCATCTGCTGGTGTTGGTCCAGTGTGCTTCAAGTCCAGGGTCAGCGCAGCAGTCTACCTGGAGATTTTGGAGCACTTCAGGCTTCCTTCCACAGACTTGCTTTATGGGGATGCTCTACCTCAGCAGTGCCACAGGCTGATGGCTTCCATGCTGCATTGAGGCAGCAATTGCTGCAAAAGGGGCCCAAACCAAGAACTGAGTCCATAAGCATGCACATGCTTTTCAGAGGTCCGCTGCTATTCTATGTACACTGCTTGTTTTATTGATTGCATGTAATTTACTGGAGATTGTGGATTTGGGGTTTTCGTGAGCTGTTAGCCATAATCATAACTTATGACAAATCACAGCTTGAACGTTCTTGCTTTGCATGTAATGCGGCTCATATTAGTTCCCCTTTTACGTTGCATTACTGAAATTAACTTTTGCATGATATTCTAATTTTCTTGATCACCTGTAAGCGAAAAATAAAGGAACACTATTCACTAAAGCAACTTTGGCTTAGTGAAGTGGTCTTGGTGTCTAGTTCATGCCCCTACAGTCTCACTGCTCAATTCTCTGCCATTCAGGTGTTTAACCCCTTAAGGACCAAACATCTGGAATAAAAGGGAATAATGACATGTCACACATGTCATGTGTCCTTAAGGGGTTAATAACTTTGCAAGTCACACCTCCCTGCATGTGACTTGCATAGCCTTCCTAAAGTGTCATCTAGTGTTTACATTACATTTATTGCACATTCCATCAAATTTAGAATTTCACATCTGCTTTAATGGCTTGCTTGACCTATAGTTGCATCCTGTATGTCTGTTCTCCTTACAGAGCAGGAGATACAAACTTAAAGTAAGTTACATCTGAAAATTCAACTTTTTCATTCAGGTTGATTACCTGCCAGGAGAGGTGTGACTAGTTCTACTTAAACAGAAACTGAAGTGGCAGTAAAACTTCACAGGCATCATCAACCTACTAAAACTGCTTCACCAAGTTAGTTGATTTGGTGGCTAGTGTCCCTTTTAACTCCTGAAAATCCACAATCTAACCATGTTGGCAAGCAGTGGCTTTTTTTCTGTGCAATCTGATACTTGTAAAAAGTGTTTTTAATAGTTAATTCTTCTCCTCTTTGGAGTTGGCTAAACAATGCAGTTTCTAAAGTAGCTTGTCCTAGCATAATGCTTTCCTATGGACGTTTGCGTGCTCTCACTGTGAGAATCACGCAAGCGCCTCTAGCGGCTGTCAATGAGACAGCCACTAGAAGAAATAGGGGAAGGCTTAACCCATTCACAAACATAGCAGTTTCTCTGAAATTGCTATGTTTATGAAAAAATGGGTTACCCCTAGAAGGACCTGGCACCCAGACCACTTCATTAAGCTGAAGTGGTCTGGGTGCCTAGAGTGGTCCTTTAACTGGGTGGTTATTAGATTAGTCTCTCCCAGTTGTAGCTGCAGACAGACTCCTCCTTAAAATCTTTCTTTTCATTTGTTTTTAAAGCATCAAAAACAAAGGCAATTTTTACACCATAGTTTCCTTTTTCTATAACCATTCTGTGACCAGAACCTTTACAATACATGCCTAATGGTATGTTTATAATACATAGACAGCAAGACCTAACAAATAATAAAAGTTGTTTTCATGTTTCAGGAAGATATCAAATGATGCTATATAGTTAACTGAGCTTAGACTACTATGCATTTTCCTATTCTTGCCATTGTGAATTTCATAAATGTACTATAGAAATGGAAATCCTTAACGGAATTGTAGCATTTAATTGAAAAAAACCCATTTAGTAAATATGGCTTAAATCTTAAAGGGCCACTGCACATCCCAAAATAATTTCAGCTTGCTGAAGTGCTTTATGGGTGAAGAGGACTCTAGTGTATCCCCAGTTTATGAAAGCTTTTTATAAATCAACTATGGTACTCCTACCTTAGACCGCCGGCTCCTCAGCTTCAGCCAGACGTGGGTACCAAGTCAGCCTCAAGTGAAGTCTCTTCTGGGGAATAAAAGGGAAGGGCTTACAAAGGCTGCAGTCATAAGAACTGCAGCTTTTGTAATCTTTTATACTACACTTCCAATAAATACATGCATAAAAATATAAGTTTAAAAAAAAAAAAAGGAAGGTACTAGCGCTTATATTAAACTTAAAATTATAGATGGTATCTCTGAATGACAGTAGCAGCTAAACACCAAAAAGTGCAACTTTAAAAAAAAAAAAAAAAACACCAACAGATAAAAGATACAGAAGTGTAGCACTACATAAAAATATTTGTTTAGGAACAACCTTGGTGTTTTTAAGTATTCCTTCCAGAACCTAGAAATACAAATAGTACCTCATAGTGCAACTCTTAAATAAAATTGTATAGAAGCAAAGTTTATAAATAGAACAAAAACAATTAGAAATGTGTGTCTTGAAGGCGCTTACAATTTTTAGAGAAATAGATAATAGTAGCAGCTACCACCAAAATAGGGACTCTCTTCCCTATAGATCAGTACATAAAACAAGTGTACACACAGTGCAGGAGAATATAATAATAATAGAAACCACCACTGGTGGATATGTGGAGCACTTAGGAATATATAGGCTTACCCGTATGGGTTAATACACAAGTGTATAAGAGGTGTATCGCAGTACATATATCTGAAATAGATTATAAGTGCAAATAGTGCAAGTAACGTTTGTGAGTGATCCAGTGTATAAATAATCTATATGGTTTCACTCACATGCTACAGAGCCCTACAGGATAGGCTCAGGTCTCAAGGACTTGTGTGTACTTATGGTGACACGGTACCCAATCGATCCTCCTTTCGCCAGTAAATATTTATACATTTAAAAGAGGAGAGGAAGGGCAGCAGGAGAATCAAGATGCCACTAGTGTAATAAATTCCAGTGACCAGTGCATGTAATGGTAGAAAATTGGCTTCTCACCTGATAAGGAGCCCAATACCTGGCTCCTGGTGTAGAGGTATATGTGCTTTTAACCCCTTAAGGACATGTGACATGCCATGATTCCCTTTTATTCCAGAAGTTTGGTCCTTAAGGGGTTAAGGGGGCTACAACCCTTCTTTAAGCAGAAAGGTAGAAGATGGTTTTCAATTTAAAACAAATTTTATTTTACATAAGTATAAAAAAAACTTACAAACAAAAAGAAAACAATATATGTAAATATGAAATCTCCTTTCTTGACGAAACGTGTTTCGCTATGCTGTGACCGCTTTCTCAATCGGTGATATACTTGCTTCTGTTCATGGTTTAAATATCCTGCTCTTCCTTATGTATGGACGTCCGATTTTCTCCTCCAATTGGCTCTCTTGTTCGTCTCTCCTTGTTATACACAGCTGAATCCGTTGCTGTGATTACTAATCCAGTCACATGGTGTCCAACATGATCCGTCGCGTCACGGATGGGGCGTGTTCTCGGCTGGATACTGTTAATTCCTTAGCGTCCATGTTGATATAGGGCAAATGCCCTTCCTTTACGAAATACCTAAAAGTCCATTTTATTTTTAAATACAAAAACTCAATAAAAGCATATATAAACAGGAAATTGGGGGGAGAAGAAATGGTGTATTAAAAATGGTGTCAATTCTTACAGCATAAAATGTGGACTAAAAGTTATATATAAATTGTATAGGAAATATAATAATTACAGAAAAATTATATAAAATAGGAGACGAAGAGGAATTTAAAATATAAATAGGAACCCCTTAATAACATAATTAATTTGTGAACACATAAAACAAGAATATATAATTCCTAAATATTCTGTAGACACTAAAATTATAAATATTTAAAATTAAGATATCTCATAAAAGTGGCAGAATTCAAAATCTGAATTAAGCCCATGCGGAATAAGGGTGTTCATTTTAAAAATCCACTCCATTTCCACTTGTCCCAATCTTTGAATAAAGTCACCTCTTCTCCAATTTTTTCTACTTTTTTCAGACCTAAAAATACCAAACCTTTCACGTCTTGAGTATGATGCTGTTTAAAGTGATAGGAGACACTATGTTTCTCAAATACTATATTGATATTACAAATATGTTCTCCAATCCTCACATGCAGTGGTCTGGTAGTGCGACCTATGTATGTCAAGCCACAAGGGCATTTAAGAAGATTATATTTTTTGAATAACAGGTGATGAACTCTTTTATGGGTATAGTTTTACCCTCCGTGATGGTCTTAATAATTCTTCTAGCATTGCCTGATTTTTTTTACAGGCTGAACACTGTCCACAGCCATAAAAACCCTTTTCGTTTTTAAAAATTGTAGGGAGACTTTTTTTCTTTAATAAAACTATTTACCAACGAACTTCTTAGATTCCTAACTCCTCTATGACTAAATCTGGGATTATCAGGTAAAAAAGTTCTTAACACTTGGTCTTGTAATAGTATGGGCCAAAATTTCTTAATCATTTTACAAACTTGATTTTTAATTTTTTACATTAAAATTGCAGATGAATAAAATATCACCTCATTATGCTTAATTTTGTATTCCAACACATTTGTTATATAGTTACATAGCTGAAAAGTGACTTGCGTCCATCAAGTTCAGCCTTCCTCACATTTGTTTTTTTTGCTGTTGATCCAAAAGAAGGCAAAACAACCCAGTTTGAAGCACAATTTTGCAACAAGCTAGGAAAAAAAATCCTTCTTGACCCCAGAATGGCAGTCAGATTTATCCTTGGATCAAGCAGTTATTACCCTACATTGAAAGATTATATCCTTGAATATTCTGTTTTTGCTAGTATGCATCTAGTAGCTGTTTGAACATCTGTATGGACTCTGATAAAACCACTTCTTCAGGCAGAGAATTCCACATCCTGATTGTTCTTACAGTAAAAAAAAACAAAAAAAAAAAAAACTTTCCTTTGCCTTAGACGAAATCTTCTTTCTTCCAGTCTAAACGCATGGCCTCGTGTCCTATGTAAAGTCCGGTTTATGAATAGATTTCCACACAATGGTTTGTGTTGGCCCCGAATATATTTGTATAATGTTATGATATCCCCTCTCAGGCAACGTTTTTCTAAACTAAAGAGGTTTAAATTTGTTAACCTTTCTTCATAGCTGATATGTTCCATTCCTTTTATTAATTTTGCAGCCCGCCTCTGCACTTTTTCCAGTGCCATAATATCCTTTTTTAGAACAGGTGCCCAAAATTGCACAGCATATTCAATATGTGGTCTTACCAGTGATTTATAAAGAGGCAAAATTATATTCTCGTCCCGAGAATGAATGCCCTTTTTCATGCATGACAATACCTTACTGGCCTTGGCCACTGCTGATTGACATTGCACATTGTTGCTTAGTTTGTTGTCTAAGACAATTCCCAAGTCCTTTTCGTGTGTTGTTATCCCTAATTCGCTTCCATTAACGGTATACGTTGCTTGTGTATTCTTTACGCCGAAGTGCATAACTTTGCCTTTTTCAACATTAAATTTCATCTGCCATTTGAGTGCCTAGTCCTCCAGTCTAGCTAAATCCCTCTGCAGCAAAGTAATATCTTGCTCACATTGTATTATTTTACAAAGTTTTACGTCATCTTCAAACACTGAAACATGACTTTCAAATATTTTACCAGCCACAGAAGTTAAGCTCACAGGTCTATAATTTCCAGGCAAGGATTTTGAACTCTTTTTGAATATAGGAACCACATCTTCCTCCAATCCTCCGGAACACTTCCTGAAAGAAAAGAATATTGAAAGATTAAAAACAGAGGTTCACTTATTTCTACACTTAGTTCCTTAAGTACACGTGGATGGATACCGTTAGGGCCTGGAGCTTTGTTTATATAAACTTTCTTTAGTTGCTGCAGCACCTTGTTCTCTCTTTATCTTTTATTTCCAGTCTGGAAAGTTCTAGTTTGTGTTCCTCATAGCCCTTATCTAAAAAATCTTTATTAATTCTTAGGGATAGGTTTTCATAGGTCTCTAAGTCAGTGCAGTTACACGGAATCCTGAAGAACTGGTCTTTCGGGGCATTCTCCAACCAGGGAGCATAATGACAACTTGTACATTCGATAAAACTACTACAATCTACTGATTTAAAATGTTTTTTAGTCTGTATAGCTCTTAGCTTTTATATAGATGTTAAGATCTAAAAAGACAACATCTCCCTGACTCCATGTACTAGTGAGTTTAATTCCCCATGTGTTATCATTTAAAAAAGATAAGAATTCCTCCAATGTGCCAACATCTCCTTTCCAGATAAAAAAATATCGGTATGCCCTTTATACAGCAACTGTTTGGGTTATTATTATGGGCTCCCTTATTATCTTTGCTATTTTACACTATGGGTGATTTACCACTTATGGAGTGTTTTTTATATGATTGTATACTTTTAGTATGTGATTTGAATTAATAAGTTTTTATATTATTATCTTTTTTTTTTGTAAATGTAATTTGTATTTTTTTTATTGACAAGAAATACAGAAAATTTTCTCCATACTTACCGTAATTTTCTTTTCCTGGCTATAATTCATGGCAGCATCACTAATGGGTTAGCTCCGCCCCTAACAGGAACAGGACAGGAAACAATTAATCAATTATAACCAGATTATAGGTATAAAGGTCCCTCCTCCTTCTAACCCACAGTCTAGTATAAAGCTAAAATAATTTTGGGGAGGGTTGCTGATACTGCCATGAATTATAGCCAGGAAAAGAAAATTACGGTAAGTATGGAGAAAATTTTCCGTATTCCTGGCCATTCATGGCAGCATCACTAATGGGTAATACCCAAGCTCTGTAATAAATGGAGGGTGAATAAAAACGAGACTCCAATAATATGCTGCAAAGGAGATTTATTCATGAGAGTTTCACTGAGGACAAAACCCCTCTACCGAAGGATGAGGAGGAAGAAGCCACATCCAGTTTGTAACGTTTGATGAAGGTTATAGGCAACGACCAGGTGGCTGCCCTGCATATGTCGTCAGAAGAAACCTCTGCCCAATTAGCCCAGGAGGTGGCCAATGCTCTTGTAGAATGGGTCTTTATCTTTTCCGGAGGAGATAGATTTTTGAGTTTATATGTCATTTTTATGGTGTTCGAAACCCAACACCTTAAAGTAGCTGTAGAGGCCGCCTCTCCCTGTCTGTATCCTGACGGGATAAGAAATAATTGCTGCGATTTTCTAAATCGGTTAGAGACCTCTATATATTTCATTACACATTCTCTCACATCCAACTGATGGAGTTTAACTTCTTCCGCAGAAGAGGGGTTTTGGTAAAAAGACGGTAGAATCACTTCTTGAGCCAAGTGAAAACGAGAAACCACCTTAGGTAGAAATTCCATTCTAGGTTTTAGGATAATTCTATCATGAAAAACCTGAACGTGATTCAGATCACTGGTGAAGATTTGAATTTCAGACATTCTTTTTGCTGTAGTGATTGCCACCAAGAACAAGGTCTTGTATGTCAGATTAAAAATACCCAACTCATCCAATGGAGCAAAGGGGGTTTCTGACAAAACATCCAGTACCAAAGGAAGATCCCAAGAAGGAGCATAGTTTCTAGATGGAGGTCTTATGCGTATAGCTGCCTTAAAGAACCTCGCAATGATAGGGTCTAATGCCCAGGAGGTGTTACACAGGGCCGACAGAGCTGATGACTGCACTTTTAGAGTGCTCAAGCTTAGGCCTTTCTCTAGACCTTCATTTAGAAATTCCAGAATATCTATATTCGAAGGTTGTCGGAAATTCTTGGATTTCTTTTCTGTCCATAATTGAAATAACTCCCATATCCTGTGGTAACATGCAGAGGTGGAATTTTTCCTGGATTTTAGCAGTGTATTCACCTCCGGCTCTGGTAATCCTTGCTCTAAAAGTCTCTGCTTTTCAAGAGCCAAGCCGCCAGTTTCCATTGGTTTGGATTGGGATTCATCGCTGGACCTTGTATTAACAGATCTATTCTCTGAGGAAGAGGCCATGGAGGACCCAAGCACATTTTGTTCAGGAGTGGGAACCACGTTCTTCTCGGCCAACTCGGAAGTATAGCAATCACCGTCTTCCGTTCCTTCCAAATTTTCCTCAACACTCTGTGAATCATTGGCAGGAGAGGGAATGCATACCCCAGATCGAAGTCCCAAGGAAGGGAAAAGGCATCTTGTCCTGCTGATTGATATTCTGCCTTTAGAGAAAAAAACGTCGGGACTTGAGCATTCCTATATGAAGCCATCAATCGACCTGGGGTGTGCCCCACCTTAACGCTATCTGCTGAAATACCTCTGGGTTTAATTGCCATTCTCCTGATAGAATCTTCGTTCTTCTCAGATAGTCTGCCAGAACATTGTCTTCCCTGGAAGATATACTGCTTTCAGGCCCTGTATCTTGTATTGAGCAAATTTCATCAATGGAAATATTTCTCGCAATAGAGCCTTGCTTCTGGTTCCACCTTGTCTGTTTACATATGAGGACACTGCCCTGTTGTCTGTTTGGATTCTCACCCAAGAATTCGTTATTGCTTGTCGAAAACTCTGCAGTGCATAGAATATTGCTCTTAGTTCTCTTAGGTTTGAGTGCAACTTGCTCTCTCTCTGTGCCCATGTACCTTGTACCCATTCCTTTTCTAAATGCGCACCCCAACCTTAGAGACTTGCATCTGTAGTAACTGTTATCCATGTTGGATCCTCCAGAGGAAACCCCATGGATAAGTTCTTGGTTTTCTCCCACCAAGTCAGGTCGTCTATTGTTTTTTGAGAGATAGGAATTTCTTGATCCCAGTCGCCCTCTTGTTTCTTGAATTCTTTCAGAAACTGCAATTGGATGGGACGCATCTTCCACTGGGCCCATTTCATTAAGCCTATAATCGATGTAAGAGATCCTATAAGGCTCATGAATTCCCGTGCTGTAATGTATCTCTTGTAGTGAAGATTCCTGATCATCATCTGAATCTTCTCCATTCTTTCTGTAGACAAATTCACTTGACCGATTACCGTATCTATGGCAGCCCCCAGGAATATAATATTCTGAGAGGGAACCATCATACTTTTATCCATGTTCAGTTTCCAACCATGGTTCATGAGGATTTCTACGACCAACTGGGTGTGGAGTCTGGCTGGATGGACCTATAATCAGAAATTCGTCCAAGTAATGGTATATCTCTATCCCTTTCTTTCTGACTACTGCTACTAATGCGATGAGAACCTTTGAGAATGTTCTCGGAGCCAGGCTTAGTCCAAATGGAAGTCCCTGGAACTGGTAGTGAATTCCAAATACACGAAATCTGAGGAACCTTCGGTGCCATATGTTGATTGGTATCTGGTGGCATGCATCTTTTAAATCGATTGACGTCATCCAATCCCCCACACTGATGTTTGGAATAATAGTCGAAATGGATTCCATCTTGAATGATTTTCTTTTTAGTTTTGAATTCAACTTCTTCAAGTCCAGGATAAGTCTCCACTTCTTTTGTGGTTTCGGGGCTAGAAAAACTGTAGAATAGTGACCCCTTCTTTGTTCTCTTTTTGGAACGTATTCTATCACATGTTCTTTTAGGAGTTTCGAGATGCAATCCCTCATAGCTTTCTCTTTTTCTCCTTTTGCTACCCGAGACTGGGTAAACACATCCTTTGTTGGAATGGTCTCGAATTCTAACCTGTATCCTTCGGCCAAGATTGATAGGACCCAAGTGTATGTCACACTTCTGACCCAGACAGGATAAAAGGGATGCAGTCTTCCTCCTGTAATTCCTGTCTGGGCCGGCACATGTTCAGAAGTTTTTCCCTTGTCTTGCTCCTCTTCCTCTGGATGATTTTTGCTAAGTGTTTCTCCAATTTGATCTGGAATACTCTTTCCCAGGTTTATATGTCCTGCTTTCACGAAAGGCACGGTCTTTATATCGCCTATCTTTCCATGTTGTAGAACTGTATTTTCTGACTTGCGGAAGAAAGGCTTTTCCTATCTGCAGCCTTATGTATAGCTTCATCCAATACCTTCCCAAATAGGAGATCACCTTGAATTGGAAGGGCACACAGGGACGCTTTCAAAGCGTAATCTGCTCCCCAGGGGTGCAGCCATAATGCTCTTCTTGATGCTATAGAGAGGCCCATGCTTTTAGCCACCATTCTGGTAATATCCAGAGATGCTTCAGAGCAAAACTCTGTTGCCAACTTCAGATCTCTCAGTCCTTCCAGAAGATGATCTCTCCTAACTCCTTTGGCGATATCCTCCTCTAAGTTGTCTAGCCATACTTTGATGGCTCTTGACAACGTTGTTAATGCTACTGCTGGATGCAGTGCTGATCCTAAGGCCAGGTATGATTTTAGCAGGCTGGCATCTAGCCTTTTCTCCATCGGTTCTCTCAAATAAGCCATGGAGTCAATAGGAAGGACTGTCTTTTTTGCCATATGAATAACTGCGGCATCGATCTTGGGGACAGAATTCCAGGTTTTGCAATCTTTTGTGAAATTATCTCCTTTACTGTAGAGTGTACCGGGAAGGTAGGTTTATTTGCTCTCTAATCCTCAAAATACCTTTATTTCAGTTTCTTCTTCTGGGAATCTCAGGGTCTCTCTTATTATGTTGATCAGCTTATCAACTGATTTCGAATCCAGATTTTTAGAGGCATAGTTAACTTCACCTTCCTCTTCGTCCGACATATCCTCCATCTCCATATTATCACTTGACTCAGAGGAGATTTCTTCTCTTCTCAGGCGTTTAGATGAGGACATCTTGCTTGTGGATTTAAACCCTTCTGCAATTGCCTCTGCAATCCATTTTTTCAGTTCTGTTTGTGGAGACTTTCTTCTCTCCCTTACTTCAGCGGCTTCTGTCAGACAATCCTGACATAAGTTTCTTCCACTGGGTGCAATTTGATTGCAGTTAACACACCCATTCGTTTTTTCTTTATGCTTTCTTGGTGATTCCTCTTTTGGATTACTCGGGCTGTAAACAAGGCCATATTAACAATAATATATTTTTGGCCCATAGTGGCACTCCTTTAACCCCCCCCCCCCCCCCCCCTTAAAGGATAAACGTATATGAGGCTCACCTATGTTTTCTAGAAACAGATCTTGAGGCAGAGTGAGAAGCCATCTATTTAAACAAAAAATAATTTTGTTATCCTATCATTCTGAACATAACTTACAGTAGAAAACAATTATAACAAAGAAAGAGAAATACCGTTACCTTATATCTCCAGAAATTAGTCTAGGGCAGCCTTAAACACACCAAAACTGTTCCAAACGTCAGCCAGAACATTGGAAACCCCGCAAGAGCGTTCTTTTATAGGATTCCCTGTTTTTTTTTAAATTTTGGCGCAATATCGGTTCACGCATGCGCAATAGTAACATCACAGCGCTGATGCTACTGCGCATGCCCCGCCCTCCGAACCAGGAAGTAGCACCTTGCCGGTGCAAACCAGCAAGCAGAAAACTCTGCAAGCCTTCAATCTCTCTCCAGCATGAGAAAATTAAAGAAGCAACAGAAGAACACTATATACACATTCAGGGTAAGACCAGTGAATCTTTTCAGTCACTTACCCAGCTTCTCTTCTGCCACAATCTCTGAGGGAGTTATTGATGCTTAAAGGGGAATTTTTAAGGATACACCGACCCCACATCATATTAATATTTTAAAACAGCCCAGTTATTCCATACTATAATGTACCTTAACTCAGTTAGTCATGCTCTTGCAGGCTGATTACTGAGTTCTTCAGATAAAGAGAGGCTGAACTTTATCTGGTAGGAACCCATGGTACACATGGGAAGGTGGCCTCAAAAGAAAATCTAGCATTGGATATAATTCCTGTTTGCCCTGCTAAGGACAGAAAAAAAAGACTGTGGGTTAGAAGGAGGAGGGACCTTTTATACCTATAGTCTGGTTATAATTGATTAATTGTTTCCTGTCCTGTTCCTGTTAGGGGCGGAGCTAACCCATTAGTGATGCTGCCATGAATGGCCAGGAAGATAAGATAGGAACGATTGGTTTCTGGACTCGCAGGTCCACCACATGTCCGGACTATGGCAGAATAGCAAACTGTGATATGCGCATTTCAATGTGAGCACGCAGGCCCTCTGGGTTTGAAGGACACGCAGGTCCTGTGGGTATGAACCCTTTGGCAACGGTTGTGTTGGGAGCACTGTGTCAGTTGTTCAGTGTGTCTCGTTGGATTGGTCATGTTCTGATTGTGTCCCAGTACCGATGGGTGGTTCCCATACGGTATCTGTAGATGCCCCATGGGCCTGGTTCAAGCCAGTCCCTGCTATGTGGCATGCTATGTGTTAGAGTTGCCCGTGTCGGTCGATGGGAGGGTCTGTGGTGTCCCCTTCATGAGAGATTGCGTGTAGTGTCGTGGGTGTGCGATACCAGTACGTCAACAGTTTATACGCTGTTTCTTGTGTTTTCCTATAGCTAGAGCAGTGGTGTGTGAGGTAGCAGATTTTGTCCCAGTCTGTCTTGCCAAGTGTGTGGCACAAGGCCCCTTCCCACTTTCCCATAAAGCTTGGTTGTGTGGTCGGCGTTAGTGTCAGGAGTAAGGTATATAGGAAGGATACCCTGTGGGTTAGCGGCATGCCTCCTCGAATGTTGTGGGAGCTCTGGTTAATATCGTGCCTTGTGGTAGTGTCGCGATGTAGTTCCAGATCTGTTTGTATTTTAGCTGCATCAGGAAGGTGTTGTCAGCATCCCCTCGGAGGTCACTTAGTGTTTTAATGCCCTCTGGCTTGTAGACGTGTCTAAGTCTGGGCAATAGGTCGTGTACTAGTGATTAAATGCTTTCGGGTCTAGTCCCGGTGGAAAGTCCGAATTGTGTGTCAGCGGGAGTAGGGGCGATGGGTATGACGAGAGGCCGTGTTACCCTTTTGTGTGATGCCACTCCTGTAGGGTGGCTTTCATGTAGGGGAAGTACGTCCGTGTCCCTCTCGAGGCCCCCGGTGGCCACCATGGTAATACCGCCATAGGGACTCCCGCCTCGACCTTCTCAGCCTGTTTTCATAACTTGTGTACCCCTCCTTTAGACCATTCCATGATCCTCTGGAGGTGTATATTATTATCTTTTAATGGTTATCCACCTATGTGTGAATTTTGTCGGTTTATTTATTTCATAATCAATTTGATTGGAGTTATTAAGAACTAACATGTTGGGTTTTGAGTCCATCTATGAATGATCCATAGGACTATCCCTGAATGAACTACAGATCGATCGGCAATTACTGCGTTGTTCAGAAGATCGTGGATGGGAAAGACGAAAGTACTTCTGACGTCACAATCTCATAATGAGGCTTGGAACTCAGGGAAGTAACGAGATGCCTCAAGAGAATCAAGACCTGACAGAACTCCAGGTGAGAATGTCTGCTGTGATGTTTGATTCATCACCATGAAGACCTAAAAGGCATTACGTATTACCCAATATGGTAATTACGTAGCAGCTACACCAGGAGATGATTCCCTCACTAGGAGGGTATATAAACACAAGTCGGGAACTAAGGATCTACACAACATTTATCCGGTTGAGGAAGCCACATCAAGTGGTAAAACGCGTACCGGTACTTTTATGGACATTGCTCCTTGTTTTATTTGTGTGTTTTACTATATGCTTCAATAAATCTATGCAAACTTTTATTTTGGTTCTCGGCTTCTATGAGACATCTATTTAAAGGCGGAGTGTAGCCTTTTATCTACACAACACGCTACTATTGAGCCACAGGGGCTCTGTGTTTGTAAAAACTGAGTTGGCATCAGTTTTTGAACTTTGTTCCTTACTGTACTACCCTATCGTATGTTTATGTACTGTTTATTAGGACAGGATATACATTCTCCATAGGGGCGGGTCGCCTAAACTGACCCAGACGCTATGCACACCGGAGCTAGGTTTTATAGCTCCCTGTTTGTGAGTGTTCTATTTATAAACCTTGTTTCTATACAATTTTGTTTATTTAAGAGTTGCACTATGTGGTACTATTTCTATTTCTAGGATCTGGGAGTAATAATATTTAAAAGCACCAAGGTTATTGTTTTAAGGTAATTCTTAAACAAAATTTTTTATATAGCGCTTTACTTCTGTATCGTTTATTATGCATTAAAATATGCATGCATGTATTCAGTGGGGTATATCCACTAAATTGCCAGGCGTTTTGAGAAAATGTGGAGGACCACTATAGTGTCAGGAAAACACTCGTTTTCCTGGCACTATAGTGCCCTGAGGGTGCCCCCACCCTCAGGGACTCCCTCCTGCCGGGCTGGATGGAGAGTAAAGGGTTAAAACTTACCTTTATTCCAGCGCCGGGCGGGGAGCTCTCCTCCTCCGATCCTCCTCCTCTCCTCCCATTCGGCTGAATGCGCATGCGCGGCAAGAGCTGCGCGCGCATTCAGCCGGTCTCATAGGAAAGCATTATCAATGCTTTCCTATGGACGCTTGCGTGCTCTCACTGTGATTTTCACAGTGAGAATCACGCAAGCGCCTCTAGCGGCTGTCAGTGAGACAGCCACTAGAGGATTTGAGGGCTGGATTAACCCTAGCTGGACCTGGCACCCAAACCACTTCATTAAGCTGAAGTGGTCTGGGTGCCTATTGTGGTCCTTTAATACTCATCTTCAATGTGTTTCTACCATTAAAGGGACCATAAACCTTTAATTTAAATTTTTAATATTTTTAGTATTTACATAGTACTGAGATATACTGCATCTAGTAGTAATGTAAAATAACAAGTGACAAATAATGTTGACAGATGCAAGTTACAAAGACCCTCAAACAAGCTTACAATGTTGGATTGAAATGTTAAAATAACGCCGTTCTGCACTGACTGCTGTCTCACAGGAGATTATGTCGGTTAAAAAAAACCAAAAAACATTTTTAGACAATATATATATATTTTTTTTAAACACAATGTCTGTTGGATGCAGTGATAGTTAACGACTGTTGCATTCCACGTGCTTCACAAAATGCATGGTAACTCTGTTATTGAATTAACGTTTCTGTTTTCTTCCTTACTCTGTCTTTTACCAAAATAACATCACTCTAAAGTAAAGCTTAGAGGGGAACTGACACTTCTCTTTAAAAAAAATTTCGTGAGGATATAACATATTACATAATAAACCAGTTCAGACAATGCAAACCCAATTCAGATACTGTAAATGAAGAAGAGAAATGGAAATAATGTTTCATGTTTCCTCTTTATATACTCTGTCTGCTGACTGCCAGGCTCAAAGGACAGAGCTTAAAACAATGATTGACAGGGACCTCAGATGGAGGCGTCCAGTTGCAAGATAAAGAAGTGTTGGATTCTACACTTAATTTTATTTTTCGCACCTCACAAATGTTTCATTGTTAAATGTAGGGATAAATAAATGTAATATTATAAATCCTGGGAAGTGAAGGTTCCACTTTGAGTTTCACACTTGCTTTAGTTAACTAGAAATAATATTGCTTTAAAAGAGCAATATAGTTTCAGTAACACAAATGTTTATTCCCCTAGCCTCTTGATTTACTCATCTTTTTCCACTGTTGCATGGGCCTACACGTCTCTGGCCATGCCCCCAATCCGCCTCCTTGGCTGACATCATAATTGATGATCTCAGCCAATTACAAGGGGAGCTGGGACATGAGAGACAGACCCTAACTCCCAAAAACTGTAAATTTTAACCAGCGTGTGTATCTGGATGTCTATTACAATGTGTGTGTGAATCTGGATCAGTGTGTATATGTATATCTTTATGTTTGTCAATGTGTGTCTGTATCTGCATGTGTGCCAGTGTGTGTTTCTATACGTCTGTGTATATGCATGTGTGTCAGTGTTTGTATCTGTATTTGTATCAGTGTGTATATCTGGGTGTGTATGTTGTCAGTGTGTGAATTTGTGTGGATACATATCTGCATGTGTCAGTGTTTGTATATCTTTGTATCTGCATATGTTTTAGTATGTGTCTGTGTATAGATTTCAGCATTCAAACACCAACACAACACACAAACACATCTCTGTATCAAAAAACATAATTATATATAAACACGCCACTGCATTTAGAAATCACACTACACACAAATGCACGCTTTTATTCAAACACAAATACAATATTCACACAAACATGCTCCCTACCAAAACATGCTTAAGTTCAAACACACAAACATTGTAGAGGGAAAGAGTTAGCAATATGGCCACGGCTACCAAGTATCAGCCATGATTGAATCAATACTTCTTTAAGGGAAACGTTTAGCGTCTCCATGCAGAGCATGAAGACACTGTACGTCAGTGCTGCACAGTGTGCAGCAATGACCCAGTAAGCACCTCTATTGGCCGTCTGAGTGACTGCCACTGGAGGTGTCCCTAGGCTGTAATATAAACACTGCCTTTCCTCTGAAAACACAGTGTTTACATTAAAAAGCCTGCAGGGACTGACTATACACTGCAGAACAACTACATTAAACTGTAATTTAATGGTGACTATAGTGTCCCTTTAATAAGGGTAATCGTGCCCAGCCTATTCGTGGGGTTTAGTTCACCTTTAAGAGTAACTGAGCACTTTCATGAGTAATTTAAAACATTGCTGTACTCCTATCAATTCCATTGCGCTTAAGACGTGTTTAACCTGTCCTGTGATCCCTTAAATATAACAATGGGTTACACTCTGCAGTCAGTAGATAGATGCCATAGGTATCATTGAGAAGAACAATTAGAGTGTGGCATGCATTTTCTTGATTATCTGGTTTTGTCAGACCACTGACTTGCTTGAGAGATGCAGAGGAATGCTTGGTAGCTTAGAAACCAAGTAAAACAGACATGGCGGCCGTGGGCTTTAGCCGAAAAGCAAGTGGGAAAAGGATCATTGAAAATGACAAGGTAAGTGACTGAAATAGAAACTTACTCAGTGTAACTCTGTCTATGCTATACGACTGGAGTCAGCATCCCCTTGACTGTGAAATGTTTAGTATTTCAGGGGGGACTTGCAGGCTATAAACAGATAGGATTAAACCAGGTTACTTGATTAATGTGAAACTTGCATTCAGAAATCTAATCTGGTCCCAACTGCAGTAGCTCAGATGCCGTGTTTCTAATTCTTGCTCTAGGAGCTGGCTCAGTCCGTCTGTCACTCGAAGGTAGCTCGGCGTAATGGGAGTTATGTGCCAATTGGCAATTCTGGTGCAAAGTTGTTAAATATGGAGCTGTCACCATGAAGGCGACTGGAAGGCTCACGATGACCTCAGAATTGCAGTTCCGCACTTTCCCCCATAAATACTCTAAATCCATGAATATGTATGTAGACTGGAGTAGCTATACTAGTCCAGTTCTTCAGATGTTAACAGGAATATTGGAGTACATCGTGAACATTTGTAATGGACTATCAATAGCTTTTAAAATGTTTTTTAAAACAATCTTTTGAAGGTTTCCTCTGCTTGTGAGACCAGGAGCAAACCTGATTTATATGATGGCCTTTAACATGCCTAACATAACACAGGTGGCATAGTTAATATAGCAATTGTGTTAAATTTACTTTTATAGTCATATACACAGTCGTATTGCAAATTAACTGCTAATGTTGTCTCTTCCATTAAACATGCGGGAGTGAAAGTGTTCAGAAACCTAAGGGGAGGTTCCTGAGATATAATTTGTGCTAAAATACATCTCACGGATAGATTTTCCGAGGGACAACAGCCCCATATTTATTTATTTATTTATATGTTTAATATCAAGCTAGTTCCTCCGTCACCCTGGTACTTGTAATGCCAAACTCCTGTCTGCTCCCAATGTCCCTAAATGTATGTAAATTGTAAGTGGTTGTAGATTCAAAGAATTGGGTGAAGGGATACTCTATAGCAAGGCACATAGGTAGTTATGGCCTTTAGAGTGGCCATGTGCAATATTTTATTGTTTGAAGGATAAATGATTCACAAATTAAAAGTACATTGATGAAATGTATTGGGTTTTTCCTTATGTGCTAGTTGTTTTATGTTGGTTAATAATTTTACCCAAATTGTGGACGTAGATAAAAGATGAAGATGTGAAAATGTCACCTGACAATGCTAAAACCAGAAACAAGGTATATTTTATTTTTATATTGTGATAAAATTAACACAAACAGACCAACCGAGAAAGAGATGACAGATGGATGGATGTCATATAAACCCCAAGCTCCATCCCTCAGTCAAACTGTGAGGTGTTACAAAGTGTGTAAATGTGGGCATGGAGTGTTTATTCGGAAAGTAGACATTCTATAGTTGTTTTTTAGCTAAATATCCCATCATTCCTAGTAGTGTAAGTGTAAAGAATAAATGTGGAACACATAGCACCAGCCTTAGAATTCTGAATACGTTTTCAGCTAATATTATGTATCTGTCAAACTGATCACATCTAGCCTTTAGCACAGTGGCTGTTGTGGGTAATTTTCCCATGATTCTCAGCAAACCAAATGGTAAGTGCCATAGATAACAAAGATAAAGGCAATGAGTTGTTGAGCAGCAATGTAGTCCACAACAGTTTGAGCCCTCAAGGATAGCCATTCGGCTGAGCGAGAACCTCAAATTACATGGTGCAAGGATATTGTTTTTTAACCCAACTTTATTAAAGGACCACTCTAGGCACCCAGACCACTAACCCATTTTTTCAGAAACATTGCAGTTTCAGAGAAACTGCTATGTTTATGAATGGGTTAAGCCTTCCCCCTATGTCCTCTAGTGGCTGTCTCATTGACAGCCGCTAGAGGCGCTTGCGTGCTTCTCACTGTGATTTTCACAGTGAGAGCACGCCAGCGTCCATAGGAAAGCATTATGAATGCTTTCCTATGTGACCGGCTGAATGCGCGCGCAGCTCTTGCCGCGCGTGCGCATTCAGCCGATGGGGAGGAGAAGAGGAGGATCGGAGGAGGAGAGCAGGAGGAGATCTCTCCGCCCAGCGCTGGAAAAAGGTAAGTTTTTACCCCTTTCCCCTTTCCAGAGCCGGGCGGGAGGGGGTCCCTGAGGGTGGGGGCACCCTCAGGGCACTCTAGTGCCAGGAAAACGAGTATGCTTTCCTGGCACTAGAGTGGTCCTTTAACACTGTAACGGTATGCGGTATAACCGTCCACGACATCCGTTGGTATCTTCAGGAAATCCACAGTCAGAATAGGAAGCAAGGCAATATTCCCAATCCTCCCAATAACCGGACGAAACACAGTTTGGGAGTCAACTAACTCGGTTTATTCACAAGCAGCGTATTTATACAGTTCCCCATGCAAGGGGTTTCCACACAGATCATCCAGGGGATTTCTCCCAACATGCATTGTGACTTTCCCAACAGGCATTGCGACACGAGAGGGATACTCCCACTAAAATGGACGATTAAGTGGATTATCCCCTCGTGTAGCAAAACCGACAATTGACTCTAAAATCCATAATTCACATAATATTCGGTACTTTGGAATAATCGAACGTTCGGTAGATAGCTGGGGTCGGAGCGCACACTTTGTGAGAATACCGCTCTGATCCCAGCTGAATTGACCGAACGCCACACATAATACATTTAAACATGAAAGTTGGTTTAAAAGTACCGAATAAGTACGGGACATATAATGTACCGAACGCGGAACTCCCGAACGCTCTGGAAACCCAGCGGGGCTCGGATCATCGAGTAGCCGTTTTCAAGTCCAGGCTCTCGACGACCGAACACCGCTGCAGAGACAAAGGATCCAAGATGGCCGACCGCCGCATGGTCGGTAGTGGATCGACGGCCACCTAGGAGAGCCCTTAATTACCGATTGCAACAATGTTGCAATCGGTTACTTGGTACCACACGACTTGGGAGTGTGTGGTCGACCTGGGGAGCCCGTATTCGTACGGCGAATGGCCAGGATAGCCGTGTTTTCGTCGTATGAATGCTGGTACGCTGGCAGCGTACGGCTGCCAGCGTGCGAACGGCCATAGCACAATACATACACATTTAACGGAACACATCATACAGTCAGCCTACGGACAACCTATACTGCATATAGTCCAGAAGTGGCTAGATTTGCCACAAACACTTACAATCTTTAATCATGGGGTAAATGGAGTATGTCTTAATGTAGTGGGGAGTTGTTGTTTTTTTTTTGTTGTTGTTGGTTTTTTTACTTTTCCAATTACTTCCTTTGTTTGTTTGGTTTTTTTTGTATTTTTTTTTACTGATTTTGGTTCTATTCTAAATTCAGCATTTTACAATGAAATATTACAGATGAAACTCATCTTTAGATGCTGACACAGAGAAAAGTTGAAATTAACACTAAGAATACCACCGCACGCAATTTCGTTTCTATACCGCTTGCAAATTACGCCTCCCACCGATGCACCCCTCCCCTACTTCACTAGGAACAGGAACTAGGACACACATTATCTGTGGAGCAATGGACCACAGTGTTTACACTCATACACAAAGCCTCAATAGCCACCAAATTCCAGGAAACTGGGTATAAAATGCTCTCGCACTGGTACAGGACACCTGAGAAACTATCCGTAATGACAGCCACCTGCGAACCAGAATGCTGGAGATGCGGGAGGGAACTGGGACCCCTCTTTCACATCTGGTGGGCATGCCCACTCATCAAACCCTTCTGGGAGGCGATCCACGCAGTGGTAGTGACCATAACGGATGCGAACCTACAACTCACACCTGAAACCTACCTGCTCCAACTAACCTCAATCCCCATAACCGGATTCAAAAGATCAGTGATACTGCATCTTCTAAACGCGGCACTTAGTCTTATTCCGGCACACTGGAAAAAACCCACGGCCCCAACGCTGAGAGAATGGCTGACCAGAGTGGAAGACATTAGACGCTTTGAGGAGCTAATCCTCTCGGCGGCGGGGCGCATACAGCGCTACCACGACACCTGGTACCACTGGCTCCGGTGGCTCGCCTCCCCTTTTTGCGAACGGAGAAAAGACACAACCCTCGGGAGCAGTCGGAGGGCAAAGAATGGCAACAAAACGCTGATGGAGGGTTCATCGGACCAGATGGCCCGGGACGAACACGCAGAAGCCGGGCCCGGGGACGGGGGGAGCTGGGACGCGGACCCGGGCATGAGCCCCCAGAGCCCACACTTCACCTCTCATACTCCACCCCGCCCGCCCTAACTCTCTGCCAACCCCCACCAGCACCACTCCACCCCACGCCCCCTACCTGATAATCCCAAACGCACATAACCCTCTGCCAGGGCAACAACACCAAGAAAGGGAGCCACATAGAACAACCAACACATACAACCGCCCTCCCCCGCCTTGATGGGGCCACCACAAGCCGTAATCCCAACTGTCCCCAGGGGACCCGACCAAGACACACGCCAAACACACACACACGACAGACCTCCAGTGGCAGATCCCCTACCACACACCATAGACCGACTTACGAACCGAGGACTTACGAACCCCCTCACACGCCAGACGAACACGGCTGGAGTAATATCTTGACCCACATCTCCCTGCTGCCCACGAGCCCCCAGCCCCCCTTCTCTAATGATCAGGTCCTGAGTTTCAGATTCGGAACCCCAGGGCGATACACACCCCACTATATACGGGCATCGCTCATCGTAGCATGCTCCTACCACAAACAGTAACCACACTAGCACCCGCTTCAATGTAGTGTATATTTTAAGCACACACAGTTAATTGAGAGACTTGCTTTACATGTACTGTATACATACTGTGTCGTAGAATACTGTGATAAGCCTAAAATGTGCAATGTTCTCTACTGTCACATACATGTTTATACGTACTGTTCAACATATGATATGCTTCCCATTTCCGTTTTCTTACAATGGACACACTACGCCTGAATAACCTATTGAAAAATGTGCAGGACTGAACTATGCCATACTGATACCCTTGTTGAAACACTGATACTCCTATGCACTATGATGGCTTTGAATGCATAATTGTTAATTCTTTGCACAAACAAAATAAAGAATAATAATAAAAAAAAAAGAAATTAACAGAAGAAAGGAATTTTGAACCATAGAAAAACGTATTGCAGCTGTAATTTGAGGGCAACATAGCTGACCTGTAAAATTTCTCAAAATCAGCTATTTTTCAACCTTTGATTAAAAACTAAACATCTGGTTAAATTTAGAAGTCCTTTTACAATCTCCCATTAATTCCTTATTTTTTGAAAAACCCAGCTATTACAATTAAAATTATTTTCTATTCTTTCTTAGAAGGAAAGTTATTTTCCAGATTAAAACTGAATTTATGCCCATTGCAATGCAATCTACTATTTGTAGGATAGATGCAATGGCTGGAGATCATGGATATATCAGTATAAAGCAGATATAAGGTTACTGATCACTTATAACAGGCTACATGGAGTTATTAAACAAAGTACAATTTGGGGTTCTGTGTTCTTCCAGAATGATGAAAAGAGAAAGCAATTGCCTGAAAGAGGATCGTGGTGGATAACTATGTTAAAGGTACATGTTTCTTTTAGTTTAGCTGTTATTTTTACTGCATGCGCTGCATTACTAACTAATAGCTGGCTAGAATGTAGATATTCAGGATGGAATGCTATACTTATCTCGCAGCATTTGTAAGCTGTAGGCTCCAAAGGCCTTGCACCTCTACCGTCAAGTACCTGCCCCCAAGATATAGGGGGGGTAGTATTAGGCTGTAAGTTTTTATGACAACTACATTTTGATTGTTTTATTCGCTTTATGGTCCCTGAGGAAGTTTTCTGTGAGGATGAAATGCGTTGGACCTTTTGCATTTTATTACATATTTTATTGTCTGTAAATTCATCCCTGACATTTTTTATTGGTTTGGCGACAAGAAAGGTTTAGAAGTCTTCCACCCTCCCCTCCCCACCCCCCCTGACATTGTGGAAGGCACTTTAAGGCGTGTTTTATCCATCTCATCCGTGAATGCAACCTTTATAGTACTGTTCTACATAGTCACTATGTCTATGCGTTCTAATTCTTTTACAGATACACAGCTGTATCCCTTTCTTTCCATATATTACCTGCCCCATATTATTATGCATTGCAAACATCCACTCGATGCACTGTAGCCAGGTCTATGTCATCAGTAAATGGCTTCATCACTAAGGCAGATGTGCCTTATCAGGAAACTGGACCAAGATCACATTTTTAATAAGGTGGGCTAGGCCACATTTTAGAGATGTCATGGGAGGCAATTAGGTGTATCTCACGAAGAGCCCTAGATTATAAATTCTGCCCATTTGTGCCCATGCCCTGTGTGCTCTGTCTATATTCCATCACTAGCAAAGCCTTTTATTTATTATATTATATTTACATTTTTTAACATGATAGAATTCCTTGTGGGCTTCATGCCAAGAGGCTCCCATAATGTTATGCCAACTCTGAAATCTAGGAGATCTGACATGAATGTGCATTCTCTTTGAAAAGTGTGCCTCTGTCTTACCAGGAAACCCCTCCTCCAGGCATATATGAAATTCGTGATTTTCTCCAAGACGCACAACTAAATCCTGTGCAGAAATCATATAATTTTAAAGGAGAGGGTAGAAAAAAGAAGATGAACACAGGCCCAGCTGGAGAGATGTTGCTACCTGGCTGTTACAATTTTCCTGATTTGGTTTATTTGACAGCAAAACTCCCACAGACTTATTCCTTCAAGAATACCTCAAGACGAGGTACACTAATTGCTGTGAAAGATAAGGTACAGTAGACTTTTTTCGTTATTATAATAAAGTATTTATAGTGTGCTAACCTCTGCCAAGGGCACTCAAACTACTCCGCAAACGGTGTCAGAATTGACTAAATCGCCAGGTGATAAATATGTCTTAACATTAAATCATATGCATGAACTAAGTGAGGCATTTTATAAACTTCAGAAGGATGAAACAATTACATGTCCCTGCTGGTACTAGAAAATTCAACTCTAAAGTTGCGAATAGGTATAGGCAGGAATTGACCCTCCACCCCATATTTTAATGCATTATATAGATAATTAGCTAAAACATATAAGCAAAAGAAGTAAACAATTTGCCTTCAAAATTCATAAAAGCAGCTGCACTTACAGAGGCAGACATGTACAGATTCCACCAATTAGGAGTCGCATTCTGATCTATAGGGATTTTACAATCCCATCAACTTCTGTCCAGCAGATTTAGAGGGACACTCCATTGCCCAAATAGAAAATAAATAAGAATCACTGTTTTGCAGATATATCCTAAATAAAAACTTGCATGCATTTTAATTATGCATTTTTTTTCATTTGAAGAGATCTAAAAACAGCTTCCAAAACCCTCAGATCTCATGTCTGAAGCCTTTGCAAGCCCTCCCCTTTTAGCCCCGACAGACTTTCTGTGGCTGTCCAATCACAGACTTCCCAATGCAACTCAATGAGAAGTCTTTGCAAGGCAGGTGCTCTCGGCAATTAGCCCATTGAGCAAACCAATCCAGGAAGTAACAGGACCTGTTGTCTGATTGACAGCCAGGGGGGTGTAACCAGATACATTTTTTTTAAAAGTGTAAATTTCTATTGAAATCTGCCCTTTTTGTTAAATGAAAATAGTAGGACAGACTCTTTACACATTTTCAGCAAGATAGAGTGCTTTAACCACTTAAGGACCAAACTTCTGGAATAAAAGGGAATCATGACATGTCACACATGTCGTGTCCTTAAGGGGTTAAAGGTCTGAAGTGTTCCTTTAATGAGATACATAGTTTACCCCCCAGCCTCACTTCCGTTTATCCTATGTGATAAGTGGAACTACTCTACTAGCTGATACCAGCCAGGCCATAACTGCTATCAGGTTATACACAGCCCAATTCATAGTTCACGGGTAACTGAGATCACATCATGTATATCATTTTGATTGTTACCTTAATTAAACTTGATACAAATAATTTTTATTGCTGCTTCCCAGTATATCCATAGCTGGAACTTTAAAAAAAATAAGGCAACGTAAAAGGATACATATTGCTGGAAAGTGTCTTCAGGAAAAATGATGCCAAGATTCTAGAGATATAAATTAATAAGTCTTCAGTCGTGTGGTCTATTACGAAGTCTCCAGACCCCCTAAGTGGTGGTAATTTCCCATAACATACAGATCGCAGTTACATTTATAGAAGTGTATAGTAATATGTGCTCAGGTTTTGTAATCTGTGAGTAATTAGAGCATTGTGGTGTAGAATGCCTCATTGCTAGAGGTGGACAGCTGGTATACCTGGCACTGTGCTGCATCACCAATCTCTTTGACAGGTGCTCTAGGTTTATGTGGCAGTGATGTCCCCACTCAGCTAGTCTGCACTGAATGATATCAATTAGGTAATGAAATAAAATACAAACTCAATGCTTAGTTTATTTTTAGCCGGCCGGGCACATCATATAAAAAATGTCTATGCTACACGAGTATTTGCCATAGTGCACTTAGTCCGTATGATTACAACTTCCATATATTGACTGGAGACTTCTATGCACTAGAAAAAGAAATGTTTAAATATATACCGTAGACAGGGGCGGACTGAGAACCCTCAGGGCCCCCGGGCAAAATAAATCAAGGGCCCCCTTACAGGCCCCACCCATACTCCGCAGCAAGCGCCACCCATGTCCCGCCTCCATGCACCGCCTCCAGCCACACCCTACACAATCTTTAGACACGAGGAACAAAAGTGCAATAATCCCTTCGAGGCCCCAGTAGAGACTACAATTGAGGGCTAATGGGCCATGGAGGGGGGTCTTTCTAGCAGAGGCTATCTCAGTGTCCTTTAGAGAGTGTGTTAGAAAGAATCTCCTCCAGGCCCTATTAGAGACTACAATGGAGTCTAATAGGCTTGGAAGGGGGTCTTTCTAAAAGAGGCCATCTCAGTGTCCCTGCTGGAAACAGTCGCCTCCAGGCCCCTGTAGAGACTACAATTGAGGGCTAATGGACCATGGAGGGGGGGAGCATTCTAGCAGAGGCTATCTCAGTGTCCTTTAGAGAGTGTGTTAGAAAGAATTTCCTCCAGGTCCCATTAGAGACTACAATGGAGTCCAATGGGGCCTGGAGGGGGGTCTCTCCAACACTCTGGTTCCTATTCACAATATAGCAACACAACATAGCTCGCTGATACCTAGGCCAAGTTGGCTACTCTTACCTTAATTACTGTTGCTGGCTGGCAGTCTGTGGGCTTGCTGGAAGGCTGTGGGCTTACTGGCTACTGCCGGCAGGCTGAGGGCTTGCTGGCTGCGGCTGGCAGGCTGTTGGCTTGCTGGCTGGCAGGCTGTGGGCTTGCTGGCTGGCAGGCTGTGGGCTTGCTGGCTGGCAGGCTGCACCTGGCAGGCTGTGTGCCTACTGGCTTTGGCTGGCAGGCTGTGTTGTTGCTGGCTGTAGGCCTGTGGCTTGCTGGCAGGCTGTGGGCTTGCTATAGGCAGGCTGGCTGGCAGCCTGTAGTGGCCGGCTGCTGGCCTGTGGCCGGCTGCTGGCCTGTGGCCGGCTTCTGGCCTTTGGGCCGGCTGGCTTGTGGTTGCCGGCTGGCTTGCGGTGGCCGGCTGGCTTGCGGTGGCCGGCTGGTGGCCTGTGGTGGCCGGCTGCTGGCCTGTGGCCGGCTGCTGGCCTGTGGCCGGCTGCTGGCCTGTGGCCGGCTGCTGGCCTGTGGCCGGCTGCTGGCCTTTGGGCCGGCTGGCTTGTGGTGGCCGGCTGGCTTGTGGTGGCCAGCTGCCTTGTGGTGGCCGGCTGGTGGCCTGTGGTGGCCGGCTGGTGGCCTGTGGTGGCCAGCTGCTGGGTTGTGGCTGGCTGCTGTGGCCGACCTGTCGCCAGCTGCTGGCCTGTCGGCGGCTGGGTAGTTGGCCTGGGGCCTGTGGCTGGCTGGCTAGTTGGCCTGGGGCCTGTGGCTGGCTGGCCTGGGGCCTGTGGCTGGCTGGCCTGGGGCCTGTGGCTGGCTGGCCGGCTAGTTGGCCTGGGGTCTGGCTGGCCTGGGGCCTGCTGGCTGGCCTGGGGCCTGTGGCTTGCTGGCTGGCCTGGGGCCTGTGGCTTGCTGGCTGGGGCCTGGGGCTTGCTGGCTGGGGCCTGGGGCTTGCTGGCTGGGGCCTGGGGCTTGCTGGCTGGGGCCTGGGGCCCTGTGGCTTGCTGGCTGGGGCCTGGGGCCCTGTGGCTTGCTGGCTGGGGCCTGGGGCCCTGGGGCCTGCTGGCTGGGGCCTGGGGCCTGCTGGCTGGGGCCTGGGGCCTGCTGGCTGGGGCCTGGGGCCTGCTGGCTGGGGCCTGGGGTCTGCTGGCTGGGGCCTGTGGCTTGCTGGCTGGCCTGGGGCCTGTGGCTTGCTGGCTGGCCTGGGGCCTGTGGCTGGGGCCCTGTGGCTGGCTGGCCTGGGGCCCTGTGGCTGGGGCCCTGTGGCTGGGGCCCTGGGGCCCTGTGGCTGGCCGGGGGCCCTGTGGCTGGCCGGGGGCCCTGTGGGTCTGTGGCTGGCCGGGGGGTCTGTGGCTGGCCGGGGGGTTTGTGGCTGGCCGGGGGGTTTGTGGCTGGCCGGGGGGTCTGTGGCTGGCCGGGGGGTCTGTGGCTTACCTGGCTAGTTGCTGGGCCTGGGATGTGAAGATGGCCGACCCATGTGGATTCCAGTCCCGTGCAGGCGGCGCCCGTCGACGTCATCGCGTCACGTAGTGATGTCGACGCGCCTCCGCGCACAGGACCCGGCCCCTCCTCCTCCTCCTCCTCCTGATACAGCAGTAAGTGGATATTACAGCGCCGGGCCCGGGCCCCGGCCCCGATCTCCCCGATCTCCACACTGAAATTACTTTGCAGCCATGCACATTATGTGCACGGCTGCGGCGGGCCCCCCTCCCGGCCGGGCCCTCGGACCACGTCCGAAGTGCCCGACCGGTCAGTCCGCCCCTGACCGTAGATTGAGACTTCTTTGCTATTGTGTGTCATCTGTACAGAGAAAGGTTAGAGCATCCAACTAGCCGTACCCCTACTTGGGAAATCACAGGGGCAAGAAACATGCTTCTATAATAATCATTCATTACAAGCACTAATTAATGATGGTAATAAGTATTACAGGTATTAGTTCTCTGCTTGTTGTTTATTCATACTAATTAATAATAAATTGGGCTACTTCAGCTTAATTAATGCAGCTTACTTTAATTCCCATTCTAGGTGATATGATTTTCAAAGTGCTGTACCCTGTTATCAGAGTTTGCATCTTCACAGTCTTCACAGTCTTTAATTTAATAATATATACTTATTGCATAATTTGCCACTTGCCTGCTGGATCATTTTCGACACATCTGTTTCTTCTGTCAAATCTACAGCTTACTTTAAAGGGACACTATAGTCACCAAAACAATTTTAGCTTAATGAAGTAGTTAAGGTGTATAGATCATGCCCCTGCAGTCTCACTACTCAATTGTCTGCTATTTAGGAGTTAGATCACTTTGTTTATGCATCCCTAGGCACACCTTCCTGCATGTGATTCACACAGCCTTCCTAAACACTTCCTGCAAAGAGTCATCTAATGTTTATACTTCCTTTATTGCAAATGCTGTTTAATTTAGAATGTATTATCTCTTGCTCTGTTAATAGCTTGACAGACACTGGAGGAGCCTCCTGTGTGTGTGTTTAAAGTTCAAATGACAGAGCAAGAGATAAAAAAATATTTTAAAAAAACGTTACATCTTATTGAAAATAAAACCATTTTGTTTTCATGTAGGCTGTGTAAGTCACAGCCAGGGGAGGTGTTCCTAGGCCTGCATAAACATAAACAAAAGTGATATAACTTCTAAATGACAGAGAATTGAGCAGTAAAACTTCAGAGGCATGATCTATACAAAAAAACTACTTAATTAAGCTAAAGTTCGTTGGTGACTATAGTGTCCTTTAAATTAAGGGACACTTAAGATCAAGACCAAGATCAAAATCAGGACAGTCTCGCCAGATCCAGGACTGTTGAGGGGGCATGTGTGTATCATTATAATAGTATGTGTGTGTTTGTGATTGTTTGGGTGTATTGTTGGGGTCAGTTTGTGTGTGTGTGTTTGATTGTAGACTTTCATCTATGTAATGGGTCAGTGTTTGTGCTTGTTGGGGTGTATTTGTGTAAAGGGTCAGTGTGTGATTGTAGAGATTTTTTTGTTTAAATGATTAGTGTGTGTGATTGTAGATGTGTATTTGTGTAAAGAGTCAGTGTGTGTGTTTCATTCTAGGGGTGTATTTGTATAAAGAGTCAGTGTGTGTGTTTGATTGTGGAGGTGTATTTGTTAAAGGGTCTGTGTGATTGTCAGAGATGTCTTTGTGCGAACTGTTAGTAGTGCACGAAGGGTTGGATTTGTGCATAGTGTCAATCTGTGTGATTGCAGTTTGTATTGTGTGTACCAGCTTTCTCTGTTTCTTATTATATTAGGTGCATCTCCTTCATGTCAGCGCCCACACTTCCCTGTCATCATCTCTAGTCTCTATCCATGCTATCGCTAATGATAGAAAGGAAGAAGGTGACGTGATACATTCACAGACACGAATGTGGGATCTGACCTGTCTCTTCCTTCCTGCTCTCTACAACATATAATGATGTAGCAACAATCAAGAAATTGTATTTCCATGAAAACCATTATCTAATCTGAACTAAAAAAACCTTCCAGCTCATAGTGACATTTTTAAGTCAGAGAAGAACAGTTTGTATAATGTCTCATTCATAAAATATTAATTCTTAACTGTTTCTGTATTGTCATGAAGACACCTATAGCAATGCAAATTTTTAAAATCCTTAGTGGAAGCAACAAAAACATGTATTGTATTGTATAACAAAAGAAACACAATATAATATCTCTGACTTCTTTTGTCTAGGACTGCAAGTTTAATGATTTTTAATTTAAGACAAACTGTGAAGTCTTTCTATATAGTGAAACACAGTGTTGCTATACAGTGATATTTGTACTTTGATCCCGCAGGCTAGTTACCCCTTTCCCTCCGCCCCCAGCACACGCGACTCAGGAAGTTAATTCTGTGCAAATATTACTTCTGTCTTCGGAGAATTACAGGGTTTAGGGTTTTAAGGTTTAAACAGGGGAGGGGAGACAAAGTTATGCCAATAGGCATTATAACTAAAAAAATGAATAGTGAAAATGGTTTTATATATATATATAATGCTTCAATGCTTCCTTGAAGATTCAACATTTATTTTAACTGCTTGCAGGATATCAACACCACACCGTGCCAATATCATGTTGACAGTCCACCTGTTGAAATTCTTCCATGCAAGTAAGTACACAAATTACTAAAATTAACTATGCAGCAGAACTAATCAGAATTAGACTGGGGGTAGGGGAAGAAGCATGTACACAAAAAGTAATTCTTACCAAAGTGTTTGTTGATTCAATATTATAAACACACACTGTTTGCAATATCACAAATCAATGGATTAACAATGCCGCAATTACCAGAGTTTTATCTCCAAGAGCTTATTTTTTCAACATTTGTACTGTATGTATAATTGTCATGAACTAGAGAGGATCCTCAGCAAGATATAGGTCGGCAATCTAAAAAAAGGCACCATAAGAAATATAGGTTTATTACAGACCTTAGAGTGGCCGGGCTTATCACTTAGAAATAGGATGTATTAGTACTAATAAACCATAAAACTTAAATCCGAATCGAAAAATTCCTGGTGAAAACATAGCCAGAACAGCTAAACCAGATTTTAGAGACAAGACTAGTCAGGCTAAAAAACAAAAAAGAGCCAAAAGGAAACACCATGAAATAGTGCTGGTGCAAAGGAAGCAGGAGATTAAATAGCACTAGGCACTAATGACATCATCAGCTAGCATCAGTTGGAACATGTACTTTGTATGAATATTGATACTGATAAAGAAAAATATTGATATAGAAAAAATCAATAAGACACCAATCTCACAGCTTAGATCGATCTAGAAATTAACAGGATCAGAGCGACACAAGTGAAGGCAAGTAGCGACAAACGTGCGTCCAGATGATCGCAAGTGCGCTAAAATTGATGCTGGAGTGTTAGATTCAGTAGGTGACCTTTTAATAATAGAACGGAGCTCCCATAAAATTCTATATGAGAGAATTGAAAGTAAGAGTATTGATAGAGGACAGGCAAAGATAACGAGAAGATTGGAAGAACCAAGATTGGCTGTGCCAACTAATTAGAGATAATCATTTTGAGTACAGTTTACAGTTGAGAGCTTTCCAGTTGAGTACTGCTATTTTAAATTGAAGTTGAATTTATTGGAAAAGAAGGAAGTGAAAGCTAAGGAGGTGTGAAATTGTGTTTGAGATGTATGATGAGAATTTGGATAGTGCGGTTTCATAGAGACAAGAAGAAACAGGAGGCCCACAATGTCAAAATCATAGTAGAAGGTTATGATCCTTGCATTTTGTAGGAATTAAACAATTGGTCACTTTGATTTGAGCAGTTTCAGTAGAGTAACAAGAGGGAATGTCAGACTAAACAAGGTAAAGCAATTGAATCTATACTGTAGCTAACCAGGTATATACAAAACATTCAAGAAGTGTAGAGACAAAAGTTAATAAAAAGTTTGAAGTTGGATTGGAAGATATGTTTCTTACAGAGAGAGACTGGAAATATATGTTAATGAATGTGGACGAGATTGAGCAAGGTGTGAAAGGATAGGAAACAGATAAAAAAACAAGCTTTGAGTAGATGTTAACACGGAGTTTAAGGTAGACTCACTATAAAAAAAAAAATATATATATATATATACAGGGTTATTTTCTAAATTTTGAGCTGTAGTAAATTGAAATCCAAGTGACAGAGTTTAGGCAAATATAACTAATTTGGAGAAAATCAGTTGATTTGCAGAAATTCTCCATCTTGGATATAGTGATTATAGTCAAATTTTGGCCAGAAATAATGTTATCTAGACTTCAATTTGCTACAATTTGGATTTCAGTGAATAACATTTTCTGTTTTATATTTACCCCTAAAAACTGTGAAATATTACTTCTAAAACAAAACACATTTTATTATAAAACTGTTGCGTTAAAACAGTATTTCCTCCCTTTTATGTTGTAGATAGATTAGATAGATAGATAGATAGACGGACAGAAAGACAGACAGATTAGATAGATAAGGAAAAAACTGTATTTCCCAAGATGTATGTTTTTCCAATTCTATTTTCTAAAGCTTATACGGATTGTTGTATTGTTATTACATTGTTGCTAGATAGACCTCAAGAGAGCGGGACATATATTGCTGTCAGACTTGGCCAATAACATTGAATATGTGTGAGAGCATACAATAGGTTTTTACGAGGACATAATACAGACAATTTAGGATAATGGACTACAGGTGTGAACCTTTACAGGGAATATGATGAAAACCTAATGTTGCCAACTTATAACATTATATATTATGCAATGCTGAGAATTTACAATGTGATATGTCATTATTTATTAATAGCAACATCATCTCTGTGCTTTTGTCCCCCAGGCATTCTATGTTTCGTTCTGCTGTTAGGAGGTTTCCAACAATCTACTTTAGTCCTGTAAGTTACATAGTATAAAGGATAATTCATTGGATGTCACCAACATTGTACCTGATTTGATAAGAAAATACTCTTCAATATCATAGTAGGTTTCTGTTTTCCCTGGGGGAATGGGAGAGGGAGAGAGACTGGTCAGACTGATGGGGAAATGATAAAGCACACGCAAAGCAGGGTATTGCCTTGCTGCACAGGGATTTAGATAGGTTGGGGAACTGGGCACTAAAATGGCAGATGAAATTTAATGTAGAGAAATGCAAGGTTATGCACTTCGGGGTCAAGAATGCACAAGCAATTTACACCCTAAATGGTAGTGAATTAGGGATAACCACACACGAAAAGGATTTGGGAATTGTTATAGACAACAAATTAGGCAGCAATATGCAATGTCAATCTGCCGTTGCTAAGGCCAGTAAGGTTTTGTCGTGTATAAATAGGGGCATAAATTCTCAGGATGAAAATATAATTTTGCCTCTCTATAAATCGCTGGTAAGACCACACCTTGAATATTCTGTGCAATTTTGGGCACCTGTTCTAAAGAAGGATATCATGGCACTAGAAAAAGTGCAGAGACGAGCTACAAAATTGATAAAAGGAATGGAGCATGTTAGTTACGAAGAAAGGTTAAAAAATGTAAATCTGTTTAGTTTGGAAAAACGGCGCCTTAGAGGGGATATGATAACATTATACAAATATATTCGGGGCCAGTACAAACCATTATCTGGAAATCTATTCATAAACAGGGCTATACATAGCACAAAGTCACACATTTAGGCTGGAAGAAAGGAGGATTCATCTAAGGCAAAGAAAAGGTTTTTATACAGTAAGAGCAATAAGGATGTGGAATTCTCTGAAGAGGTGGTTTTATCAGAGTCTATACAGATGTTTAAACTGCAATTGGATAAATACTTGCAAAAAAAAAATAATCACATACAGGGATATAATTTCTAATTAGTGGGGGTAATAGCTGCTTGATCCAAGGAGATTTAGGGTCAAGAAGGAGTTTTTTCCTAGTTTGTTGCAAAATTGGAAGCGCTTCAGACTTGTTTTTTTTTGCCTTCTTTTGGATCAACAGAAAAAACATATGTGAGGAAGGCTGAACTTGATGGACACAAGTCTCTTTTTAGCTATGTAACTATGTAACTATGTAACAAATACTGATCTTGTACACATACAGGATTAACAGACACACATAATGAAAGTTTTCCTCTCTTGTCATTGTAAGGAAGAGTAATTTGCATCACATGAAGTCCTTTTTTATGTCCACATGTTTCCTGTTTGTGTGTGTACGTATAAATTCTAGACTTTTGGCCCTCCATTTTTACTTCAATGCTCAATTCGGTCTTCCACACCAAATGAGCTTGACACCCCTGTTCTAGGTGTTGTTGACATTTATTAATATCTTTTAGAAAAGGTTTGAATAATGCATTGAGATAGTGGATTGTTTTTCCTTGCACAGTTCAGATTACTCCCTCTGGAAACGACAGCATCGTAGCCATGGTTCCTTTTCCATTGTCTGCTCTTTGCATACTGCTAGTATCTGTAGACCGATTCTTACACTCAGTTTGGTAACAATGAAATACAATATATAGCACATATCTCCTAACACACTAATTTTTTTCTACTGCTATGAAAAGTAAAAAATGAACAATACAGAGATGGAGTTTTCAAAAACCAAATATTAGCCTTGTTACATCAAGTTTCCTTAAATTAACCGTTAAATAAAATAAAATAAAGAAAAGCAAAACAACTGAATATATTATAGAATTCAGTAAAATGTTATTTTTTGGTTTGTTTGGTTTGTTGATGACGTGACCACATTCTTTGCAACTGAGCTAATAGCCGTCTTAATGATTGTTGTTTGACTATTGTTAATACAATGAATACCAATTAATTAAAAGTGCTATGTGCTTTCTTTCATCATCCATTAGGGCAATTTAATAATTTATATCTACTATTGTTTTCCCTTGAGTATGCTTCTGGCCATGGTGCACGGAGCAAGGGACACATGGGTGGTCTGATCTCCCCTAGATAATTATTTGGAGGGGATTCAGAGAGAAATATCATCTGATTCCTAGCCGATTTGCACACACAAAAACACACACTTGGCCAGGAACTTAAATGTGGAGAGCGGTTCCCGCCAGACCCCAGGTAAGGAGTCAAACCATTCTAAAACGGTTTGACTTCTTACAATGGGGAGAGTGGTGGGAAGATAACACCAGGGCACTCCTGGCACCATAACCACTTTAGTGATTTATAATAGTTTTTGAGGTTGGAGAGTTACTTTAACAAAGATCAGAGACATGCGGCCTTACTACCACATTACCCAAGGTCCCCCATCCAATGCCTAGTAGATAAAACCAGTTTACAGTTTGTATGAAGGATGAGTGTAGTTATAGCACAAAACATTACTTCACAGGTACATGGAATAAATGTTACCAGATGCTTGCTGTCAGCTGAGAAGCATATCTGTAAACGAAGATTCAAATGCTTGGATTATTTATTTGGTTACTAATTTCTATATATATATATATATATATATATATATATATATATATATATATATTTTTTTTTTTAATAAAAGTTCCATTCAGTAACACTGTTTGTGTTATGCATTGATATACTCCTTCGTATAATTAGAACAATATATTGTTAGAATCATACAACCAACCACCAGTGTCTGTACATATTCATTGTATACAGGGCCGGCCATAGGGGTGTTCGAGGATTCATTATTTTTCACCCGGGTGGTGAGGGCAAGGCTAAAATGGCAGCGGAGGCAGAGCTTAAAGCTCCCAGAAGGTAACTTTATGGTAACTGCTGCACAGGAAGGGGGAAGCAGGAAGAAGTCCCTGCTTCCCCAACAACTAGACTACAGTAGCTGCACTGCCTCCACTCCTCACTTCCAGACATAATGGAAAGAGGTAATTGTGTGTGTGACTGTACTCTATGTGTGACTGCCTGCCTCTGTGTGTGTGCATGCGTGCGTGCGTGTGTGACTGTCTGCCTGTGTGTGACTATCTGCCTGTGTATGTATGTGACTGTGAGTGACTGTAAATGTGTCCTACTGTCTGCCTGTGTGTGTGACTGTAACTGTGTGTGTGACTGTCTGCCCGTGTGTGTGTGCGTGCGTGACTGCCTGCCTGCGTGTGACTATCTGCCTGTGTATGTTTGTGACTGTGAGTGACTGTGTGTGACTGTAACAGTGTCTGAATGACTTCCTGTGTGTGTGACTGTAATGGTGTCTGCCTGTGTGTTGACTTTCTGTCTGTGTGTGTGACTGTTACTGTGTGTATGACTGCAACTGTGTGTGACTGTCTGCCTATAACTGAGTGTGTGTGCCTGTCTGCCTTTGCCTGTGTGCGTGAGTGCCTGCCTGTAACTGAGTGTGTGTGACTCTTTGCAACTGTGTGTGTGACTTTCTGCCTGTAACTGTGTGTGTCTGTGTGACTGTCTTTTACTGAGTGTGTGTCTGTGTGACTGTCTGCCTATAACTGTGGGTGTGTGTATCTTTGTGACTGTCTGCCTTTAACTGAGCATGTTTTACTGTCTGCCTGTAAGTGTGTGTGTGTGTGACTATCTGCCTGAAACTGTGTGTGTGTGTGTGTGTGTGCGCGCCTGTACTTGTGTGTGACTGTCTGCCTGTAACTGTGTGTCTCAGTATTATGTCACATACTTGGGCTGCTCCTCTGTATTGCAGGGGAGGCAGTCTGGCACCTCTGGCCTGCACTTCTCTGCTATTTCATTATATACATTTGTAATGTGCAAATTTAAAGGAACACTATAGGGTCAGGAACAGAAACAAGTATTCATGTCTTTATAGTCTTAAAAAAACACAATTTAACCCCCACTTGCCCCCTTAAATATAGTAAAATCTTATTTTTATTCCAGTCTGCTGCTGCTGGCTCTGTCCCTAATCTGCCTGCTTAGCTGACATGCTCATAAGTGGTGTTCAGAGCCAATCACAATGCTAGGAAAGCATTGGATTGGCTGAGACTGTCAAGGAGGCAGAGCCAAACATTACCCTGGCCAATCAGCATCTCCTCGTAGAGATTCATTGAATCGGTGCATCTCTATGAGGAAAGTTCAGGGTCTCCATGCAAAGGGCGGATACACTGAATGTCAGTGCTGCACACTGTGCAGCACAACCCCATGAAGCACCTCTAGCAGCCATGTGAGGAATGACCAGAGGAGGTATCCCTAGGCTGTAATGTAAAAAAAAAAAATGTCTCCGAAAAGACTGTGTTTACTGCAAAAAGCCTGAAGGGACTGACTATACTAGAACAATACAATAAGCTGTAGTTTGTTCTGGTGACTATAGTGTCCCTTTAATGTAAACCGACCTTTAATCTACATATTTTGTTACAGAAGGGTTTTTTATGGTTTAGTAAATCAAAGTGCTCAACTGAGAGGGGGGTGCAAGGGAGGGATGGGGGGGGGGGAGAAACGACAGCAAAACCATAGCTTTGTATCAGTCAATAAATCATTAACAAAATGTAAATATTAAGTCAACATTTTTTTGTTTTTATATGTGGCCAGAATTTAAGTATTTACATTAATACGTTAACCTTCCTGCTTTGAAAATGCTTTGCACTGGTAGGATTTAAGGATTTCCTGGTCCTGTCATCAAGTTTGTAAATGTTACAGAGATTTTAAAACACAGAATCTTTGCAATCAAACCTTAAAACACAGTGCGTGCCAAGGAATATTATCACCTTATCACAAAGTGAATTGTAAAGGTGTTGCTAAAATGTTAAAAACTACAGAACTATTTAAAAATGTTGACATAATTAACCTGATAGACCTGTCTTAGGCGCATACTTAAGTGAAGGCCCATATATTGATATTTAGGTTGTTGCGTACCCTTTCCTGGGTGTGTTTTCTAAGTGATAGCGTGATATGTGACCTGTCAAGAAAGTATTTTTGGGTTTATTTGCTAAAGTGTGACTCATACGCGTGGCAAGATATACCTTCCAGTAACACTAAACAGAGTATATTTTATACCAGTGAAATCAGTAAATACATTGACTTTCTTCAGCTTCTTTAAATTTGATACGTTGCTCCAGAGGTGACATGGAGGATTGTTATATTACCAGGAGTTATTCATAAAAGTGAGAATTACTGGGGTTTCAAAGTGAATTTCATTTTTAAGGCCAAAATAGTTGAACTGTAGACAGAACTGATTTGGAGAATTTTTCTAATTTGGCTATTTTAACTTAAATTTCTAAATTCACTAAGAATTCAGTTTTCGATGGCCATCAATTCTCACTTCAGTAAACAACCCGGTTAAAGTGTATTACCAGGATAAATGCAAGTCTCTCATGTTTAGGTATGTTCTGGGAATACATATTATTATTACCCAACTCAATGATACTTACATTATTGATCACAGTAGGATGAAAGTCTTGGCTAAAAAGGACACTTAAACCTACATAAACATTACACCTGGACTCAGCATCTGTGTGTATTAACATCTAGTAATATCCTAATAAATATTGTCATACTGACAAAATGAAGTGACTGGAATAAACCATCTCCGACGATGCAGCGAAAAGAGATTAATGTTCTAAAATCAAAATGATTGACCAATAAGGCCTTAATTGCAAAGAATTTAAACACTCGCACACACACTATGCGTAATTTATTAATTCGTTATTAATTAATTAATTACGCATAGCCCATAATTAACACTCTAATCTCCTTTAAATAACTGAGAAAATATAAAATATTTACCTTTTATTGCTGATGGAATTGAGCCAAAATATGCACATATAAGGACAAAATATGCATTCAGAATCCTTAAAATTACAACTACATCAAAAATATCCTACTCTTAAATGAAATATCACAAAGAGAATACATTAACACATAGAGACTCTGCCTCCTCATTGCTGCTCCCTTGTTACTAGGACATTAGGGTTTAAATGGCTTAATCCTGGCAGAGATCTGGCCTGCTTGGTGGTAAATCAATTACTATTCTTAGTGAAATTGTTTTCAGTACATATTAAATGCATTCAAACATCTGTTGCTTCCTGGCTTAATTCTCAATCAACAAACATGTTCTTTCCTGTCCGTCACATGCCAAAAATTCATTAAACATTTTTATTATAAATAATATGTTTTATTAAATTTTCAATACTATTCTATATGAACAAGATCTGCAGTACGTAATTATATAAAGTGTATGTTATGTACAAACAATAACAGTTACATACATTGAACTGTGCCATCTGTTTAATGATTTTCACTTTTATTTTAGACTATTTGAATGTCACAGAATTAAAGGGACACTCCAGACATCTAAATCACCAAAATGCTTTATATGTGACGAGTGTGTCCTCTTTTTTTTTTTTCTTCATTTTACAAAATGTGCGGATTTCAACAGAAATTGGCACTTTTTAAAAATGTATCCTTGTTACACCCCCTTGGTTACCAATAAGGCAAGCGTTCCTGTTACTTCCTGGTTTGTTTAGCTCAGTGGAGTTAAACTTAAGAAGCAGCAATTGCTCTGAGCACCTGCCTTGCAAAGACTTCTCACAGAGCTGCATTGCGAAGTCTGTGATTGGACAGCCACAGAAAATCTGGGTGGGGTTAAAAGAGGAGGGCTTGCAAAGGCTTTATACAAGTTAGTTACTAACAAACCTAAATAGCATGAAATGTCAATGGTACAACAGCATGGAATAAAAAAAACAAATCATGCAAAATGCAAGTTACGTGTTTTTTGCAATCAGTTCTGAATAAGGCTGTTTAAGAGCAAACAAATTAGTAGAAAGCACTTACTGGAATGAAAGGGCTAATAGTTCATTATAATAGGCAGAACCAAACGTTTGAAATAATGTAACAATTTAGCTAAAATCATTTCACTTTAGTAAGCTTGTCTCTTTTAACCCCTTAAGGACACATGACATGTGTGACATGTCATGATTCCCTTTTATTCCAGAAGTTTGGTCCTTAAGGGGTTAAGAGAGTCCCCCATAGCTCGAACCCAGGAGTGGCTCTGATCACAAGGTTTGATTTGGTAAACCAGACTAAGTAGGATGAAATTGTAACTGAACGGCTTTAGGTGGATTTCTGATTTCGTGTTCTCCCGAATGTTGCTCAGCAACAAAATAGAGCTAATGTTGTGACTAGCACAGTGTATATCAAGCTGGTGCTACTATCATTCTTGACATTGGGTGGATGGAAATTTATCTTGAGAAGAATGAGTACTGATTGTGTAAACAGCACAAGTACTAAAAGTATGTTTTTTTAACAATATAATGATTTCACCACCAGAAGGGAAGTGATGCCAGGCTGGATTTCTAAATATAAACCCACAGAGCTCAGTGGAGAAATTGTTCTTTAATTAAAAAAAAAACAAAAAACAAAAAACAAAACGTATGTTCTAGCACCCGTTCAGCATTTAGGGATTCCCCAAATATATTCAATTTTCAGATTGTAAACCACCTATTCTAATAGCGCTCAGAGACTGCCGCCAAGTGCGGTGGGCATAACACTGTTGCAGGTGAAGTGGTTGAAAGACTCCTGCTTTTTGCTGACTGTCTGGTGTGATTGGTGAGAGACACTGCTGCCTGGTGCGGAGAGTGGAAGAGTCTAGCTTGTTGTGAAGAGCTAGATTCAGATACCTAGTCCAGTTGGTGGAAGACTGGAAGGTGGAAGACTGATGGGGGGGGGGTAATGTTTTAAGCTTGATTCAGTGTGCAAGAAACTACTGCTGGTGAATTGGGTGAAGGGCTTATGTTTGTTGCAGAGACATACCTCCAAACATTTGAAATGGATAAGAGTGACGCTTTAATTTTAGGGATGTGAGTGGGAGTGTGGCCAAGGGTGGGATGTTCTGAGAAATTTTAGATGGTTTACTAATAACACTTTATAGAACTAAAATGTATCTTATTTATATAGACTGAATTTTAAACACATTTATTGTAGTTTAAAGACATATTACTGGGGGTAATATTACTGTGGAGCTCTGTGATACAGTCAGACAAACCAACAATATCGGACTCCTAGAAAATAGTCATTAGGATAGAAAAGAGTGACAAAGTAATGTGGGTCCAGAATAGGGACTGTCCCTCCTAAGTAAGGACAATTGGGAGGTATGCAGAGGTTAGAGTAAGTTTCTGTTGCAGTGGGTGAATGGCTGCTGTGCAGGAATGTGCAATTAGTTATAGAGTTTAGACTGAATTATGTAAGTGTGACAGTAAGAAATACTGTATTGTTTTATTCAGTGGCAAATCACCTTGGTAGCCTGCACCAACGCCTGAGGGTGAATGAGATTCTCCTGGATTCTCACTGTGTGCATTGAGCTACACATGCTATATGTATAACGCATTTTCTTTCTGGTGTTCCTGTTCAGATATTATAACCAATTAAAAGGAAACTATAGTGTTAGGAATACAAAGTATAGTGCCCCCTTCTCCGTGCACCCCCTCCCCGTGGTGCTGGAAGGGTTAAAAACCCTTTTGTCACTTACTTGATACCATTGCCGATGTTAGCTTCAGCCTCCGCTCCTCTTCCCCCAACATCAGCTGAGGGGGCGGGGGGGACCTAATGTGCATGCACTAGAACTTCCCCATAGGAAAGCATTGATTCCGTGCTTTCCTATGGGGTTTTAAGCTGACGCTGGATGTCCTTATGTGAGGATGTCCAACGCCATTTAGTGGACCAACGCCACTAGAGGTGGAGTTAACACGGCAAGGTAATTATTGCAGTTTATCAATAACTGCAATAATTATAATTAGAGGGGTTAAGGGACCTGGGACACTACATTCAGACCACTTCAATGAGGGTGCCTATAGTGTCCTTTTAATTCTCAGGACCATTAGAATACCCTTACCTGCCACGTCACTTATGCCAGACTGAATTCCAATGGTCCAATCATACTGTATGTAGTTATTAGTGATGCATATAATGCAGTAGTCTCCTTCTTGGCTCCAAACAAGAGGGCTGGCCTTTATGGTACACAAAATAAACAGATCTCATTATGGATGTTTCTACCCACGGGGAGCACATTATATATAGAAATGTAGCAGATAAATGCTGCTGGAGTCAGGTGTGCCATCATTATACTGTTTATTTCTTTTACCTACACAGTATGAAGGAGCATTGACAGATATCTGTCTATGCCACCATTGGCAACTATAGTGTGTTTTGAATATCATGGTCACTGGCTCATATCATCCTGATCACAGTGGTCACTGTCAAACAGCTCCAGGGACGTGAGTCTGGCAATTGGTCAGACTCAGATACTACAGTCCACCAGGAAATATCCCAATTGGCCAGTTCCTGCCTGGAGAGCACTGAGAGCACAGGCCACCATCCCATGCACAAACCCATACAGTACTGGGTCAGCAAAGGCACTGGTCAGTCTCACTATTCTAAAACTGGGCAGACAAACATCCAACACATCATTCACTCTTTTAATTTATTTTATTTTTTCACAATTTACAGAAGAATTGTTTGAGGCTGCAACCCACTACCCCCATGCCAGCCCTTCCATGCCAGTGATCCATTGCCCCATGGCCAGCTCTCCCATGGTTACAAACACTAGATATATTTACTAAACCATTAATGGGACACTCCACTGCCCAAATACAAAAAGCTGGTGCTCTGGGCAATTGTCTGCTTCTTGAGTTTAGCTCCAATGATCTCAACAAACCAGGAAGTAACGGGTCCTGATGTATGCCAAAAAGCCAGAGGGTGTAACAAAGCTAATTTATAAAAGTGTCAATTTCTTGTGAAATCCAAACTTTTTGCAAAATGATAAAATGAGGACACACAACACATAAAGCAAATTAGAGTGCTTTAAGGGTCTGGATTGTCCTTTTAAATGCCAGCCTTACTGAATGATATAAATGACTATTCTGATGAACAAATATACAAATTGCACCATCACAACAAGATTGAGGAGTAAAATCAGGAAATTGCATTTATCAGCAATAAATATCCATAATTCTCTGAATGCTAAATTAATGGATGATTTCAGACGTTTATTCATATCTAGTACTCTGGCCTCATAATATTTAGTTATATATCCAGAACAATCTATTGACTTGTCTAAAGGGTATTTTAGTAGTTTGACTTTCTTAGGGCTTGTATTGAAAAATAGTCCATGTAAAAATGAAGTGATGAGTTAATTAATTCTATATATATATGTATATAATGTATTTTAGAAAGAAGGTCCAGGACCTGGTGAATATCACATGAAGACGCAGTCTGCTCACGGCATTTCATCATGTTTTAAGTCTAACGTACCCAGATTGCAGTTATCCAGCTCGGTAAGTCCTGGAAGCAATATGTTACTGTGCGTTATTCAGCTGTAATTAAAATGGCAAAAAAAAACAATTATAATATGAATCAATATTCAAGGCAATTCAGGAGATTTCTAAATTGGTGCTTACTTTATAAAGTTAGAGAAGAACCATCACATGGCAATGGTTCAATAGACAAGGGTGACGGAGATGCTCATAAAATAAACTGAGCTGGGCACAACATAAAGATATCTATGCAATACAGAGATAACCATACAACAAACAGAGCTGAGAAGTTATACACAGAGCTGGGCACAATACAGAGACACCTATACAATACACAGAGCTGGGCACAATACAGAGACACCTATACAATACACAGAGCTGGGCACCATACAGGGCCGGCGCGTCCATAAGGCGGCACAGGCGGCCGCCTTAGGGCGCCAGAGGAGGGGGGCGCAAAAATCCGAATCTCCTGCCTCTGGCTGGAGACTCGGATTTGTAAACTCACCTCTCTCCCTGCAGCCAGCACACAGCAGGAGCAGGGCAGTGAAGTCAGCCGTCCTCCTCTGATGATGTCAGAAGGGGGCGGGACTTCTACTGCTCCCAGACTCCCCAGCGGTCCTGACTGCAGCTCCAGCCTCCCAGCCGACCACCAGTTGAAAAGTTCTCCCTCCCTGGCCCAAGGTAAGCTTCTGGGAGGGGAAGGGGGTGGGGAAGAAGCATTTTTTTTGTAAAAATTTTTTTAAATCAAAACGTTTTTTTTTCAGCCCTTTCTACAGCCCCTGCCCCCACTATACTCCCCCCTGCCCCCACTATACTCCCCCCCTGCCCCCACTATACTCCCCCCTGCCCCCACTATACTCCCCCTGCCCCCACTATACTCCCCCTGCCCCCACTATACTATCCCTGCCCCCACTATACGGCCCCTGCCCCCACCATACGGCCCCTGCCCCCACCATACGGCCCCTGCCCCCACCATACGGCCCCTGCCCCCACCATACGGCCCCTGCCCCCACCATACGGCCCCTGCCCCCACCATACTATCCCTGCCCCCACCATACTATCCCTGCCCCCACCATACTCCCCCTGCCCCCACCATACTCCCCTTGCCCCCACCATACTCCCCTTGCCCCCACCATACTATCCCTTGCCCCCACCATACTATCCCTGCCCCCACCATACTATCCCTGCCCCCACCATACTCCCCCTGCCCCCACCCCCACCATACGGCCCCTGCCCCCACCATACGGCCCCTACCCCCACCATACTCCCCCTGCCCCCACCATACTCCCCCTGCCCCCACCATACTCCCCCTGCCCCCACCATACTCCCCCTTCCCCCACCATACTCCCCCTTCCCCCACCATACTCCTCCTGCCCCCACTATACTATCCCTGCCCCCACTATACTATCCCTGCCCCCACCATACTCCTCCTGCCCCCACTATACTATCCCTGCCCCCACTATACTATCCCTGCCCCCACTATACTATCCCTGCCCCCACCATACAGCCCCTGCCCCCACCATACAGCCCCTGCCTCCACCATACAGCCCCTGCCCCCACCATACTCCCCCTGCCCCCTCCATACAGCCCCTGCCCCCACCATACAGCCCCTGCCCCCACCATACTCCCCCTGCCCCCACCATACTCCCCCTGCCCCCCACCATACTCCCCTGCCCCCACCATACTACCCCTGCCACCTCTATGGCCCCTGCCCCCTCCAAACTGCCCCACCATACTACCCCTGCCCCCTTTACAGCCCCTCTATAGCCCCTGCCCCACCATAGTGCCCCTGCCCCATTTGCCCCTCTACAGCACTTCTATTTCCCTCTATAGCCCCTGCCCCACCCCCACCATAGTGCCCCCTTTACAGCCCCTGCCCCCACTATAGTCCCCTGCCCCCACTATAGTCCCCTGCCCCCACCATACTGCCCCTGCCCCCACCATACTGCCACTGCCCCACCATACTCCCACTGCCACCTCTATAGCCCCTGCCCCCACCATACTACCCCTGCCCCCTTTACAGCCCCTGCCCCACCATACTGCCCCCTTTACAGCCCCTCTATAGCCCCCACCCTCTATGTCCCTCTATAGCCCCTGCCCCACCATACTGCCCCGCCCCCTCTACAGCCCCTCTATGCCCCTGCCCCACTATACTGCCCCTGACCCCTCTATAGCCCCTGCCCCACCATGCTACCCCTGCCCCTTAACAGCCCCTCTATAGCCCCTGCCCCACCATACTACCCCTGCCCCTTAACAGCCCCTGTCTCTGTCCCCACTCTACTGCCCCATGTGCCCCTCTCCAGCACTTCTATTTCCCTCTATAGACCCTGCCCCACCATACTGCCCATGTCCCCTCTACGTCCCTCTATAGACCCTGCCCCATGTGCCCCTCTACAGCACCTCTATAGCCCCTGCCCCCACCATACTGACCCTGTCCTCTACTGCCCCCTGCGGCAAAATTCATCTTCGCCTGTGTAGCAAAAAATCCTTGCACCGGCCCTGGCACCATACAAAGACACCTATACAATACACAGAGCTGGGCACAATACAGAGACACCTATACAATACACAGAGCTGGGCACAATACAGAGACACCTATACAATACACAGAGCTGGGCACAATACAAAGACACCTATACAATACACAGAGCTGGGCACAATACAAAGACACCTATACAATACACAGAGCTGGGCACAATACAGAGACACCTATACAATACACAGAGCTGGGCACAATACAGAGACACCTATACAATACACAGAGCTGGGCACAATACAAAGACACCTATACAATACACAGAGCTGGGCACAATACAGAGACACCTATCAGGGCCGGTGCAAGGATTTTTTGCTACACAGGCGAAGATGAATTTTGCCGCAGGGGGCAGTAGAGGACAGGGTCAGTATGGTGGGGGCAGGGGCTATAGAGGTGCTGTAGAGGGGCACATGGGGCAGGGTCTATAGAGGGACGTAGAGGGGACATGGGCAGTATGGTGGGGCAGGGTCTATAGAGGGAAATAGAAGTGCTGGAGAGGGGCACATGGGGCAGTAGAGTGGGGACAGAGACAGGGGCTGTTAAGGGGCAGGGGTAGTATGGTGGGGCAGGGGCTATAGAGGGGCTGTTAAGGGGCAGGGGTAGCATGGTGGGGCAGGGGCTATAGAGGGGTCAGGGGCAGTATAGTGGGGCAGGGGCATAGAGGGGCTGTAGAGGGGGCGGGGCAGTATGGTGGGGCAGGGGCTATAGAGGGACATAGAGGGTGGGGGCTATAGAGGGGCTGTAAAGGGGGCAGTATGGTGGGGCAGGGGCTGTAAAGGGGGCAGGGGTAGTATGGTGGGGGCAGGGGCTATAGAGGTGGCAGTGGGAGTATGGTGGGGGCAGTGGCAGTATGGTGGGGGCAGGGGCAGTATGGTGGGGGCAGGGGACTATAGTGGGGGCAGGGGACTATAGTGGGGGCAGGGGCTGTAAAGGGGGCACTATGGTGGGGGTGGGGCAGGGGCTATAGAGGGAAATAGAAGTGCTGTAGAGGGGCAAATGGGGCAGGGGCACTATGGTGGGGCAGGGGCTATAGAGGGGCTGTAAAGGGGGCAGGGGTAGTATGGTGGGGCAGTTTGGAGGGGGCAGGGGCCATAGAGGTGGCAGGGGTAGTATGGTGGGGGCAGGGGAGTATGGTGGGGGGCAGGGGGAGTATGGTGGGGGCAGGGGGAGTATGGTGGGGGCAGGGGCTGTATGGTGGGGGCAGGGGCTGTATGGAGGGGGCAGGGGGAGTATGGTGGGGGCAGGGGCTGTATGGTGGAGGCAGGGGCTGTATGGTGGGGGCAGGGGCTGTATGGTGGGGGCAGGGATAGTATAGTGGGGGCAGGGATAGTATAGTGGGGGCAGGGATAGTATAGTGGGGGCAGGAGGAGTATGGTGGGGGCAGGGATAGTATAGTGGGGGCAGGGATAGTATAGTGGGGGCAGGAGGAGTATGGTGGGGGAAGGGGGAGTATGGTGGGGGCAGGGGGAGTATGGTGGGGGCAGGGGGAGTATGGTGGGGGCATGGGGAGTATGGTGGGGGTAGGGGCCGTATGGTGGGGGCAGGGGCCGTATGGTGGGGGTGGGGGCAGGGGGAGTATGGTGGGGGCAGGGATAGTATGGTGGGGGCAGGGATAGTATGGTGGGGGCAAGGGATAGTATGGTGGGGGCAAGGGGAGTATGGTGGGGGCAAGGGGAGTATGGTGGGGGCAGGGGGAGTATGGTGGGGGCAGGGATAGTATGGTGGGGGCAGGGGCCGTATGGTGGGGGCAGGGGCCGTATGGTGGGGGCAGGGGCCGTATGGTGGGGGCAGGGGCCGTATGGTGGGGGCAGGGGCCGTATGGTGGGGGCAGGGGCCGTATGGTGGGGGCAGGGGCCGTATGGTGGGGGCAGGGGCCGTATAGTGGGGGCAGGGATAGTATAGTGGGGGCAGGGGGAGTATAGTGGGGGCAGGGGGAGTATAGTGGGGGCAGGGGGGAGTATAGTGGGGGCAGGGGGGGAGTATAGTGGGGGCAGGGGGGAGTATAGTGGGGGCAGGGGCTGTAGAAAGGGCTGAAAAAAAAACGTTTTGATTTAAAAAAAATTTTACAAAAAAAATGCTTCTTCCCCACCCCCTTCCCCTCCCAGAAGCTTACCTTGGGCCAGGGAGGGAGAACTTTTCAACTGGTGGTCGGCTGGGAGGCTGGAGCTGCAGTCAGGACCGCTGGGGAGTCTGGGAGCAGTAGAAGTCCCGCCCCCTTCTGACATCATCAGAGGAGGACGGCTGACTTCACTGCCCTGCTCCTGCTGTGTGCTGGCTGCAGGGAGAGAGGTGAGTTTACAAATCCGAGTCTCCAGCCAGAGGCAGGAGATTCGGATTTTTGCGCCCCCCTCCTCTGGCGCCCTAAGGCGGCCGCCTGTGCCGCCTTATGGACGCGCCGGCCCTGACACCTATACAATACACAGAGCTGGGCACCATACAAAGACACCTATACAATACACATAGCTGGGCACAATACAAAGACACCTATACAATACACAGAGCTGGGCACAATACAAAGACACCTATACAATACACAGAGCTGGGCATAATACAGAGACACCTATACAATACACAGAGCTGGGCACAATACAGAGACACCTATACAATAAACAGATCTGGGCACAATACAGAGACACCTATACAATACACAGAGCTGGGCACAATACAGATACACCTATACTATACACAGAGCTGGGCACAATACAGCGACACCTATACAATACACATAGCTTGGTATACTACAGAGATACAATACAGCAGGTAGAGCTGAGTAAAATACAGAGAAATAACAATTGGGAGATACTCATTACTATCAAGCATCTAGATACTGATAGACTCCAACCATGTCAGCTATTCCTTACTCACTATTAGCTCCCAGCACACGGTGTGCACATGGTTAAAGCATCAAGATACTGATACCCTCCAAATATGTCAGATACTCCTGACTCACTATTAGCTCTCTGCACAGAGTGTACTCAGGGTTAAAGCAGCAGGGTACTGATAGATTCCTTATTACTATTGTAGCTGGCAATATAATTAATCTGCATTAATATGGAGTCAAGAAATAGCTGACATGGTTAATAGAAGCAACAATTACTACAGATTAAAACAGATTGAAATCAGAATCATAGTCCTCAGAGTCACAGCCCCAGTCCTGCAGTTTGAATCTTCACAACTTGTCAACTAGCCACAGCATGAATGTCTCAGCTGTAGAGTGATTGAGCTCTTTAAAGAAGATGGTGGATAGGTGCAGTAGGAGTTCATAAAACTATTAGTGACAGGCAGCATAGTGCTCTGTGTCAGAAATTTCCCTCTGCCCTTGTCACTCCCGGGCTTTCCTGGATTTATATGTATTAAATATATATTTTAGTAAATGTCATTGCTTAATCAACCCTCAGGCAGTCACTGGGGCAATTGGGAGAGAGAAAAAGATAATATTACACACTTACATCTGGCAAGGGCCAGGAGCTGTGCTTTCCCTGTGCTACTTTCAAGATGGAGTCTTACTTCTCTTTCCTGTGGGCACTGTAACCACACCCTCTGGTGCTATCAGTCAGTCATGGTCCCTGAATAGAGAAGCCAATAGTAGTTCTTTACTTATAGGCAGCTGCCTCTGCTGCCCGAATGTCAACTCAATGGGAATTCCAGAAATTCCTTCTTAAAGGGACACTCCAAGCACTTCTGCCCATTGGAGTGGTCTATGTGCCAACTCCCACTACCCTTAACCCTGCAACTGTAAATATTGCAGTTTTCATAAACTGAATATTTACCTTGCAGGGTTAACTCCTCCTCTAGTGGCTGCCTTCTAGACAGCCACTAGAGGGCACGTCCGGGTTTATAGCACACATTTGTACTATAGTGTACTATAGTGTCGCTGGACGTCCTCATGCTATGTGAGGACCTCCAGCGTCGCTGAAATTCCCATAGGAAAGCATTGAAAGCATTTTTCAATGCTTTCCTATGGGGAGGTCTAATGCGCGTGCACGGCATTGCCGCGCATACACATTAGGTCTTCCCCCGCTGGCGGCTGCGCATGTGCGATAGGTCTACCCCGCTGGATGACGTCGGTGGGGGAGGAGTGTGGGCAGACCCTGAGCCAGCGCCGAGGGACATCGGCACTGGATACAGGTAAGTCACTGAAGGGGTTTTAACCCCTTCAGCAACTTGGGATGGGGGTGAGAGGGAGAGGGGACCTGCAGTGCCAGGAAAATGGTTTGTTTTCCTGGCACTGGAGAGTCCCTTTAAAGGACACTAGACATGTGTAAAACTTGCTCAAACAGGGCAAATGTCAAACCTGCCCCATTTTTTTGAGTAAATGTAAATGTCTCCAACCAGCTACCAATGAATTAGGAGAGGCCCTGCAGAAGTGAAGCCTATTACACCCACTAATTTTCCCCATATTTTCTTGACTTACCACCCATCCCTCTAGAAAAAGAATCTTAGTGCCCCTATGGATGCACCTCCACTGCTCATACAGACTAGTTACTAGTAAATATACAGACACTTATGCAATGCAAAACTCTTAATTTCCCATAATTCCCCATAATAATAAATGGGGATTCTGGTTATACGATACCATGGGCGTAGGAACCGGGGGGGATGGGGGGGATGCATCCCCCCCAGCAAATCATGCGGGGGGGACAGGTAATGGGGAAATCCCCCCCCAGCTCCGCCGGCCCCCCTTTTGCTGCAGCCGCCGAGCGCTCTGCAGAGAGCCTCAGGCGGCTGCAGCTCTGCCCGGGCTGGTGCGTCCATGAGGGCGCACCACCCGGGCGCAGCCAGAGGAGAGGGGCTGACAGGAGGGAAGCGCTCAGCGCTCCCTCCTGTCACTCCCTCTATGTAGCGTGGCCGAGCCCTGTATAGTCCGCCGGTACAGGGAGCATCTGTCTCCTGTACCCGGCCGGACTAAAAGGAAGTGAACACTGAGTGTGCACTTCCTGTTAGTCCGCCGGGTACAGGAAACAAAAGCTCCCTGTACCCGCGGACAGTACAGAGCTCGGCCATGCTACAACACAGGTAGGGGAGGGGGGAAGAAAGAAACAGGGAGGGAGGGAGGGGGTGGGGGGGAGAAAGAAAGAGGGAGGGGGGGGAGAAAGAAACAGGGAGGAAGGGGGTCAGAAAGAAACAGGGGGGGGAATAAAGAAACAGGGGGGGGGTGATAAAGAAACAGGGAGGGAGGGTGATAAAGAAACAGGGAGGGAGGGGGTGTGTGATAAAGAAACAGGGAGGGGGGGTGACAAAAGAAACAGGGAGGGGGTGATAAAGAAACAGGGAGGGAGGGGGGGGATAAAGAAACAGGGAGGGAGGGGGGGGATAAAGAAACAGGGAGGGAGGAGGGGATTAAAGAAACAGGGAGGGGGGATAAAGAAACAGGGAGGGAGGGGGGATAAAGAAACATGGGGGGGTGATAAAGAAACAGGGAGGATGGGGGGGGATAAATAAACAGGGAGGGAGAGGGATAAAGAAACAGGGAGGGAGGGGGGATAAAGAAACAGGGAGGGGGGATAAAGAAACAGGGTGGGAGGGGGATAAAGAAACAGGGAGGGAGGGGGGATAAAGAAACAGGGAGAGAGGGGGGATAAAGAAATAGGGAGAGAGGGGGGGATAAAGAAACAGGGAGGGAGGGGGGATAAAGAAACAGGGAGGGAGGGGGTATAAAGAAACAGGGAGGGAGGGGGAGGGGATAAAGAAACAGGGAGGGGGGATAAAGAAACAGGGAGGGAGGGGGGATAAATAAACAGGGAGGGGGATGGGATAAAGAAACAGGGAGGGAGGGGGGATAAAGAAACGGGGAGGGAGGGGGATAAAGAAACAGGGAGGGAGGGGGGATAAAGAAACAGGGAGGGGGGAAGAAACAGGGAGGGGAGGGAGAAAGAAACAGGGAGGGAGGGGGGAAAGAAACAGGGAGGGAGGGGGAAAGAAACAGGGAGGGGGGAGGGGGGGGAAGAGTGACAAGGGAGGGGGAGAGTGAGTGACAAGGGAGGGAGGGGGGGAAAGAGTGACAAGGGAGGGGGAGAGTGAGTGACAAGGGAGGGAGGGGGAGAAAGAGAGTGACGAGGGAGAGAGATTGACATCCATCACACACACACAATCATGCCACCCTCACACACACAGAAACACACAATTCATCCTTACACACACTCAATGCACCCTGTGCACACACACACAATCATGCACCCCGTGCACACACACACAATCATGCAATCCGTACACACACAGAAACACACAATGCCTTCCTTACACACACTCAATGCACCCCGTACACACACTAAATGCACCCCTTACAGACGCACACACTGCATCCCGTACATACACAGAATCACATCTTGCAGCCCTTACACATACAAACACAGATTCACACAATGCATTCCTTACACACATATCAGGACATCCCCTACACACTCCACCCCCTGTGAACAAACTCATTGGTGGAACGTGAAGGTGGACCCTGGGACCCAGACCTTGAGCTGTGTAAAGGGCCCCCAAAAAATGGAGCTGCTTCCCGTTCTCACAGAACATTGATTTTTGGGACCACAGTTACAAACAGCCTCCAGAGAGCCTGTTCTACACCAGACCAGTGGAGCCAGACTGCAGCTAGAGTCCATCATCATCCTCATCTGGTTGTAAGTAGGCAATCTAGCATATTATTTGTGGCACTAATCTCTAATTTACCTCACATTAAAGAAACAATATAGTCCCCAGAAGCACTGCAGCTTAATGTAGTGGTTCTGGTGTCTATAGCCTGTCCCTGCAGGCCTTTTAATGTAAACACGGCGGCCCTCCAGCACTGGCGTTAGTTAACATGGCAGAAAAATTATTGGAAAGGGTTAGGGGGGCTACTAATAAGGATAGGGGGAGAGGGGTAGGTAGAAAAATAATTGGAAGGGTTTAGGGGGGCTACTAATATGGATGGGAGGAGGGGGGAGGAAGAAAAAATATTGGAAGGGGTTAGGGGAGTACTAATATGAATGGAAGAGGTAGGGTGGGTTCTAATATGCATGGAAGGGGTAAGGGGGTACTAATATGCATGGAAGGGGTAGGGGGTTAATATGCGCGGAAGGGGTAGGTGGGGTTCTTTTGTGCATGGAAGGGGTAGGGGTGGTTCTAATATTCATGGGAAGGGTAGGGGTGGTTCTAATCAGGAGGATCCCGGCGCTGTATCCAGGTAAGTAAAACCCCTTCCTTGTAGTGACCCTTTAATGTTATTATTTAATCATTTATATAGCGACTGCAAATTCCGTAGCGCTGTACAATGGGATAAACAACTCCTAGTTTACGGAATAAGAATATACCCGGCGAGTAAAAATGCTATCCCCCCCAGATTTTTTGGGGTTCCTACGCCCATGTACGATACCCAATGACGATTCAACAGTTTAGCTTTATCTTAAATATGTGTAAGCAATTTAATACTTTGCAGGTGGAATGCAATTTTCAGGTGTTTGCATCCTAGTTAGTTAGTTCATTTCTTTTTTTTTTTTTTTTATGAAGGTTTTTATTGATCGTAAAATAAAGCATCACATGCAACATTCGTGGACATGCAGGTGTTTTTTTGGGGGGGGGGGATTTGGTTCCTGAATTGACATTCGCCGGAACCTAAACAACATCCAACCGAATGTTGGGTATCCTAAATTCTTTTCTATCTTCAGAAAAAATTATTCTTACTGTGCACGAGTCTAAACATCATTGCGGGGTTTGTGATATAGCAATATGAATAAAACAAATAATTTGGGGTGTGAATAGCAAGAAAATATATAAGTTGGTGTATATGCGTCAGTTGTGCGTGTGTTGGATTTAAACCTATTTATGTTACTGTGAAATGATTACACTATGACTTAACGTACAATATCTGAAATGAATGGTGACACGATAAAGGCGCCTTATGTAAACAAACTCAAGTCAATTACTATGTACAGTGGCTTTATACAAATCAACGTTTTACCATTCCGTAAATAATGTTAATGCTTCGCTACATGTGGTCAGGATTCTATGTTTTGTAGTAGATAGCAAAGCTGTTGTGAATACCACAGTGTTTTATTCATTCAGTGTTTTTGGGTTGCTAGGAGCTTGAGTAAACAGGAGATATGTAATAGTATATAAACTACTTGCATACTTTGACTTGGAAGAAATGGTTTGCGTTTAAGATGCTAAGCATTCACAGCACGTGTGGTTGCAGAATGGTTGTAGCAGACCCAAATCATGCTTCCTCTTTTATTAGTGATACAATAAATGCCACAGTTGGCAGCTATTTTGTATGTTTGATTTTGTATTCCCAGGGACAGATAGAGCATAGTTCCTAACATTGAAAGTTATGAGATCAGGATAGAGGTGAAGGGGCCCACCAAATGAAGGGGCATGGTATTCTACTGGTCAGGCCTCCAACACAGAAGGACATGCAGAGAGTGTGGTTGAATCTCTGCATGGTCCTAGTGGCCGCCAGATAGTGCAAATGTGTCTAATGATTTACTCAGCGCTGTGCTGACTTGGGATAGTAATATGGTATCCACAGATGTGGGACATCAGGGGAAAAAAACGGGACAGAACCCTTAGTGGTCGATGTGTTCAGAATGTAAGGCATCTGATATCAGTAAATATTCATAAGAGAAAATGGTTCAAAGGCCCTTCTAAGGAATATTTTAAGCACAAAACATTTTGTTAATGACGTTGTTTTGGTGTGCAGACCATACCCTTTCAGTCTGACTGCTCAATTCTATGTATTTTAGGAGTTAAAACACTTTGTTAATGCAGCATAAGCCAAACCCAGCCTTGCCGCCTCCATGAAATGAAGGTTGATTTTTACAGCAAAGTGAATTTCCTTTAGAAGTTATTATCTCCTGTTCTGTTAATTGGACTTTAATCACACCCAGGATGCTGTTGCAGGGTCTATCGGAGATTTAGCATAGCAGGAGATAGGGAATTGTAAACAAACACACTGCTAAATTGCAGAAACTAAAACAAATCAGCTCTATTGATGCTGAATAGCAGCAAAGTGTTTATTATGGCAAAACAATTCCATTGAGGTGTTCTTAAAACCAAAGGTCACTTCTTCAGAGAAGAATTCATATCCAACAGGCTCTAGGCAGGTTGCCAGGTTTGGGACACCTACTCTTAGAATAGGCATGGTGATTGGGTCCTGGCATTGTCACGAAACCTGGGCCCCATTTACAATAATGTGTCCTAGGTAGCCGCCTAGGTGACCCGTGTAGTTTACGAATGTCTTCAAAATTCCAAGTTGGTATTATTTTTCTCTAATACACAATTCAAGGTTAGGACTCTTTTATATGAAGGGAAATACATTTTTCGATTGAGAATGAGGTTAGGATCTGGATTCCTTAAATCTTAGAGAAGGCTAAGACATAATGTCCCAATATGACCAAAATTGGTTGATTCGAATTCATACAACTGCGGCCGTTAATTCAGCCTCCCTCCCAATAATGATATGTTGGGGAAAAAAGCCGAGGAGACAGAGAACCACTTTAGCTCACACTATAGCAGTGCAGTAACTGGATAACGATATGCTGGGAGAGGACCTGCAGAAGACTAAACCGCTTTCGGCCAAACTATAGCTATCTAATAGCTTTTTGGGTGTATAGACATAAGCACCGAGAAAAGCTTTCAAAAATCAAAAGATACAGCAGTGCTGTCCATTTGGTGACGCCCAAGGTGCCATGAGCATTTTAGCCATTCACGCTCTTGGCAAAGCATCATGGGAATCCACAATAAATGGAATACCTAAGGTTAGGCATCACTTTCCGACTTGCTGTAGTTGCAACATTACAGCGAAGATAATTAATAAAGTCCAAGAGTACAAAATGCATCAACGAAAGAATCACTTTGTTTATCCCGGGTAAATAATTGTTTTCTAGTAATGTCTAAAAAAAATAAAGACTCTACATCCATTAAACCACTACAGAACCAAACCGTGAGCCCCGTGTGACCATCAGAAAATCTTTGTGAGGGCATATAATTTATCTGGTTGTCTAGAGACACAGGAAATACATAATTTACAGCTGCTTTAATGGCTTATCACCAGATTACGTGGCAGGCGTTTTCAGCTGCCCTGCAGTCTACAGTTCCAGAAAATGCAGCTCAGCACAAAGGTCAATCCATGTAAACCAAAGCATTGAAATAATGTTGGCCGATCACCAAGTGTAAATTCACCCGTCTTTCATAGAATGTCGGAGGGACAATTACATAGCTGTTAAACAGCACTCATAGGAGTCACTTGCCAGCCGACTCCTTTTGTTTTACCTGATATTGGATTTTGGATTTTAACGGATCTTTCACTGTAGAACTATTTTACAAGAGCAGTGGGAGTTTATGAGAGTAAGAGCCAGATTTCGTGCTACTGATAGGGGGGGAGAAATGCAACAAACTATTGTCAGCTGAACAGTTCTACACTACCTACTAAAACACACTGACTCTATATTAGTGTTTATAGTGTAGAAATGTCCCCTGTGAATTGATGGGAGGGGGGAGGGAGGGAGGAAGGAAGGAAGGATGGACGGAACACGAAGAAATGAAGGAAGGGAGGTAGGAAGAAAGGAAAGAAGGAAGGAAGGTGTAAGGAATCCTGTACTTACCTTGGCGGTCTGCCGATCAGCTGTTTCTTTGATCGGGCGGACCGCCTCCTCCAATCAACCTGCCCAATTTGGTAGTCTCCTGGATGCTGGCTGCTGTGTGCACGCCCCTTTTTATGACGCGGCCCACGTGTGCGGGTGTCAGGTACCGAGGGTGGGATTTACAGGTGCTTCCTCACATTTTAGGGGAGTGACTACATCAATCACGCTTCCCAACATGCTGTGGTTCCTAGTTTACTTGTGTCCCGAGAGTGCGATTCTTACTGGGTTTTTGCTATTTTGTGATTGACTCTGCTTTTTCCTGACTACTCTTCTTTCTGGTTCCCTTGACTCGGCTCTGGTATTCGTTTTAGTTTTTCTCTGGTTTCCTTTGACTTAGGCCTTTTTCGACTATTCTATTCTTATTACTTTTTAGTCCGGCTATTCTAAGGACTTGTTTTAGGTATTTATTTTACCTATAAGAGGGCTATTATTGTGCGTGTTGGGATACCCATTCATGACTAAAGGCAGCAAAAAAGGAAGTGTGGACATATGGAAGGGTGGTAGGTAGGGAGGGAGGGAGGAAGGATGGATGGAAGGAAGATAGGGAGGGTGGAAGGAAGGACGCAAGGAAGGGTGGAAGGAACTGGAGGGAGGGAGAGAGGAAGGATGGGAAAAAAAGAGAGAGGGAGGACGAAGGAAGGAAAGAAGGAATGGAGGGAGAGAGGACGGAAGGAAAGAAGGAAGGGAGGGAGTAAGGAAGGAAGGAAGGAAGGAAGGAAAGGACGGGTGGAGGAAGGGAGGAAGGAAGGATTGTAGGGAGGAATGATGTAAGGGAGGGAGGAAGGGATGAAGGAAGGAAAGAAGGAAGGGAGGATGTAAGGGAGGGAGGAAGGGATGAAGGAAGGAAGGGAGGGATGGAGGAAGGAAGAATGGTAGGGAGGAAGGGAGGGAGGAAGGGATGAAGAAAGGAAGGGAGGGAGGGAGGGAGGACAGAAGGGAGGGAGGTAGGAAGGAAGGGAGGGAGGGAGGGAGGATGTAAGGGAGGGAGGATGTAAGGGAGGGAGGAAGGGATGAAAGAAGGAAGGGAGGGAGGGAGGACAGAAGGGAGGGAGGAATGGATGAAGGAAGGGAGGGAGGAAGGGAGGGAGGGAGGAATGGATGAAGGAAGGGACGAAGGGAGAAAGGAAGTTACTCTAACAATCTGATAAACATGTTGGACTGAGTTGATGCTTATATTCAAGTAACAAGTAGAACAGGGAAAATAAACAGTTTGTTAGCAAGATAGAAAGCCATAGTTTTTTATACCATATTACCCACACCAGGGAAAGGAGGTTATTTATATTTTACCTCTAATCATGTTCGCCAGCAGTTTCAATGGAAAAGCTGTATTTCTCAAAGGGAGTTTATTTCCAGCAGGCAGCTCTGCTGGTTATTACATAGTGGTGCATTTAGGGAGAAAAGGAGACGGAGCCAAATATAGCATTCCCCTTTGGTGATTCAATCTCCTCTCTGTTTACTGTTAATGTCTTAAAGGGATCGTAAAGTGCAAAAAATAAATAAAATATATATAGTCACTAACTGCTAATGAAAAGTGAGCTGAAAACCTTAACTAACCCTCTGTTTAATATTTATTAAATATAAAATTGCATCGTTTTGCTTTATTCTCATACAGTGTTTTTGTCTTATGATTTTCTATAACCTGACAATCCCTCCTTTTGTCGTTGGGTTCCCGTTTGGTCTGTTTATTCAGAGGATTTAAAATGCATGAATTATGTGTTGGTAAGAGTGATTGCAAATGTTCTTCTCTTCCAAGATTCCTGTTTGAATGTTCCTCTGTACTACAGCAGGTGCACAAATACATTTTCCATCTCTAGACTCGCTGTGTATAATGCAATGTTTTCCCATTCCCATGGCACACCACAAGGGAAAACATACGGCTCCATTGCTGTTACATCGCAGTTTCGGAGCACGTTGAGATCAATGTTAAGTCTACTGATCCCCAATAATCAGTGAATGTTACTCAAAAAGCCAAGCTTCCAAAAAGAAAAGGCACTAGCATGCTCTGCCCTGTGCTCCGCCTGTTTTGTTCCTGTCCAAATTTTAAAGAAGAAAATATATATATATATATATATATATATATATTTTTTTTTTTTTTTTTTTTTTTTAATATTCCCTTGAATCTGATTGAAGTGCTTTTCTTTCGGAAGCCTAGCTGTTTGTGGTACGTTGGTCTGAGCCGTAATAGAACCTGCGGTTACTTCTCAGCCATTAATGCGGAACATTAAATGTAAAGGTTGCTCTGGTCTGCAGTTTGATTTACATTAATTTGTTATGTGACCTCTGGTTGCTTTCTTTGAACTCCTTGACTAATCAGTGGATTCTGATCAACTCAGGAGAAAGTTCACATTAATGTTAGACGGGTCTGAAAACATAAAATTCTTATCTGTAATCTGCTTACGTTGGGGCCATTCTCCACTAAGTGTTTTGGGTTCATGAGCAGAACACAAAATGTATATACATTGAAACATTGCATCTGCTTGTGATACAGCATTGTCATAGGATTGGATATAAATAAAAGACTAATGCAACAAGGCCAGAGGAAGAATATCTACGTCAGGAAGTGAACAATGCAACCTGTTAGTGTAACTAATGAGATTTAGTCTTAGTTATTCATTGGGCTCCACAGGATTCCCATGATCAGCACATTTCTATGGTTTTTGTTTGATCACTTTACCCATGCCCTTTCCATTTTATTTTCATTTTTCAGAAAACTCCTGGGCCTGGAACTTACGATCCAATGCAACAGCATCCGATACAACCACCCACAGTGGCCAGAATGGGTCGCATGCACGGCCTTTTCTTCCGTAATTCACATGACTTTTTAAAATTGTGAATAACTGAGAATTATTAACACTTTACCATCTATTACAGATCTGGTATTTGGTTGTTGTTGTTGTTAATTGTTTTCAAAAAAACACTCTAGAATTTAGAACACTCCAGTCAGGAGTCAGTGTGCAGCCTTTTCATTGAAAAGTAAATATATTTTCCTTGCACGTCATCTGCAACTCTTCTGTCATATTTACTTATGTATGTGCTTGCTTGCGTGTGCATGTACAAACACAAACACTGAGTTTGAGCTGTAAAACGTACAAAGAAAACTTGGTATGTGCAACATCATAAACTGCAGAGGAGCTTCCTTTGAAGGGGCAAACAATGCACAAATATACTTTACTTTTAAAATAATAATAAAATACATTGTTTAAATTATCAAAGTATTCAAGAAACAAAACCAAGAAATTGAAAACATTAACGAGAAACAGTTACCAAAACCTTCTTCTGATTACTTTTTCATTTTTATTATTTTTTGTTTTCATTTATGCTGTATGTGATGCAATATAAACTTAATAAATAGATGTAGTTTTAAACAAAGTTCTTCATTAATGATTGTTGTGTTTCTAGAATCAATATCTCCTTCTGGATGAGTTTTCTACTCTTTCTCCTGTGCCATCTTGAAGATATCAGAGCATCTTTAACAGAGATGAGCAAAATAAGAAACGGTTATACCATGTTAATTATTTAATTATTGGTGTTTAAAATGTATTATCAGATTTATTAGAAAACATTTTCTATGGGCTCTCTTTACCCGTGCATATCCTCAGGCAATATACAATTCTTCAACTTCAACTAGCAAAACATGAAAAACTCACAATGGTGACATTTGCCTGTGGTGCTGACAAACGTAGGTTTTACTTATCTGATGATGTAACTCACACTGACCGTCATGTCCACCCAGGGGATACTCTTCAGACATGTAGGTTGTAACTGAGGAGAGTGCAGTCTCGGGGTTTTAGTGACATCTCTATTTTTGTCAAACCTCCTTTTTGGTATGGCTTAAATCTGTGTGGCAGAGCCCACCGACTGTTAGCAACCTAGGTGCCATCAATCTGTTTTTTGATGTTGCTTACAGTGTCCCTTTAAGTGTACATTGATCCTGTGATATGTCCTTCAGTTGACCTGCTCATGACAGACAAATGTGGAGCAGGTCCATCACTTAGGGCAGAGGGAACCCTTATTCTTACAGTTCCTCCAGCAGAGGAATCGAGGAGACATCTTCACATGACTTAACTATGCTGGGGCCACATACCTTTTCATACACATTTATAACATTATATCTTAATTGCACCACACACCAACACAAAAGAGGAACCATCCAAAATGTCTTTCCATTCGTCACATACTTCTAAATGTATTGTTCCTATAATGACACATTGTATTGTGTTCTAAACCAGAGCACAAGGGTTCATAAAGTGTTCAAATTAGACCATTCTTGTAAAGCCCTCAAAGTCTCACTTATTCAAATAATGATATATATCTATGGGTTGTTCTTATGGTAGTGATCTTAGAGCGTAACACGACTAGGTGTCTTCTTCAAGGCTCTCTTTGGTTTGGCACCTGCAAATATCTGGAGTAGAATTGACGTATAATAATGTCAAAATATTTGTAGTCGATACCTTCTATCATATGTATCTTTTACAATATGACAATCTGTTTACAGCAAGCTTGTGCTACCTACATATATAAAATATAGAAATAGTAGTGTTCTCTTGCTTTTAAAAAATCTGTGCAAACTATTAAATTAAACAACCAATAGAAATACATTTTTATAATTGACCTTTTTTCTCCTTTCTACGAGACTTGCTCAGCACAAAGTAAAAAACAAACAAACAAACCTTTTTAGTAAAACAACCCTCCTAACTTTTTATTTCCAAGTGGAGCTAGAGATTGGTTTTCAATAAATTATGAGCATGAAGAATTCAGACAAGATAATACTGTCATGTGTACGTATGTTTATTCATGTTGCAGCAGCTAATTGACTGACTTCAAGGTACCAAGGAAAATCAATGTCATCACATGTATAAGTGCATGTCCCTTCGTGTTTAAGGAAACTAACATTGAACATTCGTGTTGACTATAAATTCACACAAAAAAGGTTGCTTGCATATTCAGCCTTGTTTTTTTTTAACATCCAACTATACCAAACTATAATCAGATAAAAATCAGTCCAGTGTGTATATTGTAACCATGAGAATAAAACATTCATTTTTAGCACATGTGAAAGCACTCACAATGCAATTGTTATAATGGCTTGGTTCCACATGAAATTCCGTGTGATCACCTTTTCATTCAGCATGGTATGGAAGTCTTGCTAGTACGGCATCAAAGCACTGTACAGAGTCAGTGACTATATGGTATTTCATGAAGAAACAAAATGTATTATCCAAAAATCCTTGTAATGGAATTAATAGAAAATTATGCGTTGAATCCCTTAATCATAGATTAAATTATTGTCATTTTTAAGGCCTTAAACATTTACCTTTTATAACGATATTTGGAAAAATAACACGCAAGACAATTTTAATTCTGATTTAGAGAAGGAACAATTTTCAGAAAATAATAACCTCACTCTTGGTTTTATGTGAATTACAGATTGGTGACCTGCAGAACTGCCATGACCATCTACTCCGATCTGTCCAATTTATAGTTGATCTAGGAAGACCTTAGAGAGAGAACTGCTAGTAACCCAAACAGCCCATGACCTCTTTCTTTTTAAACAATATGTCACAGTATGTCCCACTTCTGTATTTATATTGTGTCTATCACACAATGTAACTTTATGATCAATGAAGGATATGTGAAAACAAATATCAAAAGAGAAGGGATTTAAAAGGACTGCATAAACAGAAATCAAAGGGATTTAGCTCCTAAAAACTGCAGGGGCATGGTCTAGACCAGTGGTTTCCAAACTTTTTAGGTTCAAGTCACCCTTAATATTTCAATATTTTTCCAAGGCACCACAAGTCAAAAGTTAGCATGACACTATAGCATTAGGAATACATGTTTTATAGAGTCAGCAGCGTCCCAGCCTCTCTGTGCTGTTGGGGCTAAGGAAAAAGCACTGTGAATGCACTTTATAAATTCATCTAACCGTAGAGATGCTACATTTAAATGCATTCATGAGTGATATCAGAAATAGAAGTGTATAGACATATTCACACTGTTGGTAACATGCAAATCTTACTGAAAGGCTGTCAAAACTGAATAAGATGAGCTGAAACTTCCTGGTGTTATAAAAGTGAGATTTAAACTTCACAACGCCCCAAACAGGGTTCTATGCTTAGCCCTTCAACCTGAAGACCATATGAGTAGGCATGGCTTAATTCTGCTTGGAAAGACAATATATTCCACCTATACTAGGCAACAGCCAAGGATGTAAATTAATTGATCCTACTCTTCTCTATCTAATTTTTCTGATGTATTTTTACATTCCCCTGGATATAGACCAGTTTGTACATTTGTACAGCGCTGCCGCATTTACTGGCGCTATAGTGTAATGTACAGTGTAGGTGTTTGAAGAGGTGCTTGTCTATAGCTTTAGTGTCTTAATATAGGGGTGTGTTTGAATGTTATGTTAACTTTTAAATGTGGGTGTACATTTGTGTGAAGTATTTGTGTTTGAGTGAAGGGGTGTGTTTGTGTATCCTTTTGTAGTTTAAATGCGGGGGTGTGCTTGTATTTAATATTTCTGTTAGATTGCAGGAGTGTGTTTGTATGTTGTGCTGGTGTTTGACTGCTTGGAAGTATGCACATACACTACCACATACATACATACTTACACAGATATACATACACACAAATTCATATAGACACTGACATATACACACGTCATACTCCGGCTCCGGCATCACTGCTATGCGCGCGAGGCAGCTGAGCAGAAAGATCACTGCTTACTGCTCCCTCGCCGCCCTGGCCATTTTGTTTTTAGACATTATGGCGGAACCCCAATTGGGAAACGCTGGGTTAGAAATCATGCTCTAAAAAATAGATTCTTAGAAGCAATGTTGGTTTTATTTTTTTATTATAAAGAAACATTTTTTAAAAGTGACAACATAAATTTGGCCTAGAGGACAGGAGGTACTGATTTTAAATAATGTGCGGAATGATCTCACATTCTAAAGAAAGCTGGGTCTAATTAGGCAAATTATATACGGCTAAAGTACAATGTATCCAGAAAGAGGATTGATAGCTAGCATTACTGACAATATACTTAAAGTAGAATATAACAAGATAAAAATTAGTTATTACAGACTACGAGGAAATACAAAATGGTTGATTGCTATTTGGGAAGAAAAAATGGATATCTCATATGCTTCCCTAGAGAAGTGTATTTTTTAGAGATTTCTTAAAAGACTGTAGATTTCATGGTAAATAAAATGCTGCAGAATCCTTATCCTAATTACATGTTCAACTAGATAGCATCAATTGGTTGTCACACATTCTACAATTATATTTATTCACATGCACACATGTTTCAATTGGAGTTACACAATTATAACACTGGAACTACATTGTTTAACCAGATATAAAAAATAGAAAAGTTTCCCTTTAACCCTAGATCAACAAAGTTGAATCTGTGGTTAGGGAAATTGGTCAGAGTGGGTGGTACCAGCTCCACCTAGTGGGCATGAACCCTTGATAGTAGATATAATGAAGAAAACACACTGAATGCTATGGTGGTGATCCCTGAAAAGACGGGGGACTACCTAGCAAGCTGGTATAATGACAAATCGGTATTATAGTGAGCCTAATCTATCTGGAAATTAGGAGTCCAGTGGATAGGGGTGAACTAGAGGAGCAAAAAATAGGAAAGACCAGCAATACAAAGTGCTGGAAATTATGGATGTGGTGCAAGGAAGTATCTCAAACTTAACAGTGTTACAGTAAAACTTTATTAGCTGCTTATAAAGAGAGATACACTTGTCACAATGTATCCATAATTACTCCTATATCCTATAAATGATACTCCCTGGGAGGCAAATGAATAATCAGTACAGAATGCTATTTCCAGGGAAGTATATGACAGTTAACCCCTAGACAGTATAGTCCCTGAAAGATATTTGTTAGTGCAATCTAGACATATGGTAATAGGAAGCACAATAATCAATAGGGAGACCGGAGAGAAAAAACGTTTAACCAAAGCTGATGCACAGTAGCAAGTAAAAAGGAAAAGTATCTACTGACCAACACAGTTAGCGATAGGAATAATTGGTGCAGAGACAAAATCTCTTATGATAAAACAATTGGATCGCTAGACTGCTAGGATTCCTTTTACTATAAATGGTCCCTTTAAACTTGTATAAGTCGTGCAGTTGGGTACCTATAAATAATAAGAGGCACAATTATCAACAGAGAAAGGGATGAGGAAAAGAACGTTGTCAATGCTGGTGCATAGTAGTGGAATAACAGAAAAAAAAAAAAAAAAAAAAAAAATGTCTGCTAGCAGGCAGAGGCAGTAGTGGTTATAAAGTATGACGAGAAAAAATCTTTCTAAGTAACGCCAGTCAATCACTAAGCTGCTTCAAATCCCTTAGCTTCTGCTAATAAACACCTTCGTGGGTGTTCTAACGCTAAATGGTTAAACTAAATACTGTTCCTATCCATAATATCGGACTCCAAACAAAAAATAAATTAAATGATCAGAAGGAAAGATTAGTGACAATTAGACATAACGAAAAAAATATATATGTGTGCAAGGAGGGGTTTCCATTCGTGCATATCGAGTGGTGCACAGTAAGAGGCAAAGTGCAGTGAGTCGGAAAGCCCCCCCGTCTAAACCCGACGCGCGTTTCGGAGTCTAAAAACTCCTTCGTCAGGGGAGTCCCCTGACGAAGGAGTTTTTAGACTCCGAAACGTGCGTCGGGTTTAGACGGGGGGGCTTTCCGACTCACTGCACTTTGCCTCTTACTGTGCACCACTCGATATGCACGAATGGAAACCCCTCCTTGCACACATATATATTTTTTTCGTTATGTCTAATTGTCACTAATCTTTCCTTCTGATCATTTAATTTATTTTTTGTTTGGAGTCCGATATTATGGATAGGAACAGTATTTAGTTTAACCATTTAGCGTTAGAACACCCACGAAGGTGTTTATTAGCAGAAGCTAAGGGATTTGAAGCAGCTTAGTGATTGACTGGCATTACTTAGAAAGATTTTTTCTCGTCATACTTTATAACCACTACTGCCTCTGCCTGCTAGCAGACATTTTTTTTTTATTTTTTTATTTTTTTTTTTTCTGTTATTCCACTACTATGCACCAGCATTGACAACGTTCTTTTCCTCATCCCTTTCTCTGTTGATAATTGTGCCTCTTATTATTTATAGGTACCCAACTGCACGACTTATACAAGTTTAAAGGGACCATTTATAGTAAAAGGAATCCTAGCAGTCTAGCGATCCAATTGTTTTATCATAAGAGATTTTGTCTCTGCACCAATTATTCCTATCGCTAACTGTGTTGGTCAGTAGATACTTTTCCTTTTTACTTGCTACTGTGCATCAGCTTTGGTTAAACGTTTTTTCTCTCCGGTCTCCCTATTGATTATTGTGCTTCCTATTACCATATGTCTAGATTGCACTAACAAATATCTTTCAGGGACTATACTGTCTAGGGGTTAACTGTCATATACTTCCCTGGAAATAGCATTCTGTACTGATTATTCATTTGCCTCCCAGGGAGTATCATTTATAGGATATAGGAGTAATTATGGATACATTGTGACAAGTGTATCTCTCTTTATAAGCAGCTAATAAAGTTTTACTGTAACACTGTTAAGTTTGAGATACTTCCTTGCACCACATCCATAATTTCCAGCACTTTGTATTGCTGGTCTTTCCTATTTTTTGCTCCTCTAGTTCACCCCTATCCACTGGACTCCTAATTTCCAGATAGATTAGGCTCACTATAATACCGATTTGTCATTATACCAGCTTGCTAGGTAGTCCCCCGTCTTTTCAGGGATCACCACCATAGCATTCAGTGTGTTTTCTTCATTACATTGTTTAACCATCCTAACTATAAGATAAGGTCAGGGACTAATGAAAGTGTTTAGAAAATTGGGCAGACTAGATGGGCCGAATGGTTCTTATCTGCCGTCACATTCTATGTTTCTATGTTTCACCATTCTGCATAGGATGTATTGATCCCGTTGCCTAAAATATAGCATTCATTCTTGACTATTGCGTTTGTCCAGGGCCGGCCTTAGGCATTTAGACGCCCTGTGCGAAAAATCTTAACAGCGCCCCCCCCCCCCCGTCATCCATGTATGCTGTTATGTTTGTGTTGTCTGTGTATGTAATAGTACGTGTGATGACTGTGTGTGATATGTATGCTATGTGTGATATTTGTAATGGGTATATTAACAGTGTGTGATATGCGTGTATTGGTTGTATGTGACACACACACACACACAGAGTCAGACGGCCATACACACACAGGAAGACATCCACACACACACAAGCAGACAGTCATACACACACACACAGGCAGACAGTCATACACACATACACACAGACACACAAAGGCAGACAGTCATACACACAGACACACACAGGCAGACAGTCAGTCATACACACAGACACACAGACAGTAATACACACAGACACACACAGAGGCAGACAGTAATACACACAGACACACACACACAGTCATACACACAGAGGCAGACAGTCATACACACACACACACACACACACACACACGCAGACAGTCATACACACAGACACACACAGGCAGACAGTCATACACACAGACACACACAGGCAGACAGTCATACACACAGACACACAGAGGCAGACAGTCATACACACAGAGGCAGACAGTCATACACACAGAGGCAGACAGTCATACACACAGAGGCAGTCATACACAGTCACACACACAGAGGCAGACAGTAATACACACAGACAAACACACAGAGGCAGACAGTAATACACACAGACACACAGTGGCAGACAGTCATATACACACACACACACACACGCAGACAGTCATACACACACAGTGGCAGACAGTCATATACACACACACACACACACACAAACACACAGGCAGATAGTCACACACACAGAGGCAGACAGTAATACACACAGACAAACACACAGAGGCAGACAGTAATACACACAGACACACAGTGGCAGACAGTCATATACACACACACACACACGCAGACAGTCATACACACACACACACACACAGACACACACAGGCAGATAGTCATACACACAGAGGCAGACAGTCATACACACAGACACACACACAGAGGCTGACAGTCATACACACAGACACACAGAGGCAGACAGTCATACACACACACAGACAGTAACACACACACACACACACACACAGAGGCAGACAGTCATACACACAGGCAGAGAGTCACACTCACATGACAAGCACACAGTTACCTGTGGAGTTCATTGTGGAGGCAGTGCAGCTCCCGGTGACTGTTTGGTGGGGAAGCAGGGACTCCTTCCTGCTTCCCCTGCAGCTGTTTTCCGGCGCTTTTAGCTCCGCCCCCGCCGCACGGTAAGCTCCGCCCCCGCTGCAAATTTAAAAAAAAAAAAAAAAAAAAAAAATTTAAATCGGCTGTGCGGCCGCACGGCGCCCCCTGCTCCATGGCGCCCTGTGCGGCCGCACAGCTCGCACACCCCTAAGGCCGGCCCTGCGTTTGTCCAATATTCCTTATCTTGTTTCCTTATGGTTACACTCTATGTTGTCCCAAGCCTGGCTTTTTCAAACCATGTTGCCTTCTGGTTGTAGCAAATTCCATTCCCTTATGTTCGGTTGTCCGTACCCCCTTGTTCATCTCACAAGTCCCTCTGAGGTACCACTAGCTGTCTGGTGGGGATCGGTTCTACCCAGGGCCGGATTAAGAGCCCAGTGGGCCTGGTGCTGACAATTATGATGGGCCTATTTACAGAATCTTATCGACCAAAAACACTAAAACGGTCATACCTCCCAAGCGTCATGTATCTGATGGAGATGGTGTTGGAGGGAAACTCATAGGATGCAACTATAAGAAAACACATACTCTATGCTAATCTCTCTCTAATTTATGCTTTCATCTTTCAAGTAAATCCATACCCCCTAACAGCAGTGTCCAGTGAAGCAGGAAGTCAATGGGCGGGGTAAACGGGTGGGCCACTGGTGCGAATCACGTCACCAGACCTGCCAAAAGGGGAGAACATGCCCAAAAAGGGGCATGTCTGTCCAAAGAATTTGAAGGACAGCCTGGCATGAATGCATGTCAGGCTGCCCGCCAATCCTGCAGGCTGGCCAACTAAGGGCATACTATGCAGGCAGCATTCAGAGCTTGACATAAATGCGTCTAATGATGCGCTCACTCCATGCTTTCTAAGGACTGTCCCCTAGCACTCGCTGGTCCACTTGTCTCCTTATCTTCTTACTAGCAGGCAGAAGTTCCTGGTATACAGTCTGAGACAGAGAAAAGGTGTATGTAGTGAGTGTAGAAGAAAGGAGGGGACATACCACAGTGTTAGAGAGACCAACAGCATTACCTAAACTAATTTTATTGTCAGCCAGTCCACACAGGTTTTGTTCCCATACATCCCTCTTAAGCTTACAAACGTAAAGGGACACTATAGTCACCAGAACAACTACAGCTTATTGTATTTGTTCTGGTAAGTAGAATCATTCCATTCAGGCCTTTTGCAGTAAACACTGTCTTTTCAGAGAAAATAACTCCACTGGCCACTCCTTAGATGGCTGATAGAGGTGCTTCCTGGGGCAGTACTGCCTAGTGTGCAGCACTGCCATTCAGTGTCTCCACCCTCTGCATGCAGACACTGAACTTTCCTCATAGAGATGCATTGATTAAATTTATCTTTATGAGGAGATGTTGATTGGCCAGGGCTATGTTGGGCTTGTGCTGGCTCTGCCCCTGATCTGCCTAGTTAACAGTCTCAGCCAATCCTATGGGCAAGTATTGTAATTTGCTCAGACCACCACTTCTGATGATGTCAGCAGACAGTCAGTTCAGAGGCAGAGCCAGCAGCTGCAGACTTGAATACAAGTTATATTTTACTATACTTAGGGATGCAAGAAGGGGCCAGGGTGGTGGTTTTAACAAAATAGGGTCAGAAATACATGATTGTTTTCCTGACCCTGTAGTGCTCCTTTAAGCAAGAGTATGTGAAGAGTAGTTAGGGTTGCCACCTGTCTTGGGAAAAAATACCAGCCTTAATCATTTGTATAATCACAAGGAGTGACATCAGAGAAAATTCTGTAAAATCACCAACAAACTACTCACAGTTTGATTCTGCTGTATAGATGGATTGCTACCAATGTCTCCCTGTCTCCCAGTGTCTCAGTCTCGCAAGTCACCCAGTGTCTCAGTGTCCCTATGTATCACAGTGTCAGTGTCCCCATGTCGCCCAGTCCCCTAGTCTCCCAGTGTCTCAGTGTCCCCATTTCTCCCAGTGTCCCCATTTCTCCCAGTGTCCCAATGTCTCAGTGTGTCCCCATGTCACTAGGATACTGGGGACACAGTGAGACCCGGGGACACTGAGAGACATGGGGACACTGAGCGACCCGGGAACACACAGACATGGGGACACTGGGAGACATGGGGACACTGAGACATTTAGGGAAACTGGGAGAAATGGGGACACTGAGACACTAGGGACACAGGCACTGAGACATGGGGACACTGAAACATTTGGGGACACTAAGACACTAGGGACACAGAGACATGGGAACACAGACACTGGGAGACTAGGGGTCACTGGCTGGGAGACAGACACTTGGGGACACTGGGAGACATGGGGACAGTTGTGGATATAGACATGGGGACACTGGGACATTTAGGGACACTGGGAGACATTGGGACACTAGGCACACTGAGACACTAGGAACACAGACACTGGGAGACATGGGGACACTGCAACATTTGGGGACACTAAGACACTAGGGACACAGAGACATGGGAACACAGACACTGGGAGACTAGGGGACACTGGCTGGGAGACAGACACTTGGGGACACTGAGAGACATGGGGACACTGAAACATTTGGGGACACTAAGACACTAGGGACACAGAGACATGGGAACACAGACACTGGGAGACTGGGGGACACTGGCTGGGTGACAGACACTTGGGGACACTGGGAGACATGGGGACAGTTGTGGATATAGACATGGGGACACTGGGACATTTAGGGACACTGGGAGACATTGGGACACTAGGCACACTGAGACACTAGGAACACAGACACTGGGAGACATGGGGACACTGCAACATTTGGGGACACTAAGACACTAGGGACACAGAGACATGGGAACACAGACATTGGGAGACTAGGGGACACTGGCTGGGAGACAGACACTTGGGGACACTGAGAGACATGGGGACACTAAGACACTAGGGACACAGAGACATGGGAACACAGACACTGGGAGACTAGGGGACACTGGCTGGGAGACAGACACTTGGGGACACTGAGAGACATGGGGACACTGAAACATTTGGGGACACTAAGACACTAGGGACACAGAGACATGGGAACACAGACACTGGGAGACTAGGGGACACTGGCTGGGAGACAGACACTTGGGGACACTGGGAGACATGGGGACAGTTGTGGATATAGACATGGGGACACTGGGACATTTAGGGACACTGGGAGACATTGGGACACTAGGCACACTGAGACACTAGGAACACAGACACTGGGAGACATGGGGACACTGCAACATTTGGGGACACTAAGACACTAGGGACACAGAGACATGGGAACACAGACATTGGGAGACTAGGGGACACTGGCTGGGAGACAGACACTTGGGGACACTGAGAGACATGGGGACACTAAGACACTAGGGACACAGAGACATGGGAACACAGACACTGGGAGACTAGGGGACACTGGCTGGGAGACAGACACTTGGGGACACTGAGAGACATGGGGACACTGAAACATTTGGGGACACTAAGACACTAGGGACACAGAGACATGGGAACACAGACACTGGGAGACTAGGGGACACTGGCTGGGAGACAGACACTTGGGGACACTGGGAGACATGGGGACAGTTGTGGATATAGACATGGGGACACTGGGACATTTAGGGACACTGGGAGACATTGGGACACTAGGCACACTGAGACACTAGGAACACAGACACTGGGAGACATGGGGACACTGCAACATTTGGGGACACTAAGACACTAGGGACACAGAGACATGGGAACACAGACATTGGGAGACTAGGGGACACTGGCTGGGAGACAGACACTTGGGGACACTGAGAGACATGGGGACACTAAGACACTAGGGACACAGAGACATGGGAACACAGACACTGGGAGACTAGGGGACACTGGCTGGGAGACAGACACTTGGGGACACTGGGAGACATGGGGACAGTTGTGGATATAGACATGGGGACACTGGGACATTTAGGGACACTGGGAGACATTGGGACACTAGGCACACTGAGACACTAGGAACACAGACACTGGGAGACATGGGGACACTGCAACATTTGGGGACACTAAGACACTAGGGACACAGAGACATGGGAACACAGACATTGGGAGACTAGGGGACACTGGCTGGGAGACAGACACTTGGGGACACTGAGAGACATGGGGACACTAAGACACCAGGGACACAGAGACATGGGAACACAGACACTGGGAGACTAGGGGACACTGGCTGGGAGACAGACACTTGGGGACACTGAGAGACATGGGGACACTGAAACATTTGGGGACACTAAGACACTAGGGACACAGAGACATGGGAACACAGACACTGGGAGACTAGGGGACACTGGCTGGGAGACAGACACTTGGGGACACTGGGAGACATGGGGACAGTTGTGGATATAGACATGGGGACACTGGGACATTTAGGGACACTGGGAGACATTGGGACACTAGGCACACTGAGACACTAGGAACACAGACACTGGGAGATATGGGGACACTGCAACATTTGGGGACACTAAGACACTAGGGACACAGAGACATGGGAACACAGACATTGGGAGACTAGGGGACACTGGCTGGGAGACAGACACTTGGGGACACTGAGAGACATGGGGACACTAAGACACTAGGGACACAGAGACATGGGAACACAGACACTGGGAGACTAGGGGACACTGGCTGGGAGACAGACACTTGGGGACACTGAAACATTTGGGGACACTAAGACACTAGGGACACAGAGACATGGGAACACAGACACTGGGAGACTAGGGGACACTGGGAGACTAGGGGACACTGGCTGGGAGACAGACACTTGGGGACACTGGGAGACATGGGGACAGTTGTGGACATAGACATGGGGACACTGGGACATATAGGGACACATGGGGACACTAGGCACACTGAGAGACATGGGAAACAGACACTGGAAGACTTGGGGACACTGAGACACTAGGGACACTGGCTGGGGGACATGGGGACACTGGGAGAAATGGGGACATAGTGTCTCCGTGTCCCAATGTCTCAGTGTCTTCCAATGACCCTATGTTTCACAGCATCCCCATGTGTCTCAGCATCCCCATGTGTCCCAGTGTCCCCTAATGTCTCAGTGTCCCCATGTTTTCCAGTGTCCCCAAGTGTCTGTGTTCCCAGGTCTCCCAGTGTCTGTGTCCCCAAATGTCCTAGTGTCTCAGTGTCCCCTAGTGTCTGTGTCCCCTAGTGTCTGAGTGTCCCCATATGTCCCTTAGTGTCCCCTAGTGTCTCAGTGTCCCCATGTGTCCCCTAGTGTCTCAGTGTCCCCATGTGTCCCCTAGTGTCTCAGTGTCCCCATGTGTCCCTACTATCTTTCCCCCCCATCACTCACTTACTATAGAGCTGTTGTATGGACTCTGTGCTGTGTTGCTGCTCCCTCATGGATCAGTGAGTAGTAGAGAGAGACAGGGATATGCTGTAACTTCCTATACCTGCCTCTCTCCACACACAGTGACCCCTACTGGCCAGTGCTGGTATTGCAGAGTAATCTCCATTTATTCTGAAAAAAATACCTGCATTTGTAATGCTGGTATTACTGCAATACCGGCACGGCCAGGCAGCCTCAAATACCGGCTGTGCCAGTAAAATACCAGTCAGGTGGCAAACCTAAGAGTAGTGTGTAAAAAAAAAAAAATAATAATAATTTTTTTTTTTTTTTTTTTTAAATGGGCCTATTCCATGGGCCTGGGCCTGGAGCTGCAGCTCCATCAGCCCCTATGTTAATCCGGCCCTGGTTCTACCCAGCTACTACTCTCTTTGACTCATGGTAGAGATGTCCCTTATCCCACACATACCTCCCTCTAACCCAGCCTGACTGGAGGTGACCTGTGGCGTGGGGTCAGTGGTCATCTCTTTCCCAAACTCAGTGGGGGCATCCCAGGGGAGACACTCAAGGGGTGGGGAAGGGTCTCTTACCTGAGCCTCCGGGTGTGAGCTATGATCTATGCTGCAGACTTGCTGCCTGGTGACCACCGGGTATAGTTCCTCCAGCTGCGTTTGGGGCTCAAAAACCAAAGTGAGCTTTCCCAGATTGTTCCCCAACAACACCTCTGCCGGTAACTTCTGCATCAGCCCAACCTCCACCATTCCAGACCCCGCTCCCCAATGCAAATGTACCCGGGCAGTCGGCAGTCGATAAACAGTTCCCCCTGCTACCCAAACTGCCACAGAATTCCCGGTTTGCACTGCTTCAGGAACCAGGCACCGCTTGTCTAAGGTAAGGGTGGCTCTCGTGTTTCGGAGCCCTGTAGGTGCCCGGTCTGTTGGTGGTGCTGTCCGTTGTCCACCGCTGCTTGCACTGGCTCTGCTTAATGCAGGACTTCCCAGTTCTCCTCGGGTGATCCTGGAGTGACATTACGTGTAGGGGCCTCAGCGTGGTAATAGTGGGCGGATGCTTTGGTTGCTAGAGGGGGCCGGGACAGATCCATTGTGCCCGGTCACTGTTCTGGGGGCAGTCCTTTCGCATTTGCCCCATCTTTTTACACAGATGGAACTGCACCTGGCTTTGCTGTTGGAAGCCTTCTGGTGGGGGATTGAAGGCACCTGGGTTTCTGGGTTGTACCACTAGTCCCAGAGGGGGTAATGCTGGTCAAGTAAAGGTCTTTGGCTGGGCCGGTCTTTGATGTCGGCAGGCTTCTATGTACTCAACTGCCCGCAACGCCGCCTCTGTGATGGTGGTGGGGTTGCGGTCCCATACCCACTCCTGGATCTCTGGAGCTAGCCCAAGAACTGTTCTAATAACACCAGCTGTAACAGTTCCTCCATGGTGCTTACTTGATGGGCTTGTACCCCAGGGCGGCTCTGTGTAGCCGGCATGCCCACTCAGCATGAGAGTCTTTCTTTGCTTTCCAGAGTTCTCTAAACCACCTGCGGTATGCCTCCAGAGTAATGGCATAACTGGCTAATATAATGGTTTTGACCCGAACCTAGTTCAGAATTTCATCACCTGGGACTGTTCGGTAGGCTTCGGCTGCTCTCCCCAAAAGTCGGCAACCCAATCTTCCAGACTGATTTTATGCAACCTACATTGTCTTTCAGAGTCTTGGAGGAAAGCATCAATATCCTCCTCCGCCTCTACAAAGTTTTTAAAAGCCCCATAGGGTATTTTTGGCTTATCCTCTTGTACTATCGTTACTGTCTGTGTCCTTTCGGAAGTTTGTCATTCGTTCCTTTTCAGCACGAACTCCTGGACTTCCGACATGGTTCCTGTAAGAATCTCTGTCGATGGGTTCTCGCCATAGAAAGACAAACAAAATTGTATTTCCCTTTGAAATTCGCTTCCTTCTTGTTCGTGCTGATCCGAAGCGCCTTCTGTTTGGTATTCCGCCATCAGTTTGGCAATGAGGGTGGCCTTCTTCTTGTTACTTGCCACTATCCCTCTTGCCTCCAAGAGGTCCTTTAGCATAGGCAATTTCAGGACGGTGTAGTCAATCTCCATCCACGGCCCATCTGGTACTGCTACTCATGCACTGTGGCTCTTGTTCCACTGTGAACTCCAGATCTCAATGCTGCCAACCAATGTAGCAGAGCCCTAGTCTTAGCAGGGACTTTCCTCCGCTGGATCACCAAGAGTAGAATCAGTAACAAGAAACTACCAAGTAAATAGTCCACCTTTTCCCCAGCAACTGGATGACACACAATTCTGGGAGTACAACTGGCTTTATTTCTGCCACACACGTCTTTTATGAATTACCCCTAGCATTGGGGTTTCCAAGTCAAGAATACAAGGTTTGCTTTCCCAAGAGCCTCTGTGTGTGAGAGATAATTGAGCTCCAATTAGGATAACTCAAGACTAGGCATCTGCTACATTGGGATACAGACCTCAGCTAGTTATTTGGGACATACAACAAGTTCTACCATCTTACCTTGGAGCCCAATACTTATGTCACTGTTTAAACCATTTTTAGCTGCCACATAGAAGCATACTGACAGCAATATGAACTTCCTGAAGACAAATATACCTGCATGCAAACAAAAATACCTATTATGTAATTATGTGTGTATGGGTGCTTATTTGTATTGGAGTTTGAGTGTAGAGTCAGTGTGAATATACTGCATTTTCGGTGTGTATGTCAGTAGTGGGGTGGGGTTGGTAGTGTGTCCCTTGTTTAAATACAGAAAGTGGAATAAATTGAGAGAAAATTGAGAGAAATCGGTGTTTTGAGTGTCTTTTCTATCCATAAGATAACAATATGACAATAACCAGAGTGCACCAAAGAGTCATTGCTCCACAACCACTATCATAAATGTAGCGATTATGGTGCTTAGAGTGCTTTTTAAGCATCGGCATGTACGCATAGCCGTTCTGTCATTAAACAATGGGTAATTTCAATTCTGGAGTACAATAGTTAAGGCTGAGATTGTTATTAGAGCAGATACATGAAATACCCCTTAATGGTTTACTATTTTAAATAAAGAACTTATTCTGCAATTAAATAGTTTTTAGATACAGACAGACCAAACATGGCTTTGGATACCCCCCCCTCACATATCCTAAACGTATGAGTGCAAACTCTCAGAAATGTAATTCTGATCTGTCTCTCATTTTATTTAGCTTTCTCTTGCACAAGTTAATTGTCCATTTTAAAAACTAAATAAAATTCACTCACAGCTTACAGGAGTATAGTTATTAACAATTACACTTTGGCCTTTATAATCAGGCCAAAGACATTCTCCTGCTATTTTGTACATTACTAACACATCGTACAGTCTGCCATAAACAAGCCTTGGATGTGAAATGACAATCTGTCAAAAATTAACAGTAACGCCAAATTATTTTTTCACGTTATTTTAAAAATGCATGTATGTTAAGTATCAGAAACCTACGACACAGGAAACGCATCAATCTTATCAATCCAGTATTGGTCCTGAAAGAGTTAAACAGATATGACACATCTTTTACCTCCCTCTCTTGCACTAGATAACTGGCCACAGCAGCTGCTTGTTTTTACCTGGTTGCTACAGCAACAGCTGCCGGAAGGGAATGGAACTCTCCGAAGGAACGATTTGGCATATTTTTCTTATAATGATTCCATACACCAGTGGTACAGTAACAGGAATCAAACAATGCACAATATCAGGGGGGAAAAAGAATACATTGATCATTGGTAACCGAACAGCTAAACTTAGTTTCATTTTAAATCTTTTTTTTCTCCGTTAACCCTTGAGGAGGGAGAGTAATTTCCATTATAGACATGTGTGCTGTTAAACCTAAAGAGTTAACAATGTAACTAAAGCTCTATGAGATGATTATTCCGTTTCATGATGGGAGTAGTCCATTGTTTGTGTGTAAGTACAGGAATTATACACCTAGCTTGGCTGTAAAGACATCAGTGATGCTATTTTTACCGTTATTCTCACCTGAATATTGTCAGATCTATAGATAAAGATATTCCAAAATTATAATTAGAATCCTATTAAGAATAGACTGGCATGTGTGAATAATCATTAGGTAACCCATAGCAGTTCCTTGCGTACATTGGAACAGTTCTTTTCAGTTATTGAAATCTATTAATCACCCATAGCTTAGTATCTAGCAGAAATCAGCATCCTTCATTCATTTCCACAGGTTTTATTTATCTATTTATTTTTCCATCAGAATAGGAAGGCAGGGTTACAGGAACATTGCACATGCATCACTAGCATTAGATGTTATAATGGGATGCTTAGTAGGGGATTAAAGGATGTGCAGATTCAATGTGTTTCTGCAGAGAAGAATTAAGATGCCAAAGGAACCCCAGGCAAGCTTGGCCCACCCCTTCATTCTTAACCCAGGGATGGTGAATGGGGCCAAGCAAACTCATGGTGCCGGGCACACCTGGTGCTAGGTGGCAGCTTAAGGTCACATTATGGTTAGCCCTGCTTTGGGTTTCTGTCGGCAGGGCCTGATTTCCCATTAGGCAGAATAGGCATCTTTCCTGTTCGAGGCGCCTTTTTACAGCACTTATAATGTGCCCTTTTGAAGCTGAGGTGGTCTTGTGTGTGGAGATAATAAGTACTATTAGCTTTGTCCAGTGTCCTCAGCTATCAAGTCAGCCTTATAGCAGAGCTGCAGTAACAGTTATAGAGGGTATAAAACTCAGCCTCCAGTGTGTGTGTGAGAGGCTGGACAGGAAGTGGAAAGGGGTCACTTCCCCTCTGCCCAATAACAGCTTCTCGCACAGGAAATGCCTTGCAGGAGGAGCTGGTGAAGCTTTATCGGATACACAATGTACACAGTTCTAGTATCTGTCTTAGGAGGATGCATATTTTGCAATTAGGCTTTCAAATTTCACATTTACATCCTTTCCCCACCTAACCCTTATTTAACACCTCAGAAAACCTAAATAAACTATATCCTTAGTCCCAAATTTAAGCACTCAAATTGACATTGGTCACCTTGCAACAATAATGTCACCAAAGGTTGGGGACAAAACAAAACAAAGGTTGGGGACAGCCTATGCAAGTGGCCACAATGAGTGACTGTATGCCTGATGCAGAGACACAGCTTTCTGTTTGTATGCAGTCAATACAAGAATTTTTACCACCATGTTGGAAAAATCTATTTTGACCACCATTTGGAAACCCCATAATATCCCATCATACCATCCCTTCTCCCTTGTTTTTTTTCTTTTTTTTTAACTCTCTTGTTGTCCTTCGGTCTGTCTCCCGCTGTATTCTCGCAGATTATTCATTTTGGACTGCACATGTCCATTTATGTACACACATTATTTTGCCGTCAGTGTATTCAAAAAGATAAGCTTCAATGCCGGGGGGGCGTGGCTAGCCGGGCTGCACAGCAGACGTGTTTTTATGGAGCTCCTGCTTCACCGACCTAAAACAGCCTATAACCGCCACAGAAAGCAGGGCTAACTACCTGGAAACCACGCTATAATAAGCACTAAACCCCCAACAGAGAGATGGGACGGAAGAACAGAAAAATCGCCCGTCTGGAGGGTCCTTCTCAGCCCGATATCAGGCGCTCCTTCGAAAGGCCGCAACCACCTCCACAGCCTAAAATGGCGCCGAGTAGGCCTCGAAGCGCCAGCGACTCTGACTCATCCAGAGAAGGGGAGAACCCCCAGGTAACAACCCCGGACGCAGAAATCTCTGAATCCGAAGCATCGGACCCTGATGACTCGCCCTCCACGAAAGGCGACATTAAAAAACTCCTCCTGGACTTAAGGGCGCTGTGGAAAGCAGATCTGGCGGGGGTTTGCACAGAGGTGACCAGCGTAAAAGAACGGCTGGACAAAGTCGAGACCCAAGGGGGTGAAAGAGACACCTTGCTGGCTGAAGCCAAAACACGCATAGATTCGTTAACGCTACAACTTCAAAGACTCACCCACTCAGTTACGGCGCTGGAAACCCGCCACCGCAAACGAAATATCCGCATTCGCGGAGCCCCAGAAGAAATAGACACGGAGGCCCTGCTGACATATGTAAACAATATGGCGCAGTTAATGGGGGCGAAAAAAGAAGGCGACACCCGGCCGATAAAGGCAGCATTCCGGATCCGAAAAGCCCCGACTGCCCCCGCAGACGCACCAAGGGACATAATAGCTGTCACCCGAGATGCGGCAGTTAAAGCTACATTAATGGGCTACTCCAGGAAAAATCCCACCATCACAGTGGACAACCACCCTGTGCAAGTCTTCGCTGACCTCCCATTTCTAACCCTAGTGGAACGGAGGAAACTCATGCCGATCACCAGACAACTGAGGGACAAGGGCATCAGGTACCGCTGGGGAGTGACGGGTACCCTAGTTGTCCCACTAAAGGACTCAATCTTGACACTGTCTGCAGATGAGGACCCTGCGGGATTCTTCCAGGCCCTGCAGCTACAACAACAAGTACCCACAGACGGCATGCGAGAAAACATGAACGGTGCAGGCCGTACAGAGACAGTGCATGTTAGGGAATACGGCACCCGCAGACCTTCTTACGGTCTGGCGAGGGACACAGAAGGTAACCCACGCAGTCACCGCCGACCGGCGGACACAGGCCCCCCCACCTCAGACTCTGACTGCACTTGAGACTGAAGAGGCATCGAGCTACCAGTAACCTAGCTGTCTCTACGCTTACAGCCTCAGGTTTCCTCCGCAGTGACTGACCACCCCCGAGGTGTATATGTATATACGTACCCAACTTAACCTGGACTGACTGCATGTAATAGAAGGCAAAACAGTTGCAAACAATTGTAGACGGTCTTTTCACCTGTATATGAGTATTTATCCAACCAGCAAACAGTCTGGCCCCACGTTTAAATGCCTAAATTTTACTAAACACTGTAGATTGCTTACTATGTGGCCAAATAACCCTCTTGCATTGAGCACACATACCATAGGTCACGACAGGATGTAAATTGCTGTGGATCACGCCTTCACTATATTTGTCACTCGTATGTTTTAGACAGCAGGTAGCGTGTCCGACACTAAAACTGAGGGCCCAGGTCCTGTCAACATAGCAGAATTAGATTGTTATAGATTGTTTTCTCACGCGAATTGTAAATGTTATTTTGCATGTCAAGATGTTTCCTGGACTAAGATGGCTGCTATCAGAGATATGACTACAGTTAGAAGGGTTATCTCCCGTCCGGAGGAGAATGTGTTTAAACTAACAGAACACCCATTCGCAGATGTGTCAGGTTCTGCCTTAAGTGCCATATTCTAGAAAGGCTTTATCTGATAAAGCAGGGCAACTTTCAAATGTATAGCTATTCTGCTACCAGATGTATGACTCTAGTTATAATGGTTGCCTCCCTTTAGAAGGAGAATGCGTTTAAACTAATAGAACACTCATTTCGCAGCTATGTAAGTGTATATCTCAAGTGCCATATCCTAGAAAGGCTTAACCTGATAAAGCAGAGCGAAGTTCATATTTATAGCTATTCTACTATCAGATGTATGATTACAGCTATAATGGTTGCCTCCCGTTCGGAAGAGAATGCGCTTAAACTAACAGTTCACCCATTTAGCAGCTAGGCCAGGGCCTACCCTAAAAGCTATGTCCTAGAAAGGCCTTACCTGATAAAGCAGAGCAACTTTAAAATGTATAACTAATCTGCTACCAGATGTATGACTACAGTTATAATGGTTGCCTCCCGTTCGGAGGAGAATGCGCTTAAACTAACAGACCACCCACTTCGCAGCAATGACTGGGTCTACCTTAAGTGCCATATCCTAGAAAGGCTTTACCTGACAAAGTAGAGCAAATTCCATAGGTACTACTATTCATCAGCGCACTTTAACTTAACAACAATAAATGACTAGTTTTAAAATGTTTATTTTAATTGTAAAATGTGCAGAGCACCACATATTCTTGATTCATGTGCCGTGAAGCTGTATCCCATGTACGCTTGTTCGATGTTTATTTCGGCTATTGTGGCCAATGTTCTGTGTATGTATATGTCTGCACACCACAAATAAAGAATTAAAAAAAAAAAAAAAAAAAAAAAAAAGATAAGCTTCAATGCCTAATATTGGAAACATGTAAACACAGGTGATACATTAACAGAAAATGAGCGCCATTATTTCTCAAAGCACAGGATAATGGCTGATCACCTGGTGTGCATTCTGCCGTCGTTGGTCATGGGAACTTCACCTAAGCAGATCTCACTCGCCAGCGAGTTTCTCTTAGAACTTGTTTTACAGCTTTTGCAGCGGCTTGTAAAACAAAACAAAGGTTCTGAGCTGGATAGTCCTTTACTGCCATCACAGCTTGATATCTCCAAGTCATAATCAGGTCAGGTATAATATTACTTGCACATATCATTCAGCCAGGTAACATAAAACACTTCACTTTGACTGCGACAAAACACAGCTAGACTCTAGGATGAGCTGTGACCTTATAATGGACATTCTGACAAATTAGCCTTTTAATTCACAACAGAATGAGGTTAAGTAGACATTCTATGTTTAAACATTAGCCCACGATTCCTTAGTTGACAATATTCTATTCTCCACTATGTGACTGTATACTGCAATATATATTTTAATATAGTACATGGGACAGAACATGTTGACAGATTTTATTAGTTTTTTTAAAAGTAATATAAAAGTAAGAATAATATATATATATATATATCCAAACAATAAATCAGCAGGGCACTCCTCCTTTATCAAATATCGAAAAAATATCCTTAAATGCCTAGGTGCAATCCCGCGTAATATATAATAACCAAATCAATGAAGGGAGCACACTAGGTCTTCAATTCAGTGAAAACAAGTATTTAATGTATTATGCAAAATACATGGGCTGTGAGTGGCAAAAATTTAAGTTCCGACCCTCCTGGGGTCTCCTGATCTTGATAAAGACCTCCTGATCTTGATAAAGACCCCAGGAGGGTCGAAACGTCGATTTTTGCCACTCACAGACCATGTATTTTGCATAATACATTAAATACTTTTTTTCACTGAATTGAAGACCTAGTGTGCTCCCTTCATTGATTTGGTTATTATATATATATATATATATATATAGTATTATTATTATTATTATTATTATTATTTACATTTCCTAAAGCACACTGCAAGCATAAATAAATCTGTAAAGCATATATTATATATGAATAAAAATAGCATAAATCTTAACCAAATATCTATGTTTTCCTATAGGCTATAATGTATTTGCTTTGTATGTTAGTCGTGCATACAAGGTGTGTTTGCAAAGGCCTTGACATGGACAGGTGCAGTACAGCTGCATAAATAAGCAAAACATTAATTAATACAAAAACCAAACATATTCACGGTTCTTCAGAGACCTGCGTGCCCTTCTAGCATTATTTTTTGCCGATTCCATTTACTGCAGTTCAATAGTCATGACAAAGTGGACTCGGTGTAGTGTTGTTTGACCGCGCTTTTTAATGTCAAATAATTTTTATTTTTTTAAATTTGAGTACACCCCTTCTTAAAAATATTTAGGTTTAATACAATTTTCCCTCTTTAAAATCAGAAGGAAGTTTTCATTAACCCTGGAATTGTGGGCATTTGACAGAAGCATTGTATACTGTAGGGATATAGTTGAATTGGAAGAAATGTCAAATGAGGAGGATCTAGTGTATAAACGCAAGAGGAGCACTGCCAAATAATGTAGCAATATAGTGGATTAAGACATTTTTTATAGACAGCTCTTCTCCTCCATCTCAACTCTGCTACCTCTCCTCTTTGCTATTTCCTCCTCTTCGGAGTGTGGTTGTGAGTGTGATTATCTGAGTAGGTTGGTTGGCTTTGTGTGATTGCGTATTGGGTTGGCTGAGTGTGACTGCATGTTGCATTTAAAATTTTACTAGCATGAGAGGCAGTCAGAGACACAAATCAAGAGTGACGGTGAGAGATCAGGAGATAGTTTTGCGTGTCAACTGTAGAGAAGTGATGTTGGAAGCCAAAGGAGCTGATGAGTTTACCAAGGGAGGTAGTATTAATCAAGAACAGTAGGGGATCAAGGACACAACAATGGGGAACACCAACAGAGAGGGGAGAAGAGACACAGCCAGAAAAAGAAGCACTGAAAGAGTGCTGGTAGACTTAGGAGGGGAAGGAGTGGAGGCTGAAATTACAAAGGCTCATAAGAAATTGTTGATGATCAACAGAGTTGAAAGCTGCATAAAGGTAAAGGAGAAGTACAAGAGAGTAGTGACCACTGGATTTTGCAACAATTACATCATTGGATACTTTGGTTAGTGCCGTTTTGACAGAGTGACGAGCGTAGAATCCAGACTGAAGTGGGTCAAACAGAAGTCGATCAATCTAGCACACTCTGAAGGGGATGTTGGGGTTAAGGTTGGGCTTTTTTTGGAATTTGGGTTATGGTTGCATGCTTGTTGGGTGAAGGAAATATGCCAGAGGAGAGGGAGAGATTGAATATTTTAGTGAGGAGCAGAACAAGAGAAGTAAACAGAGCGCAAATGAGATGTGAAGGAATAGGATTGAGGGAACACATAGTGGGGTAGGAGGACTGATGCAGATCAGAAACTTCTTCTGCCATAGCTGGTGCGAGTGAGCATAGAACAGAGGATGGAGTGGGGTATGGGGAAGTATTAGTAGGGGTAGGAGAGAGATTAGACATGTTCCCTGATTGTGGAAATCGTCTCAGTGAGTTGCGAAGTGAGTTGTGAAGTTTGTAGCAGTCAAGCTAGAAGCAGAAAGAGCAGCAACAGGGTGAAGAAGAGGGTTAAAAGTGTGAAAGAGACATTTGGATTCTCAGGAGAACATGAGTGTAAGGGGAATGAAGTTGTTTTCTTTTGCAGAGGAAAGAGTAAAACTGGACGAGTGTGGCATAAATTTTTAGTGGAAGAAATCAGATGCAAAATGAGATTGTCGCCAGCAGTGTTCAGCAGTTTGAAGCATTTTGTAGGTATCGGGTACAGCTTGTACCGCCAAGGTTGTACCTGGGGTCGCTTACAATGTTTAAATGTAAGAAGTGCCATGATATCCAGTTCAGAGAAGAGGGTGGAGTTGTAGAGGGATGCTGCAGAGCTTGGGCAAGTGAGGTTTCAGATAGGTAAAAGGAGAGTTAGGAGGTTGGAGGAGAATTGCTGTAGATCACGGTAGTGGAGCCCTCTGCAAGATTGATGGTATAATTTGGGTAGGGGGTATGCCGATGTCAAAGGTCAGCTAATAGTGGTCAGATATGGTGCTACAGAGATTGGTGAAGATGAGATGAAGTTGCGGACTTAGACCATTGTGTGAGGCCAAAGAAGGAGGCTACAGAGAGCAGTCGAGAGACATCAGAGCTGTTAGGGTTGTTGATTGGGATATTCAAGTGATAATAGAAGGAGTGCTAGAGGAGAGGAAGTGGGATAGCCATGAAGAAAATTGTTCAATTAATAGTTTAGTTTTGATGGGGAAGGGGGGGGGGGGTGAGGGGTTGATAAATTATAGCAATTCCTAAAGGAGTGGGCTTAAATAGGCAAATAGTGTGAATTTGAAAGAAAGGAAAAGATAGGACAGAGACAGGGAAAATTGGTTGAAAGGTACATGTGAGGAGAGAAGGATGCATACACTGCCTCATTTAGAGTTGTTAATTCTGGGAGTGTGGGATAGTTTTAAGCCACCAAAGCATAAAGAAGCAGGAGTAGCACTACCAGAGGGGGACAGCCAGGTCTCAGTGAGCGCTTTAAGGGTGAGAGATTTGGAAATGAAGAGGTTGTGTATAGCTGTAAATTTTAGATTGCTGCAGACAGAAAGGGCGTTCCAGAATGTACACTGAACATTGGTGGATGAAAGAAAGGCGGCAAAACTTAGAATTGTTTAATTGAGAAAAAAAGTGGCCTGGAATGGATATGATAGAAGTTTTACATGATCAATAGAAACATATGTCTGGCAATGTGTGCATTGACAGGCCAATAAGTAATTCTATGAGACTTGAAGAAAGGAAATTTTGCCTACCGCAAAGGAAATGGGTTTTTACAGTAAGAACAATAGGACGTGAAATTATTTGCCTAAAGAGAGTGTTTTATCAGATTCTGTAGAGACTTTTAAAAGAGCTCTTTTTGGAAAAACTGAATATTACACAGGATGATGATTATTATATGTGGTAAAAGTATGTTGATTCAAAGAAATATCAGATTGTCATAAAACCTGTATTTCCCTTTGTTTTAAATATTTTTATTGTTTTCACAATCTAAATGCATGTATCAAACTGATTTGTAAAATAGAAAAGCAAGTGATTGCCCACGCAGGGGCTTAAGCATTGGTTTAAAACAGTGTAAACATTTGGTTGCCTGCGCAGAGGCTTTGTGCTATATACTCTTATGAACTGTGTTGCCCTATTAGTTCAGTTAGAGCGTTAAGTAAGTGTATTGTGTCAACTGGTGCGTGCAAGTGTTGTGTGTTTGCTGGTTGCGTAGTTGCTTTACGCTAGTTTTTCGGGCCATTATCTTATGTTAGCTGTTGTATGTCTTTAGTTTGTGTTAGCTGGGTGGCTTCTTTGCTTTGTGTTGTCTGGTGCAAGCAAGTGCTGTATGGCAGCTGGTTTGTGTCAGTGCTTTGTGTTAGTTAGGTTGTGTGATTGCTTAGTCGTTATAACATGCAAAGCAGTAATTAGGCAGTATTAAAACATTAGATCTACCTAACTTGTATATAACCGAATAAGATATTGTACACTGTTCTAACTTTGCAATTCTCGTCGTAAATATTATACATCAGAATATACTTAACAATCATTTAAGTATGCAGTTGTTGTCGTACTTTGTTTTAAATATTTTTATAGTATCGCAATATAGACGCGGGTTTCAAGTATGAACAATTAATGCAGTTAGTCGCCTATGCAGAGGCGTGCGTGTTAAAATTATGGTTAGCCTTATGCACACATATTGCGGTTTTATCTGATTATCATGTGGTTGCATGCGCAGAGGCGTATGCTTCAACGTAGGCAAGTATTCACTAGTATTTGGTATACATAAGCTTTACGAAATTAAACATCGCAATCTAAAGCATGTTGCAATAAGCTAGTATAGTAAAGGAAGCAATTGAAAGCGATTTGGCCCTTCATAGGATAGTGTGCCTTCATTATGCATTGTAGGCCGTTACACTATTGATCACTCCAACATTTTTCTGGGTACTTTTAAACAGTCTGTCTAGAAGGAGGGGGGGGGGCTCTCATGGCACTGCTTCCACACTGTCCCTGGGGTGCCAGGCCTCCTTCCCTCTCCCCATGCCGAGCTCTGCTCACCGGTCAGGTCCCCCACAGTTCCGTGGGCACTCAGGAGCACAAACTGTCCGTTGGACCCCACCACAAAAGTCCTCTGGTCGTCCGCTCCCTGCACCTCCCCAGCTCCATGAGGGTCCCTTGAGGTGTGTGTTCCCATGTCTCGCCCGGTGCCGGCCACATGCTTGAAGCCGGTGTCCACCCCCCACGACCACCGGTTCGTCGAGGAGGGCGGCGCTGTCCCGCCCCACCGGGCTCACGGCGCCGGGGACTGGGCCCTCCGGGGACCTCCCTGACCCGGAGACCCGGGCACCCACCTCTCCAGCGGTCAAGGCCACAGCATGGAAGATCTGTCCGGCGCCCGGTCCTGCCAGGCAGTCCATGACAGTCCCCCTTGATGAAGGTAGCGTGGGTAATAAATGTCCCTTAATTCCAGGTGTAATTATCAGGCGGGCCACATTTGTGTGGCCTGTGCCTGTAATGGAGGTCAGCGTGTGTCCCAGGCGGTGGTTTCCGTTCCGGGGCATGCAGCCTCCATGTGGCCGGAATTATCCCCTCCGACCTGGGGGGGAGGGGGAGGTGCGGGCCGCCTCTCTCGTCCATGTGGACCCCCCATCAATTGTTCTGCATCTGGGGTGCTCGCTCACCTGGCCAAGCGGTCGGATAACGGGTCCCGGTCAGCCACTATGCTTGTTCCGGCCTGAGATGGTGCCTAGGCCGGCCTCATTAATTTCGGTGCTCCCGGTGGGTATTTGGCTGCAGATCTGTATCGTTCGAAAGCTTAGGTGATCCCCCATTATGTCCCAGCGAGCATTCCAGCTTTAGGGCATTTTAAAAGTACGTTATCTGCCATTTTTCAGGGCTCTAGCTCGGAGCCACATTATTCTGCTGCCATGCGGCTTGGCGGCCCGGCCCCGCCCCCCCTGTTTTTCCCTTTGAATTCTCACTTTAGAATTCTCCCATAGATTCTAAGTAACAAAGTATATAGTAGGGTTATTTAACTACATAGTGAATATTGTGGTGATTTCAACATCTAATTGCAGTCTTTGTTTAACAAAGTTGTGACTATAGCCAATTCGGAGAAACATTCTAAGTCAAGTTTTTGTTTACATGTTCTTTATTGTTCCAAAATGTTTCCAAAATGTTCCAGTATAAGTTACACTGCATGATAGTTAGCAATTCCATTATTTGAATAACCTTGTAAAACATTTAATAAATTTAGTAGTTCCAATCAAACTCATATTTGGTAGCCACATAGTCCTTCCTAATTAGGGTTCTCATTGCATACATAAGGATAATATTAACATTGTATTATATCACAATTTGCTGCAGATCCTATCAATGTCATCAAAAATTCTGGAAAATTGCAGTCATGGTAGCACTCAGCTGATAATTGTCCAGTTAACAGAGGTAAAAGTTCAAAGATACTTGAGATCTGTCTCCAAATCCCCAGCCTTAATTAAAACAAGTCATCAATTATCATTAAGTATAATTGCTTAGTGGATATACAAAACTTCATCTAAAAGTAAAAGCTTTAACCCCTTAAGGACACATGACATGTGTGACATGTCATGATTCCATTTTATTCCAGAAGTTTGGTCCTTAAGGGGTTAAGTGAAGTTTCTAGAAGAAGGTTTTTAATATTTTTCTCATATCAAAAACTGGACAATCTATCATTGATTACAGTAAAGTCGTAGAGATTTGGGCAGGTCATTAATCATTGTTACTGCATTGTACGCTTGAATAATACTAAGATGTTTACAAAACACGACGTAACAAAGAATCCCCACCGGCAATGACATTCAGGTGGAACCTATTGCTGGAGAGATATTTTTGATTTGTTCTTATTGACATGTGGTCATTAATTCTTAGTATCGAGACTATTTTAACTTTACAACATGCGCTTTTGTACTCAGTTGGAACATCAAAGTAATAAAAATATAATGGAAAAAGTCTGTTGCAGATGTGAGTGTCCAACAAATGAAACAAATCCTTCATGGATTAAAATAAACTACAGAAATGTTTGAGTCATAAATCTTAAAGGGGATCCATCATACCATTAATTTCCTACAGATGACCCACAGTGTGCTTGCTGTATCATCAACAATGTGGTTTTCTTCTATAACTATTCACCAGTAGGTCTTCCTAAGTTCAGACATTAATGATATACCCATATGGTACCACAGTGTTTTTTGCATGTGTATATATATGAATACATACTAATTAAAGTGACATTTTTACAACCACTACAATTTATTTTAATGGACATGGTGTAAGAATTTTCATTGTGCCATCTTTCTGTTTCTTGCCAAGCTACAGTTGGGTTACAAATGGTGATCTCCTGTCCATGAAATCCTGTCTTACTGATGCAGTTAAGCCAATGTGGTAAGTTCACTTCTATATTTTTCCTCCAAGGCTGTCCAACCTTTGGAGGCATCATGTGTTGGGCTAAGCCATGGCTATCCTGTGTATTTTCATTGGTCTTTGTGGTTGGACTGACTGACTCGTAGGGGCACAAATTGCCCAAGAGGGGCAAAGGTGCCAAGATTTGGGTGCTGTAGTAGTCATGGTGCTTATCAGTGGTGGGCAGCAACACTGGGGCTTTCACACTTGGAGTCACCTGATGGGCATCTCTGATCAGAGGCCGAGTCAGGCACCATAGGCTGTTTAACGGTACAACCAGACCCATGTCATACCAGCAGTGCTAGGTGGAACTGAGGTCAAGTCACTGTCTCCCAGCTTACAGTGAGAGCCACACAGACAAGGAGGAGGCATAGCGAGGAGGTGGGGGAGGAAGGAGAGTCTGGCAGTCTATGTCAAGATTGCCAGCAGTCAGATCCACTGGATGCTATGGAAGGCACCTACAAGGAGAATAACTAAATGTAAATTATAACTTGTTTGTGTATGTGTGTATCTGTGTATGTGTGTCAGTATATGTAGTGGGTTTGTGTGTATGTGTATGTGATGCAGTGTATATGTGTTTGTGTATCTGTGTGTAGCAGTATGTGTATATGTGCATATATCCAAGCATTCAAATACCAACACTACACACAAACACATCACTCCATTCTAAATGCAAACATTAGTTTACAAATATACCACGGCAAAAAAAAAAAAAAAAAAAGGAAACCTCACACATAAACACATCCCTGCATTCAAACTCCAAAACTATACAAAAAGAAAATTAATGCAAATTCCAACACTCCAGACCTACATTCACACACACCTACGCCATACAAAAACATTCAATCACACAGACTGCTTACAAATACAGTCGTGCAAGGATGGGCAAATGGTAGCTCTCCAGCTGGGAAAGCATTGTGTGAGTTGTACAAAACTTGACCTTTTGACAACCCTTGGGCTAAAAAAGTGGCCCTAAAAATGTTTTGCACTAGGGCCCTCTCTGTATTAGTTCCCTCACCGATTCTTACAGTGCTTATAAAGACTGTATCAACGTTACCTCTTATTTCCTGTTTGTCCTGTTTCAGAGTTTAATTTATGCAGCTATTAAAAGCAACCTGTTTTTTTCTTATCTAGTTTTTAACATTCCTCTATTTCTTTATTTCTTTAAATTGTTCGCTTTTGTCTTTCACAAATATAATTCTTGTTTCTTGCTCGGATTATTGTGACATAATGTATTAACAATATAACAATAGAAATGAGACTTCTACCATTCAAATAAACCTGTAAAACATAATCAGAACTTGTGAAAATGCCAAAGTATTCATAGATGTGTCATTAAAATGACAAATTAATTTATTACTAATTATTATCCACACGGCTCTTCTCATTAATACTAAGCATTTGATAAATAGACATCCCTTTTCTTATTCGTAATTAGCCTTCAAGTAGGTAGCAGAATTCCTTTTCCGTTAACATTTGGCTATTGCATTGTAATATAATACAAATCATTGCTACGTATGATGCCATGCGGTTTGGATGGTATTTATGTATAAACTGAAGAGAATTTAACATGAACACTTTGTTGGCTTATTCATATTAATATATATTTTAAATATGAAAAAAGTGACGTGTGAGTTAAAAGGAAAAAAAAACAAAAAACGGGTGGGTTCCCTGAATGAAAATGGGGGAGGGGACCTATTGTCCCTCACATTTAGGCCCCCGTCTGCCGCTCATGGGGAGGGGGTCAGGGGAAGGACAGGCCCCCCCCCTTCTCATTTAGGGCACCTACCCGCCGCTCATTGGTGGGGCCTGGGGGGAGGTCGCTAGGTCCCCCCTTCAGTTTAATAGCCCCCACTCGTGCGACATGGGTGGGGGCTCGGGAGGGGGGACATTAGGCAGCTTTTTTTTTTACAACAGTGAGCAGCCACAGGCTACTCATTGTTTAGTAAACATGCCCCTACTCTCATTCTGTTAGGACAAAATTCGGTAGTTTCGCCGGCGTTCTGTCTAAGTGACAGGACGTTCGGCAATACTGACAGGAAGCATCGTGGGGACAGGGAGGAAAGCTTGGGATCATGGGAAAATTGCTCTGACCACCGGAAACAAAGCACACTTTGCTCCTCCGCTGGTCAGAGATGGTCAGGCGTAGGAAACCTCCATAAGATAAAATAGTCCCTACTTTGTCTTATGTTTTAAAGAAAACTAGAGCAGACAAGAAATGAAGAACAGATCCTGAGAGAGGGAGAGAAGAAGAATCGATTGGGAAAGGTAAGTTTGACATGACAGTGCCGCTTTAAGATAAAACTGGTTAGATTGAAAAAAAATATTCAGAGTGCTCCAGGGCCACTGTGACCATTTGGAGGACTCTGAGCAAGAATAATGTGTGGGGTCCGCAGCTACTGCCATCACACGAACACATACATGCATGTGGCACACAGAATCACATACTTTAGAAAATAAAATAAAATAAAAAAATGAAACAAAAAAATATGAGTTCATATAGTGTTCTAATTTAAGTGGAACTGCAAATCTTTTGTTTGCAACAGTTTTACACTTCCCCTTGTCTCTTGTGTCCTTGAAAAATTGTAATAAAAAAAAAAATGCTTCGGGTTTGGATATGAGCGCCATGTGCCTGGAGAGACTCCGGACCTGGGGACTGCTGCCCGGTATGGGCCATTTGGTGCTCGTTGCCCTGTGCGCTGGGCCAGAAGGTGGCTGTAGGTCGCTTTGGGCTCTGTGTTTCATTTCCCGCGCATATGGCCTCCGCCATCTTAGGTGTGGGCCTTGTTCCTGTGTGGTGGCGTATCAGTGCCTCCGAGTGTGGTTGTGGGGCTTGGACCAGGATCACCCCCCTGGTCCAGAGGGGGGGGGATCGGGACCGGGTCCGCGGTTGGTCCACTTGTTTTTCGGGCTCCGTCGGGCAGGATAGTGATGTGGCGGCCGTCCACTCCACTCACCGCCAGGCGAGGCCCCGCCAGATATAGCAGTGATCTCTCCTCCGAGGGACTAAAACTCCAGGAGCAAGCCTCTCCTCAGCTCAGGCAGCCCGTACATTTCAATGGTCACAGTTATTGGTAGGTTATTTCTCCCAAAATCTCGATTTGCAAGCTTTATGGGTCTTATTTTGCAGGAGCTAGTCTTTCTTGCGACTGCTCAGCTCGGCGGCCCGGCCCTGTGAAGACCGCTCACCCTTCATCTGAGCCGGGCGCTCACCAGGAAGAACTCCTCCACAGCCTGCCATTCCCCCAGGGTGAAGTTCGGCATCCAGCTAAACCCTGGGCCCACGATCCTGCTGATGGGATCACTGGCGAACGGGCGCGAGTGCCCATTAAGGACTCAGGCTGAAGACAAGCGGCCTATTAGCGCAGAGACAGCACGACAGCAGAAGCATCGCGGAAACCCGCGCCAGCCGGAGGAATCAGCCGACCCGGGGACCTGCTGTGTCTGGTCGGCAGGGAAAGCACATGAACTTGGCCAAACGACACCAGCCCCTACTCTTCCACAATGAGACAGGCTGGAGACTCCCACAGCTTATGTGAGGAACTGTTGAGGCCTGAACCCATGCTACTGTTACTACCATGCATGTTATGTCTGCTGTGTAATCTAGCTTGCATGGCATTACCTGCTGGGCACCATCGTTACCTCGGCACAGTACATTTTGTTTTATCCTTTATAGCCTGAACGTCAGCTAACTTACTGAATCATTAAGCAGGCATTGCTAATGCTAGCCTAAAAATGTATATTCTGCTGTGTCTTTAACTAGTGTTTTGATGCATCTCAATGTACCTTCGCACCTTTATGTCCAACTAATCGAATACTACAATCTGACGTTATTAGTTTACCTTGCCAGCTTTTGATACTAGCCAGTGACAGCTGAACCTGCTCGAGTCTATATGTCTAATGTTGATTGTACCTAACATGTACCTCAAACGTCTGACCTCAACACAACATAGCAGCATAGCATGATGGGCAGCAATACGGCTGTAAACTGACCTAATGAGTATTAACCATACCCCCATAACAAGACAGCACATGTGCCAGGACGAGCAGACTGGGAAGTAATGGAAAAGTAACCTAACACGACATAGCAAGACAGTGAGGCACTAGACACATTGAATGAGCCACGCTTGACTGATTGACTTTTACTTTAGCCTGTTGACAATACGCTATCGTTCATCAACACATAAAAATATAAAATTAGTCATTACTGTTCTGGAAATGTATGTGAACACTGTTTGCACTGTTTTGACCCTACTTTGTAAATCACTTATGCATTTCCCACTCTTTATTCTGTACCCCTCAAGTATGCCTTAATAAAAGAAAGATTGACAAAAACGAAATAAAAAAAATGCCAAAAAAATAACTCTTCAAGGTTTCATTATTTTTAGGGTCACTCGTTACTTCATGAGTTCTCACCCAAGCTGCCAGAACTTTATGCAGCTAGCTTCCAAAAAAAAAAATATGACCTCTGTTAATCCTGTTTTCGTTTCCTAGTTCAGCTTGGTACCTTATTCACAACATCGAACTGGAAAATTTCTCTAATTCAGCTGTGCTTCTAGTTAAAATTCTTGCCTTAAATTTGAATTCTACTTAAGTGAAAAACTATGTGTGTTATCCAGATACCCAGCGCGTTTCATGACATTATTACTAGTAAACATGAATTAGCTCAGGATTCCTGCTAGGTGTTTAGTCAGTGAAGGCCTCATGCCAAAGATTATATAAAGAGGGTAGTTTACATGAGGTGGAGCCACTGAGGTTGACTTCCTACTCAACAGTACAATAATATTAGGCTTTGTGAGGGCAGGATGCGTAAAAACAGATAGAATATAGCAAACTTAACAGATACGTGAATTGGTTTTGAGTCTAAACAAACCGTCAATTTGCTTCAAGATGTAAGCAATTCTTTTAATTAAGTGCTGGCCAATAACATTCCTATCTCTATTAAGTCTACGGGCTATTTTCCAATAAAGATTAATAAATTAAGGCATTCTCAACAAGAACATAAAACCACTGTCTCAACTTATATCTTGACTGTGGTAAAAGTTTCTGTAATAAGCTGCAGTAACAGATTGCTGAAAAAAAAATATCTATTGTAACTTGGATGGAAAAAACAAGTTTCCTTCCCCCTGGGCTACTGCCATAGAATGCCACAAATAAGAGACAGAAATTGTGTGCAGGTTTATTAGAAAGGAGGATTTATGTTTTAAAAAGGACTTGTCAGCTTCAAATGCGGTAAATGACAAAATCTTTCTGGTTAAAGGGACACTGTAGTCACTATAACCATTTCATCTATTTGAATTGGTTATAGTGCCTGGAGTGCCCTGGCACTGTCCCTCCATGCAGTGTTGTGCCGTGTTCATGCAGTATGCCACAAAATAAGAGTCCCTGGTCACCCACATTCCATCCCCTTCTGTATGGGTAGCTAAGGCATAGATTACACACTTTCTTGTTGTCATACCTATTCATACCGTCACCTGGAGCTCTGACAGGTTAAAAGCAGTCAGCTGACACTCTCAGCCAATCACAGCTGCCCATTGCTGCTCAGGCTTATACTTCCTTATTAGCCAAAGCAGCACAGAGGGGATGGACTGCCGGGGACTCTTGTTTAGCTTTAAAACATAAAAACATTAAAAACTGTTTAATGCTGAAAGAAATGATGGTACCAGGGGACTCCAGACACTATAACCAGTTTAATGAGATGAAGCAGATACAGTGCTTACGGTGTCCCTTTAAGTATTAAAATAGAATCTATACATTGTGCTGGGAACACTGACATAAAATATAGGCTGATTGTAGCAAATTTCTACATCGTTCATGGAGCAAAAGTGCAATCATGAGTTTTACTGCACATTTTCCATGGATTTTTCCCATGCGATTTGAGTGGATTGTTTGCAAAATGCAGATAACTCCAGCAAATGTGTCTTGGCAGCAAATGCACAGAGACGTTGGGTACAGGACAATCTCCTACAATTCATAGTTTCTAGAAAAGTTGAGGGTAATTTGCCAGAGTATCCATTCCCTATACCACTTGCTTCGAACAAATGCGTCAGACTTTCAAATCATATATTTGTGTTCATTATACACTCTAGACTTGCTCTATACGGCTTTGTGTGCCGGAGAACCTACTTCGCCCAGCAAGTTTGGCATTACATGGTTAGCTACATGTTCTTTCTCACTGCCCCCATACTATTCAGCTTTGCTCTTGACTGCTTCCTTTACTAGAGAATCTACTGTACCCAGCAGGTGTACCCTAGTAACCACATCACACAATGCCTAGCAACAGTGTTACATTTTGTCAGGGTACCTGAAGTCTCTACCTCGGAGGAGGTTAGACTTCCCGACGGCCGTTCTCTCAGGGGGGCTGATTCATCCAATCCTCACAGCTCTCTTAGTCATTCTCACGCCGGCCGCGATAGCCCCGCTTCCTTTTATGACACGACGCTCAGGAGCCGACGTCATGACGGCAATCACATCCCGACCTGTCAATCTAGTTCGGGACAACGAATCAGGGCTCGGCAAGGGCGGAGTCATCAATTAGAGAACCAGGGTATAAAAGAGGGATGTGTGTAATGGTTCATTGCCCTGTCGTGTTTCTAGCTTGTCTGGTTCCTCAGTGCTCTTATGTCTATTGTTCTATTTGGTTTTGACTCGGCTTGTACTATCGTTCCTGTTTACCTCTCGTGTCCTTTGACCTCGGCTTGTCTCTCGCTTACCTGTTCTCTCGGTCCCTCGACCTCGGCTTGTCTCTGACCATTCTTTGCTTTCTCCTTACGTTAGTCCGGCCATTCTAAGGTCCGGTATACGTACTCCTCTCCTGTTCGTACTCTGCGTGTTGGATCCCTGTCCCAATCCTGACATTACGACAGGGCCATGGATCCTGCAGGTACAAACGCTCAGCTTGGTCCGCCTGACTCGAGGTTTGAAGCCATGGACCATAGAATGGACCAAATGGCCCTAGCGCTGCAAGCATTACTATCCCATCCGAGTAATCAAGCAGAGGAGATGCGTACTCCATCTATCTCTCTTGCTAACTCAGGCCTAGAGGTAGCCACAGTGGGAACTTCTTCCCGTGTTACTTCCCCTTTACGGTATGGCGGTGCTCCGGATACCTGTCGAGGTTTCCTAAACCAGATAGGAATTAATTTTGAATTACAACCCCGCGCCTACCCTACTGACAGGGTGAAGGTTGGATTCATAATCTTTACAAAAAGGTAGACCTAGGTGGAGAAGAGGAACCTCCTCAACCCCAAACCTGATCCACCCAATAGGAGACCCCTACCTTCGGTAATGCTTCACGATAAAACTTAACGTTTATTGTAGTTTGTCAAAATAAAATATATATGTGTAAACACCAACAAAAATAAAAAGTGAAAAAAAGTTGGTAAGAAAAAAGTATAAAATAATGATAAGGAGAGCCACAAAAATAACTGTGGGTGTAGACCATAATCTGTAATATATATATTGGGTCCTCCCAAAAACACCCCAGACAAAACTCCAGCAAGTAGGCTCAATAGCCAGATAGGGTGAGATATAGAGAGAGGAGCTCAAGAATAGGTATAAAAACCTGGTGCACTTGGTAACAATATTGGAAACAAATTGTATCAAGTGCACATAGTTGCTCAATTGCTCTTAAATCCCTGTGTTGTGGGATCAAGTACACATTGTTGCTCAGTTGTAAAGTCCCTATGTTGTGGGATATTTTACTAAATCGTGCTATCACTGGAAAGCAATAGAGCTAAATGAGCTGACCCAGCTGAATGATCAAGCTGGAGCATTAGAAGTCCCTTCTCTCAAAGGATTCCTCTCCCAGACCCCAGAATACCTGTTGGGTGTGGACCATAATCTATAATATATATAGTCCTCCCAGAAAAAACACACCCCAGATAGGATTCCAGCAAATGGGCTCAATAGCCAAAATAGGATGAGATATGGAGAGAAGAGCTCAGAATAGGTATAAAAACCTGGTGTACCTGGTAACAATATTGGAAACAAATTGTATCAAGTGCACATTATTGCTCCGTTGCTCTTAAATCCCTGTTTGTGGGGATATTATATCAAGTGCACATTGTTGCCCCATAGCTTTAGAATCCCTGTGTTTTGGGATGTTAAATTGTAACTTATAACTTTAATTTTAACGTTTTGTCACTAAAAAGCAGTGGAGCTAAATTGCAGACTTGTCACAGCTGAATGCTCGAACATTGGAAGCCCCTTCTCTCGAGGGATCCACCTCCCAAACCCCCAGATCACACGAAAAGAGCTGAGCATCCAAAGCTCCTCTCTATAGAATAAATTGATTAATTCGACATCCTCAGCCCCCAGATTCATAAATCTATAGCTCGCTGGAATCTTAAATATGTGGCTTCTCCTGACTAAACTAACCTAACGCGCGTTTCAGCGCCTTGATGCGCCTTCGTCAGAGGTATAGTGTCAGTCTGTCCCTCGTGCGGCTCTTTTATATAGGAGTACCGGGTCGGAAAACAGTGGGCGTGTCAAAGAAATGTTTGCGCCAAAAAGTTCCGTTCAAGTGGGTGCCGCCCTCTTGTGAACGTCACCGGATGATTGGCAGGGATTCTAAAGGACCTCCCTGGTGTACTGTCGTCTAAACGTTCAATTCATATTGAACAAGTTGACGATCTGTGTCATTTTTTATCTAGTGGATCAGACAAAGATTAGTCTGTATCCACTCTTAGTCTGAATGGTCCAGCTAATAATCCTCTTTGCACAAAATTTATGATTAGAGGAGCTTAGTCCATGATGTATACACATATGCACATTAGTGATGCATCAGTGATACAAAAGTATATATTTGTACATACATATATGCAAGTGTGGTATAAATGGCAGATAAATTGTTTACATGATCCAAGTCCTTATTTAAAGGGGCAGGATCTAAAAAATCTATGCATCCATGTCTGAATATATGTAAGAGTAATAAACGGATCCATGCTATATTTGTCTAGGAGCACAAGATCTGTGTCCTGGTTATTTAAAGGGACGGGACAAGACGAAAACTTACTGTACATACATATCTTCGTCTGTGTATAAATAGAAATGTCCTTTAGTTCTTTAGCAATGTTTCCTTAAATATATAGATATTGTATCACTAGTTCCCTTCTGTGATTAAGGGGCCGAGGGACATTAAAAACCAAACTTAAACACACAAATAACTAAAGTATTTACACAGATTGTTATATATACATATATACAGTTTAAGTAATTTGCATTACTACTGATGTTGAATATTATCTACTGTGAAACTCATTTTAATTTTCAATGAAGGGCGTGAATGTAATTCACGCCCTTCATTGAAAATTAAAATGAGTTTCACAGTAGATACTTTAGTTATTTGTGTGTTTAAGTTTGGTTTTTAATGTCCCTCGGCCCCTTAATCACAGAAGTGAACTAGTGATACAATATCTATATTTAAGGAAACATTGCTAAAGAACTAAAGGACATTTCTATTTATACACAGACGAAGATAAGTATGTACAGTAAGTTTTCGTCTTGTCCCGTCCCTTTAAATAACCAGGACACAGATCTTGTGCTCCTAGACAAATATAGCATGGATCCGTTTATTACTCTTACATATATTCAGACATGGATGCATAGATTTTTTAGATCCTGCCCCTTTAAATAAGGACTTGGATCATGTAAACAATTTATCTGCCATTTATACCACACTTGCATATATGTATGTACAAATATATACTTTTGTATCACTGATGCATCACTAATGTGCATATGTGTATACATCATGGACTAAGCTCCTCTAATCATAAATTTTGTGCAAAGAGGATTATTAGCTGGACCATTCAGACTAAGAGTGGATACAGACTAATCTTTGTCTGATCCACTAGATAAAAAATGACACAGATCGTCAACTTGTTCAATATGAATTGAACGTTTAGACGACAGTACACCAGGGAGGTCCTTTAGAATCCCTGCCAATCATCCGGTGACGTTCACAAGGGGGCGGCACCCACTTGAACGGAACTTTTTGGCGCGAACATTTCTTTGACACGCCCACTGTTTTCCGACCCGGTACTCCTATATAAAAGAGCCGCACGAGGGACAGACTGACACTATACCTCTGACGAAGGCGCATCAAGGCGCTGAAACGCGCGTTAGGTTAGTTTAGTCAGGAGAAGCCACATATTTAAGATTCCAGCGAGCTATAGATTTATGAATCTGGGGGCTGAGGATGTCGAATTAATCAATTTATTCTATAGAGAGGAGCTTTGGATGCTCAGCTCTTTTCGTGTGATCTGGGGGTTTGGGAGGTGGATCCCTCGAGAGAAGGGGCTTCCAATGTTCGAGCATTCAGCTGTGACAAGTCTGCAATTTAGCTCCACTGCTTTTTAGTGACAAAACGTTAAAATTAAAGTTATAAGTTACAATTTAACATCCCAAAACACAGGGATTCTAAAGCTATGGGGCAACAATGTGCACTTGATATAATATCCCCACAAACAGGGATTTAAGAGCAACGGAGCAATAATGTGCACTTGATACAATTTGTTTCCAATATTGTTACCAGGTACACCAGGTTTTTATACCTATTCTGAGCTCTTCTCTCCATATCTCATCCTATTTTGGCTATTGAGCCCATTTGCTGGAATCCTATCTGGGGTGTGTTTTTTCTGGGAGGACTATATATATTATAGATTATGGTCCACACCCAACAGGTATTCTGGGGTCTGGGAGAGGAATCCTTTGAGAGAAGGGACTTCAATGCTCCAGCTTGATCATTCAGCTGGGTCAGCTCATTTACCTCTATTGCTTTCCAGTGGTAGCACGATTTAGTAAAATATCCCACAACATAGGGACTTTACAACTGAGCAACAATGTGTACTTGATCCCACAACACAGGGATTTAAGAGCAATTGAGCAACTATGTGCACTTGATACAATTTGTTTCCAATATTGTTACCAAGTGCACCAGGTTTTTATACCTATTCTTGAGCTCCTCTCTCTATATCTCACCCTATCTGGCTATTGAGCCTACTTGCTGGAGTTTTATCTGGGGTGTTTTTGGGAGGACCCAATATATATATTACAGATTATGGTCTACACCCACAGTTATTTTTGTGGCTCTCCTTATCATTATTTTATACTTTTTTCTTACCAACTTTTTTTTCACTTTTTATTTTTGTTGGTGTTTACACATATATATGTTATTTTGACAAATTACAATAAACGTTAAGTTTTATCGTGAAGCATTACCGAAGGGAGGGGTCTCCTATTGGGTGGATCAGGTTTGGGGTTGAGGAGGTTCCTCTTCTCCACCTAGGTCTACCTTTTTGTAAATATTGTTCTTTCCCACGTATGTAAGGGTTACCCCCTTGTTTGGATCCCCCTGGCACACTCAGAGGCCGGTTGACTTAGTCACTGGCTTCTTTTCTTTTTCTTTTTGGATTCATAATCTCGCTACTCATTGACAAAGCTCTTAGATGGGCTAACCCTCTGTGGGAAAATGATAATCCAGTAGTCTATAACTATAATGCGTTTATTACTACTTTTAGGAGGACTTTTGATCCCCCAGGGAGAAAGGCCAGTGCAGCTAGATTACTATTACGTCTTAGACAGCATAATCTAACCCTTGTGGATTATGCGCTAGAGTTCAGATCCTTGGCGGCAGAGGTCAAGTGGAATGAACAAGCCTATATGGACGTATTTCTGAACGGATTATCAGATGTGATCTTAGACGAGGTTGCCACAAGGGATCTTCCTGAAAATTTAGAGGAATTAATTTAATTTATTTCTCGTATAGATGAACGTATGAGACAGAGGCAGAACACTCGTGATAATGGTTATAGACCTTCCTTAAGACTAACTCCCGCATTTCAGAATTCTGAATCTACTATACTAGCTCTCCCAGAACCTATGCAATTTGGTAACACTCGCCTTTCAGAGAATGAAAGACAATATAGGAGAAGGGAGGGTCGGTGTATGTATTGTGGAGTAGGCGGGCATTTACGCCTAAATTGCCCTAACCGTCCGGGAAACGCTCGCACCTAAGTTTCTCCAGAGGACAGGCCTTGGGTGTTTCTATTTTGTCCTCTACATATGATTACAGGGATCATAGGTTACTACTACAGGTTTCTTTAACTTGGGAAAAGGGAGTACTTAAAGCTATGGCATTAATAGATTCCGGAGCAGCTGAAAGCTTTATTGATCAAACTTTTGTCAAAAAACACTCTATCCCATCTCAGCTAAAGGAGACTCCATTGGCCGTTGAGGCCATAGATGGTAGACCTTTATCAGATCCTGTGATTTCTCGTGAAACTATACCAGTTAAGTTAACCATTGGTATTTTACACGAGGAGGAGATTTCTCTCATGCTTATCTCATCCCCTTCAGTTCCTATAGTTTTGGGGTATCCCTGGATTAAAAAGCATAACCCTACTATTGATTGGGAGCAAGGTGAAATAGTCTCTTGGGGTCAGGGTTGCCAGAAAAGCTGTGTACAGAAAGTCTCACCATTGTGCGTAGTGGACACACCTAGTAACTCTAACAAGCCCACAGAATTACAGATACCTTCCCAGTACCAGGATTTAAAGGCAGTCTTTGATAAGAGGAAGGCTGATACTTTACCCCCACACAGGTCCTTTGATTGTAAGATTAATCTCCTACCTGGTACTATGCCTCCGAGGGGCAATGTATATCCTCTATCCACTAAGGAGAACTTAGTCTTAGAAGAGTACATTCAGGAGAATCTAGACAAAGGATTTATTAGAAGATCCTCTTCTCCAGCCGGAGCCGGTTTCTTTTTTGTAGATAAAAAAGACGGTACACTACGGCCTTGCATTGATTATCGGGGCTTGAATAAGATAACTATCAGAAATGCTTATCCGATTCCCCTAATTACTGAGCTATTTGATCGCCTTAAAGGCTCTAAGATTTTTACCAAGTTAGATCTGAGGGGAGCTTATAACTTGGTGAGAATTCAGCAGGGCGATGAATGGAAAACGGCTTTCAATACCCGGTATGGCCACTACGAGTACACGGTAATGCCCTTCGGGCTTTGCAATGCCCCTGCTGTATTCCAGGACTTGATTAATGAGGTTCTTAGGGAATTTCAACATGAATGTGTTAAAGTTTATTTGGATGATATACTAATACACTCTAAAGAGCCTGAGGTTCATCACAAACAAGTCAGAAGGGTATTGCACAAACTCCTACAGCATGGGTTGTATTGCAAATTGGAGAAGTGTAGCTTCGACCAATCTCAGGTAAACTTTCTTGGTTACGTTATTTCTGGTGAGGGGTTTAAGATGGATCCTGTTAAACTCCAATCTATCTTGGATTGGCCATTGCCCAAGGGACTCAAGGCCATTCAGAGGTTTATCGGATTCTCGAATTACTACAGGCGCTTCATTAAGGGGTACTCGTCTATTATTGCTCCTATTACCAACATGACTAAACAGGGTGCTGATACTAAGACATGGTCCCCGGAGGCGCTTGTTGCTTTCAGTACTCTCAAGGAACAGTTTGCCTCAGCACCGATATTAGTTCATCCAGACACATCTTTGCCTTTCTTACTCGAGGTAGACGCCTCAGAGACAGGTGTAGGCGCTATTCTGTCCTTGTGGGTTTTTTTTCCAGGAAATTGTCTGGGCCTGAGAGCAGGTATGATATTGGTGACAGGGAACTGTTAGCGGTAATTTTGGCTTTAAAGGAGTGGAGACATCTGTTGGAAGGGACTTTACACCCGGTTACTATTTTGACGGATCACAAGAATTTGCCATATATAGGGGAAGCCAAGTGATTATCTGCCAGGCAGGCTCGTTGGTCTTTGTTCCTTACTCATTTCAACTATGTTCTCACTTCTAGACCTGGTTCTAAGAATTCTAAGGCCGATGCATTGTCCCGCCAACATGAACCTTCTACTATGCCTGATGTGTTTTTTTCTTCTATAGTTCCCAAGCGTAATATTATTGCCAGCACTAGCATCAAGATTCACTGCTGGATGAGATCAAGAAGTTACAACATCTGGCACCCGGACCTATTCCGGGGGACCGTTACTTCGTTCCTCCTAAACTCCAACTGGAACTTATGCAGTGTTTTCATAACAGTAAATTTGCCGGACATCCTGGCATACGCAAGTCATGTTCTCTGATTTCTAAAGATTTCTGGTGGCCTTCATTACGTAAGGATCTTAAGGAATTCGTCGGGGCATGTGATGTCTGTATGAGGACTAAACAACCTCATACGCTTCCATGTGGGCTTTTGCACCCCCTAGAAATTCCTGTGAAACCATGGTCTTGTCTGGCTATGGACTTCATCGTTGATTTACCGGTTTCTAAAAAACATATGGTTATCCTCACAGTAATTGACAGGTTTACCAAAATGGCTCATTTTGTACCTCTGATCAAATTGCCCTCTTCTCCCGAATTGGCTGAAATTTTCGCGAGGGAGATTTTTCGTTTACATGGGATTCCTTCTGAAATCGTTTCTGATAGAGGTTCCCAATTTGTTTCCCGGTTTTGGAGATCCTTCTGTTCTCAGCTTGGTATCAAATTCAATTTTTCCTCTGCCTATCATCCCCAGTCCAATGGGGCTGCCGAACGCACCAACCAAAAGGTTGAACAGTTCTTGCGTTGTTTTGTTTCTGAACACCAGGACGATTGGGTCGGTCTGATTCCTTGGGCGGAGTTTGCGCACAACAACAGTGTTTGCGATTCTACTCGTTCTAGCCCCTTTTTCATGAATTATGGCTTTCATCCTTCCGTTCTTCCGTCGGCCTCCCCCTCCCAGGGGATACCGTCGGTTGATATTCATGTTGCCAATCTGAGAAAGTTGTGGGATCAGACTCGACAAATTCTTATTCAGAATTCCATGGTGTCCAAACGACACGCTGACAAACGCAGAAGGCTGGCTCCGGTATTCTCTCCGGGTGATAGGGTATGGTTGAGTACCAGGAACATCCGCTTGAAAGTTCCTTCCATGAAATTTGCTCCTCGTTACATAGGTCCTTACAGGGTTCTGTGTCGTATAAATCCTGTTGCATATCGTCTGGCTTTTCCGCCTGCTTTACGCATCCCGAACTCCTTTCATGTTTCTTTATTGAAGCCTTTGGTGTGTAACAGATTTTCCTCCACTGTGCCTTCCCCTCGTTCTGTCCAGGTTGAGGGTCAGGAGGAGTATGAGATCAATTCCATCCTCGATTCTCGGATTTCTCGGGGGAAGGTGCAGTATCTTGTTGACTGGAAAGGATGTGGTCCTGAGGAAAGATCTTGGGTGGTCCAGGAGGATGTGCATGCTCCTCGCCTTCTCAGGGCTTTTCATGCTCGCTTTCCATCTCGCCCCGGTTCCTTCCGCCCGGTGGGCGTTTCTGAGGGGGGGGTACTGTCAGGGTACCTGAAGTCTCTACCTCGGAGGAGGTTAGACTTCCCGACGGCCGTTCTCTCAGGGGGGCTGATTCATCCAATCCTCACAGCTCTCTTAGTCATTCCCACGCCGGCCGCGATAGCCCCGCTTCCTTTTATGACACGACGCTCAGGAGCCGACGTCATGACGGCAATCACATCCCGACCTGTCAATCTAGTTCGGAACAACGAATCAGGGCTCGGCAAGGGCGGAGTCATCAATTAGAGAACCAGGGTATAAAAGAGGGATGTGTGTAATGGTTCATTGCCCTGTCGTGGTTCTAGCTTGTCTGGTTCCTCAGTGCTCTTATGTCTATTGTTCTATTTGGTTTTGACTCGGCTTGTACTATCGTTCCTGTTTACCTCTCGTGTCCTTTGACCTCGGCTTGTCTCTCGCTTACCTGTTCTCTCGGTCCCTCGACCTCGGCTTGTCTCTGACCATTCTTTGCTTTCTCCTTACGTTAGTCCGGCCATTCTAAGGTCCGGTATACGTACTCCTCTCCTGTTCGTACTCTGCGTGTTGGATCCCTGTCCCGATCCTGACACATTTTCACTGTGAGCAAAATTCATGCAATTTGAAAGCAAAAATTGTGGACAAACACCCCTACAGATTCTGCATGAAGAAAATGTGGTGCTTGAAGATTGTGCTTGAAGATTGTGCCTATACATCTGCTGGTATTTTTGTTTTATATATATGAGTGGGGCCTGATGAGTGTCAAGGCCACGGTCCTGGGTGAAATACTGAACATCCACAAGTAAATCACAATGATACCACAGACGTTTTACAATTAATTAGAGGGGTGACTTGGAAAAAAGAATTTTTACTTGTCACTTGTGATGTCACCTCACTATACACCTGCATTCCTCACGAAAAAGGATGCAGGGCGGTTCAGCAGTTTTTAATTCAGGATAATACATTGCCTTTGGAACAAATAAATTTTTTAATTGATTGTATAAAATGGACATTGGGTAATAATTATTTCTGGTTCGATGCCTCCTTTTATTTACAGCGTAGAGGTACGACGATGGGAAGTACCTATGCGCCCAGCTATGCTAATATTTTATGGCTAGTTCGGAGGAGATTTTTATTTATGGGAACCATAGCTGGGCGTCGCAGATACATGCCTATCGCCGTTACATCGATGATTTGTTTTTTTATTTGGGAAGGCACAGAACACAGTTTTGATGAGGTTTTTAAATGTATTAATAATAATGACTGGGGTATACATCTCACCTCAAATATTAGCCCCACCAGTGTAGAATATCTTGATTTGAAAATATACACTGAGGGGACTATGTTAAAAACAGAGACCTTCTTTAAGAAAGTCGACACGAATGGGTATGTCATGTACAGTAGTGGACATTACTCACCCTGGCTGAATAACATCCCTAAGGGACAGCTTCTTAGGGTTAGGCGTAATTGTACAGAGGATCAGAAATTTCATATACAGTCCCAAGAACTCTTGGATAGATTCAGAGAAAAGAACTACCCAGAGGATATTTTAGAAAAAGCTTGGGAAGAAGTTAAAGAAATGACCCAGTATACACTACTTAACAAAGATAAGGGAATAGCACCTATTTCAGCCCAAGACGCTCTAGTCTTTGATTATAATTCACGTCATAGAGACGTTAGACGTATTATCAATAAATATTGGAATATACTCAAGACAGATAAAGATTTGGGACCCTTGTTGCCTGAAAAAACGTTCTTGACGTTTAGAGGGGCTCCCAATTTCAAGAGTACTCTGGTTAATAGTTACATTAAAGACAAACCAAAACAAAAGAGTATTAATGCATTTGGGGAAATCTCTGGTTTTTATAAATGCAAGATATGTTTAGGCTGCAAAAGCACACAACAACTAGGGAATGGTAGGTTCTTTGAGTTCCAATCAGAGAGCACGAAAACTTCCTATAAGATCAGGGAACATATGACATGCCACAGTAGTAATGTAATATATCTCTTACAGTGTACATGTCATTTGCAATATATTGGTAGAACTACAAGACCACTGTTCAAAAGGATTAGAGAGCACGTATATAATATACGTAAAAGAGTAACAAGCCATAGCGTCTCCGATCATTTTAATAAAGTACATAACGGAGACCCTAGGGCTCTCTCCTTCATGGCCATAAAGAAGGTTACTGCTAATTGGAGGGGAGGTGACTTTATTAGAAAAATTGGCCAAGAGGAAATGAAATGGGTCTATTACCTCGATACTATGTCCCCTACTGGCCTAAATATTGATTTCGATCTTTTTAATTTTTATAGTAGCTTTCTATAGACATTTTTAGACATTTATAGACATTTTTATAAAAGTAATTTTTTAGGATGTTTTTATAGTAATTTCAAGTTATTGTATTGTCTTCTCTTTCTAATTATCTTATAAGATACTGAATTCTATGTATCCTCACAATATCACTCTATAGTCTTTGAACTTTTAAGAAAAAAAGGGGAAAGAGAAATCCGTTGTTTGGCGGATATACCACTTGGAAAGCTTTTTCCCTAAATTGTATAATTAGTTTCTGATTTTGTTAAAAGAGAATTCACTTAAATTACTACTAAGTATCTAGGTGGAAGCTGTGGATACATATCTCCATCATAAGTGATTATACAATAAATAATTGTTTTCTCATTTTGTGTCTTGCAATTGGGAATAATAAGCCTTGCACTTTAACCAAAATTTTTTCTTTATACAAATTTTTCTCTATAAATTTTTCTCTATACATTCTCTATATGTAGTTTTTAGCTTTAAATATGTAGTTATATAATAATTTTTTTATATTTTCTGATAGATATATAATGGATTTTAAGAAGGTATATTTTATGTACACCGCACATTGCACTTTTGTTACACAATTGGGTGTTAAACAGATGAGGTGAATATAATTATACGATGCATCTAGTTAACCATGTATTTGTGCTGGAATGATATGTATATATTTATTGAATATTTGCATTTGAGGTTTTTTAATTTCTCCTTTATTTCTTTCACTCCTTCCTTTTATTATAATGATTGGAGTTTATGCAATGGACTGCTCCAAATTGCTTTAATTGCAATGGACTGCTCCAAATTGGCTAATTAGTTAGCCTATATAAAGAAAGACCCAAGGAACGTGGATTATGCAGTGGCGGATCCAGAGCCTGATCTCGGGAGGGGCACTTGTAGATTATTTAAATAAATAATCCAGACACAATAACCACTACAGCTCAGTGTAGTGGTTATAGTGCCAATAATGCCAAGACCCCCTCCCAGAGTAAGTAGTCAAACTGTTTAAGAACTGTTTGACAACTTACCTGAGGTCCTCTGGGGAATGGGGCTGTAGTAGGGCAGAGGAGCAGTGGTATGTGTGAGTGGTGCAATGTGTGAGGGGTGCAGTGTGTGTGTGTGTGTGAGGGGGACAGTGTATTAGCAGTGTGTGTGTGTGTGAAGGTTGCAGTGTGTACGTGAGGGCGGCAGTATATGTCAGGGGTGCAGTGTGTGTGTGGGTCAGTATGTGTGTGTGACAGTTACAGTGTGTGTGTGGGGCAATGTATGTGTGTGGGGGCAGTGTGTTTATGGGGGGCAGTGTGTGTATGTGGGGCAGTGTGTGTATGTGGGGGCAATGTGTTTATGGGGGGCAGGGGCAATGTGTGTGTATGGGGGGCAGGGGCAATGTGTGTGTATGGGGGGCAGGGGCAATGTGTGTATATGGGGGGCAGGGGCAATGTGTGTGTATATGGGGGGCAGGGGCAATGTGTGTGTGTGTATGGGGGGCAAGGGCAATGTGTGTGTGTGTATGGGGGCAGGGGCAATGTGTGTGTGTGTGTGTATGGGGCAGGGGCAATGTGTGTGTGTGTGTGTATGGGGCAGGGGCAATGTGTGTGTGTATGGGGGGCAGGGGCAATGTGTGTGTATATGGGGGCAGGGGCAATGTGTGTGTGTGTATGGGGGGCAGGGGCAATGTGTGTATATGGGGGGCAGGGGCAATGTGTGTGTGTATGGGGGGCAGGGGCAATGTGTGTGTGTATGGGGGGCAGGGGCAATGTGTGTGTGTATGGGGGGCAGGGGCAATGTGTGTGTGTGTATGGGGGGCAGGGGCTATGTGTGTGTGTGTATGGGGGGCAGGGGTAATGTGTGTGTGTATGGGGGCAGGGGCAATGTGTGTGTGTATGGGGGGCAGGGGCAATGTGTGTGTATATGGGGGCAGGGGCAATGTGTGTGTATATGGGGGGCAGGGGCAATGTGTGTGTATATGGGGGGCAGGGGCAATGTGTGTGTGTGTGTGTATGGGGGCAGGGGCACTGTGTGTGTATGGGGGCAGGGGCAATGTGTGTGTATGGGGGGCAGGGGCAATGTGTGTGTATATCGGGGGCAGGGGCAATGTGTGTGTGTATGGGGGGCAGGGGCAATGTGTGTGTGTATGGGGGGCAGGGACAATGTGTGTGTGTATGGGGGGCAGGGGCAATGTGTGTGTGTGTATGGGGGGCAGGGGTAATGTGTGTGTGGGGGGCAGGGGCAATGTGTGTGTGTGTATGGGGGGCAGGGGTAATGTGTGTGTGGGGGGCAGGGGCAATGTGTGTGTGTATGGGGGCAGGGGCAATGTGTGTGTGTGTATGGGGGGCAGGGGCAATGTGTGTGTGTGTATGGGGGGCAGGGGCAATGTGTGTGTGTATGGGGGGCAGGGACAATGTGTGTGTGTATGGGGGGCAGGGACAATGTGTGTGTGTATGGGGGGCAGGGGCAATGTGTGTGTGTGTATGGGGGGCAGGGGCAATGTGTGTGTGTGTGTGTGTGTGTATGGGGGGCAGGGGCAATGTGTGTGTGTGTGTATGGGGGGCAGGGGCAATGTGTGTGTAGAAGAAGGATAGGGGGGGGGCTTTTTTTTTTTAATGTGTGTGTGTTTTTTTTTTAAACATTTAATTAAAATTAATATATAATGTATGTCCCCCCTCCCTTCTTACCTTTACTGGGAGGAGGGGGGACATCTTTCTTTCCCTGGTGGTCCCAGTGGGGATTCCCTGGTGATTCCAGTGGTAGGAGTGAACTCTAGCCCGCGCTCCAGGGCTAGAGTTCACTCTCGCGAGATTTGGAGCGTTGCCATGGTAACCGCGGCAACGCTCCAAATCTCGCGAGAGGAGGACCCGGAGGAGCTGCTGGTAACAGCTCCCGGGTTCTCTCTCCCTCCCCTGCCGGTCGGCTGTCAGTAATGTGCCTGCGGACCGGGGAGGGAGATCACTGATCTCCCTCCCCGGTCTGCAGGCACAATGCAGGGCTGGCACTTGGGCAATGTCAGCCCTGCATTAGCCGGCAGGGGAGAATCTCGGGGGGGGGGCAATTGCCCCGTTGCCCCCCCCCTGGATCCGCCACTGGGATTATGCTTGAAAAAGCCCCGTAGGAGGGGAGAAATGCATTGCATCTGAACAATCCGGAAGTTTTTGCACCTACACCGTGTATCCGTGTATCCATGAGGATTGAGCTGCGAAGAGGACACTCTGATTATAGACCTTCTCTCTCTTTCTCGGACTATCGGTAGCTGGTTGCAGGAGACTGGTGTTTTATATTTTTATGCATTGGTAATAAAGAAATTCTTGGTTTACACATATCCGGATTGGCCCACGTTCTTTCTACACTGAGTGGATCCCACGATCACTGGGGGCTGATCCTCCCTGGACCCTGATAGTTTGGGGTGGTACTTCAACCACTCCACCATTGTGAGTGAGATACCTATTTATTTATTGTTCATTTTGCACTGTACAAACATATTGCACTAGGTGTTGTATTATTTGTATTACAGAGCCGTGTATTATTTGTTCCAGAAGCTCTGCAAGTATATCAGTCCTTTTTTATTTATATTGGATATCCCTTGTCTGCACATATATGCACTTTGGCACTCCACATATTGTGTAAATTTCTTAAAGCACTATAGCACTTTGGTATTATTGCATTGTAATCAAATGTGTTATATGCCCTTCAGATTTTTTTAGGTGTGATTAACACTGTATTTTATTTACTGTAAGCGCACTCACTATTTCTTATTACTTATTTAGCAATTAGGAGATCTCACCAGGACTCCCAGTGAGTTGCAGCTATTTGTTTCGATTTATATTGTGTATGCTCGCTATACATATATATTTTCCTCCTTGTGCGCCATTTAACCTTCCGTCGATATATAATATATATATGTGTGTATAGGCAGAATATTCTGACTAGCAGAAATATATATTTTCATGAAAATTTGGTTTATTTTCTTCTTTTTCAATTCTTGAAGAGCACGTACAATAAAATATTACAAAGGGAAACAAAAATAAACAAGATAAACAAACATCATCAATAACTGCATCTGTATTTCATTTATGATGCAAAGCATTGAAAGTACAAATGATGGATACCAGAAGTATGTGTTATTGCTATGGAGATCTATAAAACACAGCTTTACTCACTTCTCTTCCACATCTGTAATGTAATTGTTAGGTACGTAAGGATTTAAAGATTGCATAACGTTAAAGGGTCCTATTGTGTTTCATATGCCACCTACTCTAGACTGTAAGCTTTTGAGCAGGGTCCTCTTCAACCTATTGCTCCTGTACATGTTTGTAATTGTTTCATTTATTGTTAAATCTCCCCCTCTTGTAATATTGTAAAGCACCACAGAATTTGTTGGCGATACATTAATGCCCATAATAATAATAATAATAATAAGGGGGCTAAAAGTATAGAGTAAGCAGCCCTAGCAAGGCATCAGCCTTTTGGTATCTATATTTTTTTACTTTCTCCGCTTTGCATCATAAATTAAATACAAAAGGGGATAAAAAAACAAAACAAACATATTATATGTAAACAAACATTAACAAATATAGATATACACGTCCCTGCACTCCTAAAGAAACCCATATGATTTGTTATTATAACTTCTGGGTTCTCTATCAAGCCATTAATCAAACATTATAAACAAAAAAAAATACCTCTAGCAGGGTAGGGAGGCCATTCTGAAAAATTTGATTAAAAAATAAATTTGCCTTTCTTAGGTATTCTCGGGAGTCGTTTTCTTGGGTACTTCTACATAATTTTTATTTTCACATTGTCGACGTGAATTTGGAAAATTCTATTGGGTAAACATGTAAAATAGAGTCTTGACATCTGTTATCAAAGAAAATCAAATAATGAAATGCTAATGCATGTTGATGGAAAATGCTTACCTACTTAGGACAGAAGAGATCCATTCATTTATCCTGTAGTTTATAAATAAGGTATACTATAATCTAATTTTGATAAAATTATTGGTTGTAGAGTACAGGGGTGAACAAAATAACATGAACTAACCTTGACTGATATTTCAAGACCGTTAATATGAATCACATGCTTGAGATCGAGAAACTAAGGCACCAATTCATCTGAAAGGTCATGCAGGTTGACCAAATTTAGAAATACATTAAGCTGGTTCATTGCAGAAGAAAGCTTTCAAAGTGAAATTAAACAAACCTTGTTAGCAAACGAGTTTCACACACAGAGTATATCATTCTCCAGGAAGCGATTTAAGCATGTTACAGGCGGAATGCCATGCTAAATCGGCAGGGGCTACAATACATAAAAAACTGTAGACTGGAATCTTAGCATGTTTTGTAATTTGGCTAGCAGTGGTGTTGGGACCTTCCTGTTATGTGTTTAAGACAGCATAAAATCATGAATTATGGAAAAGGTAGGTAAATAACCTACTGGAGATTTGTGAACAAATCAGGCAAAAGCTAGAATTCAAATGATAAATTAGCAATGTGCTAATTACATAATGTATATATTTACATACAGCTGTAATCAAAATTATTCAACCCCCATTGAAAAGCAGGCGTATAATCAAAATTTACAGACTTTCAGCTGTTTACAATGAACAAATGAAACAAAAGCTATTGAAATAGATCAACACAGCAAATGCTTCAAGTGGTCTCCCCTGAATTCAACTGAAAATTAAACTTATAATGACTTCTCCAGTCTCAAAATTATTCAATCCCCTGAATAGAATCCCTCACAACAGAACAAAGTTGCAAAACAGGTGTTGTCTCAAGCACACCTGGTGCAATTAATCAAGGGCTTCATTAGTTGCACCAGGTGAACTGGGACACTTGGAATATCTGAACTGGATATGGGTTTGTTGAGTGTCTCTGTTAGAAATATAGCGATGAATGGTCCACAAAGTTAAGAAAAGAGATCATTGCCCTTCACAAACAAGGAACAGAATACGAAAAGATAGCAAAGTCACTGAATGTTCCTAGAGACACCGTTGGAAGCAGGGTTTGCAAGTCCAAAGTTGAAGGAACAGTAGTTACACTATCTGGATGGGGCATAAAAAAGGAAGCTATCAATGGCCACAACCAGATTTCTGAGAAGGTGGGTTGTGAAAACCCCATGAGAGACTGCAAAAGACCTGCAGCAAGACTTGGTGGCAACAGACAGGTTTCAGTGAGCACAGTAAGGTGTGTACGAAACGCAGAAGGTTTCCATGATAGAACTCCAAGACATGCACCACTACTGATCAAGAAGCACTAGAGAAGTTGGCTCCAACATGCTCAAAATCATATAACTAAGCCACAGAGGTTTTGGGATTCTGTTCTGTGGAGCGATGAAACAAAACTGGAACTTTTCGGTCCAATTGATCAGCGGTATGTCTGGAGGAAGAAGAATGAAGCACACGCTGAAAACAACACGCTACCTACAGTTAAGCATAGTTGTGGCTCGGTTATGCTCTGGAGCTGCTTTGCATCCTCTGGCACTGAAAACCTGCAGTGTGAGGAAGGCAAGATGGATTCATTGAAGTATCAGGATACCCTAGGAGAAAGCATCATGCCATCTGTGAGGTAGCAGTTGACATTGGGCATCATTGGACCTTCCAAAAAATCAATGATCCCAAGCATACCTCACATTCCACCAAGGCTTGGTTGCAGAAGAGGTCCTGGAAAATTCTACAGTGGCCATCACAGTGACTTGACTTGAACCCCTTAGCAAATCTATAGTGGGATTTGAAGAAGGAGGTTGCAGCACGCAAACCCAAAAATATTACTGAACTGGAGGCCATTGCTCACGAGCAATTGGCTAAGATTCCTAAGGAAAACTGCCAGAAGCTGGTGTCTGGCTGTGCATCTCATTTTCAGCAGGTCATAATAGCAACAAGGTGTTCTACTAAGTACTGAAGATGCTTGCCACAAAGGGGTTGAATCATTTTGAGACTGGAGAAGTCATTATAAGTTGCATTTTCAGTTGAATTTGGGGAAACCACTTGAAGCATTCTTTGTGTTGTTATTTTAACTGCTTTTGTTTGATTTGTTCATTGCAAACAGCTGAAAGTCTGGAACTTTACAATAAACCTGATTTCCAATGTGGGTTGAATACTTTTCATTACAACTGTACTTGGTCTTGTATTTTATTATGGTGTCTCCAGAAAAATATATTTGTATTTTAAATTCAATGCCTCATTCTAAGACATTATTCTTTCAAATATGAGTAATTATCCTGACCTCCAATGGGAGATCTGCAAACAGTAGGTTTTTGATTTTCAAAGACATTTTTCTACAAAATCACTGTTTTGACCTAGATTTAGATGCGGGTAATGCATGTTATGTTTCACAGATAGTTTCTCAATATGAAGGCTGAAGAGGGGATTCAAACTAACCAAATATCAAGATATCAATGAGATGTGCTTATGGCCAAGTTATAATTTGGAGTGAAATGCCGGTTAATTCGCTGAAGCGAGAATTCAAAGTGAATTTCAAATTTAAGGCCAGAGTAGCCAAACTGAAAGCACAGCTGACTTTACCCCTTAAGGACACATGACATGTGTGACATGTCATGATTCCCTTTTATTCCATAAGTTTGGTCCTTAAGGGGTAAAAGGATTTTTCCAGTTCGACTATTTGGTCCTTAAATTTGAAACAAACTAGAAGCCTGATAAAACTTAAGTAAAGTCATATCATCACTGGTTTAGTCCATGTCATTTTGGGCTTTGTTTTTTAAATAAGTTAAATGTTTTAAATCGAATTTTCAACATTTCCAGTACATTTATTTCTTACAAAATAACTAATATTGAGGGAGTAAGTGTGGCCCTTTAAAATAGACAAAATGTTAAAATGCAGCCACTCCAATATTATAGGTGGTAATCAAACAAGAAAATATATCATAAGATGAACGAAGGGCGCAACAATTATAACTGTGATTCATTTCTTTTTTAAGTGAGAGTGAAGATTTTGAAGATTTTAACATTCTCTATTACTTAGTTCAGTTTTCTGAAAGCTTAACTAATCTTATGAGTTACTGAATTATTACATATTGAAAAAAAAAATCTTTGTCCTGATCAATTTATTATATGTGTTTACATTATTCACCAAGTATTCACAAGTATTAAAGGAACACGATAAGGTCAGGAATACAAGCATGTATATCTGATCCTTTAGTGTTAAAACCAACATCTAGCTCCCTTGGTCCCCTAAATATAGACAAATCTTACTTTTATTCAAGTCTGCAGCGGCTGGCTCTGCCCCTGAACTGCCTGCTTGGCTTACATCACCAGAAGTGATCTTCTGAGCCAATAACAATGCTTTCCCGTTGGATTGGCTGAGCTTGTCAAGGAGGCAGACGAGGGACAGAGCCAGCACAAGCCAAACACAGCCCTGACCAATCAGCATCTCCTCATAGAGATGCATTTAGTTAAGGAAAGTTTTGTGTCTCCAAGCAGCCATCAGTGTTTGCTGCAAAATGCCTGAAGAGAATGATTATATTTACCAGAACAAATACAATAAGCTGTAGTTGTTCTGGTGACTATAGTGTCCCTTTATTTATTAAACTTTTTAATATGTCTTTAGTGATCTAATTCAATGCACTGCTGAAGTACTATGCATTTTTTTTTTACTAACTTCCTGTAAGTTAATGCTTCATATAGTTTTGTAGAGTTTCATTCTATTTTTTATTTTTTTTTTTTTTATTCTTTATTTTTCATTGTGCATGAAGTAACAGTAAACCTGCTCTGCCCCAACGGCAGTCGCAAGTTGTATAGTAACAGACATAACAGGCATGGCATTGCATAAGAATAAACGGCACATTTTTTTTTTTTTAAAGTTAGTTAAGAGGACGTTATAACTGTGGGTTTGACATAACATATGAAACATTAGCGTTTTTATAGAGTTTAGTAGCAGATTGTATGAGATTAGCAGCACTAAAACCTGCATGCAGTAATGGTTAAAATCAACAAAAGTATGCATGCTTCATGTTATGAGCTTGCCATTGAAAACTTTCGCCAGTCAGCTTTAAAGCATACTGAATAACTAAGCAATAAGATGATCTGTCTATACGATTCTAGGGGCGTTTTTTGTCTAACTGTGGCATACAAGCTTGGGGGTTCTGCTGGCCCATAGCCGTTTAAGGTTTGACACTGGCTATACCGGGTTGTAACTGGTACCTGGCGATTGGTAGCACTCTGGAGTCCGAGTGGTTCACCCTATTCCCGATGAGTGTATTTTGTTGCTGGCATGATGGGTGTTGTGGTGAAGGTGCTGAGCTACCTGTGCTTACAGATATAAAGGCTATGCCTAGGGTTGAAGGTGTATGGTGTAGCACGTGTGAGGCATAAAAAAACATTTTATAAAGGTTAAAAAAAAATATATATAAAAATAAAAAGAAGATAAGTAATAAAGAGATTAACACAGGATGGGTTCCACTGTTACAGGAGAAGAGTTACTGATTGCACTGACTATGCGTTTCAAGGGCAAGCCTAGTAAAGTAAACATGTTAGACAAGATGGAGATTGGGTGCAGGCTGGATTAGGATGTCCATCATGGTGGATCACGTTGGAATCCACTAGCTTGTGACCGTGACCGTGTATGTCTGCTCAAGAGCGTACACATAGACTTTCAGTACGGTTAGAATCACGCAGAACCAGTGGATCTATAGATGCGCTAACCTAAGTAAACGAGCATGTACTGATTGTTACTACCAGCTAGAGTAAGGCGATTATATAATTGCTGGTTAATGAAGTGTCAGGATCGGGACAGGGATCCAACACGCAGAGTACAAACAGTAGCCAGATACGTATACCGGACCTTAGAATGGCCGGACTAACGTAAGTAGTACAGTATAGAATGGTCAAAGACAAGCCGAGGTCGAGGGTAACAGAAGACAGGTAAGCGAGAGACAAGCCGAATCAAGGGTAACAGAGATAAGCAGAGTAAGGTAAACAAGCCGGGTCAAAACCAAAAGGGATAATAGAATACACAAGCACTGAGTGACTAGAACAAGCTAGAACCACGACAGGGCAATGAGCTAATGAAAGAAGCTCTGTTAAATACCCTGTTCAGAGCAGTAACCACGCCTCCAAGGCGTCCTGATTGGTCCTGCAGCAATTGAGTGACAGGTCGTTCCGGAGGAGTGTCCTGATGACAACTTCCTGCCTAGATGCTGTAAAAGGCAGTCACTCCCTCGCGGCCGGCCTTGCATGACCGGATAGACCGTGGGGAAGGGAGCCATCAGGCCGTCTGGATGGAGGAACAGCTAAGTCTCTACCTCTTTCGGAGGTAGAGACCACAGGTACCCTGACATGAAGTGCGAGTTAAACTGTGGTTCATGTGAGCGAAAGTATAACCTTAGTGCTTGCATACCAAAGTGGCTTTATAGACAGACTAGTATATGTTGCCCTTAAAGGAACACTATAATCACCTAAATTACTTTAGCTAAATAAAGCAGTTTTAGTGTATAGATCATTCCCCTGCAATTTCACTGCTCAATTCACTGTCATTTAGGAGTTAAATCACTTTGTTTCTGTTTATGCAGCCCTAGCCCACCTCCCCTGGCTATGATTGACAGAGCCTGCATGAAAAAAAAAACTGGTTTCACTTTCAAACAGATGTAATTTACCTTAAATAATTGTATCTCAATCTCTAAATTGAACTTTAATCACATACAGGAGGCTCTTGCAGGGTCTAGCACGCTATTAACATAGCAGGGGATAAGAAAATCTTAATTAAACAGAACTTGCAATAAAGAAAGCCTAAATAGGGCTCTCTTTACAGGAAGTGTTTATGGAAGGATGTGCAAGTAACATGCAGGGAGGTGTGTCTAGGGTTCATAAGCAAAGGGATTTAACTCCTAAATGGCAGAGGATTGAGCAGTGAGGCTGCAGGGGCATGTTCTATACACCAAAACTGCTTCATTAAGCTAAAGTTGTTCAGGTGACTATAGTGTCCCTTTAAGTAAAGTGAACTCAGCACAAAATGGTCGACAAGCTTGGTGGCAATTATGCAAATGAGGTCGGCTGTAGTAGGCCAAGTCCCAGACATGTAGTTCAATGCAACAACATAAATGATATAACAAAGAACCATAACGCATTTACAATGTAGGCTGCTATAGAGGCAACAGCCAAAGGCATGTTGTTATACATAGGTAGGTCATACAGAATAGCTCAATGCAACCGTTAGATGTTACCCGTAGGGCTTGTGTTAAGCATGTCTGTGGGTGGAAGTCCAGCAAGGGAAGTTCATGTAAGCCATTTGGACCAGGTCCCCCAGTGTCTTCGATAGTGGGTGTTGTAAGTGGGACTGCCAGTTCAGGAGGCCGGTTCAGCCTATACCATCGCTGGGTAGGGCCATAGTGCGGTCCGGTTGAGTGGAGGGGCTGTCCCCAGCTTGGTGCGGCCTGGTTGTCTCATGTGCTGTTGCTCGGCGCTCAGCTCCCGTCCACCGGCCACCGCTGGGTGGTTAGCCGGTCAGACGTTCTCCTTGCCTCTTGTGTGGGTGCAGGAGCGTGCGCCCGGGTTGGTGCGGTCTGTCTCTCGCCTAGTCACTTGTCTGTGCTTGTGTGGACAGATGCCCGCTTGGAACGCCTGCAGTGGGGCACCATAGTGGCGTCGGCGGGTCATCGGTCGGATCCACATGGCCACCGCCCATGCCGCTTGAAGGTTGGGCATACCCCTGCTGCACTGCAGTTCATAGAAGGCTGAGCAGAGCCGGTCGAGGGCCTCAAGGGAGGAAGGCTGTGTATGGTTGCTCGTGGCTCCCCTCTGTGAACTGCAACGGGCGGCCATCTTGGACGCGCTCTGCCTGACTCGTGTTTCTTCCAATTTTGTGTACCTGCTCGATTGTTGTCGTTTGTCCGCTTGTCTTGCGGGGACCGGGGTGACCACCACCGGTCCAGAGGGGGGTGTTCGGAGGTCAGTTGTGGTTGCTGGGGTTTCTGGCATCGGAGAGAGCGGCCGCCTCTCCCCTGCTCCGACTCCCGTAGGCCTCAGATCGCTTTTTGGGCTGTATTCCCCGACCTGCTTCAGAAGGGTATCCCCCGATTCCTCGATGCGCCCCCAACGTGGGTAGCACAACTTGGGGGGTCGTTGGGCTGTACAGCTGCCGATATTGCCGTTAGTTTCTCTTGCCCGTCAGGAGCTCCTTCCCTGCACGTCTGTTCGCCTCGGCGGTCAGACTCCACCCCCTTCATTCTATCTTTTTTCATCACTATGTCTCTTGGAAGTATTTAATGTTTTCTTTGACGAGATTCAAAATAGAAAATGGTCCAGTGTTACACCCCATGGAATTATGGAATGAAAGTGTTTAAATTCCATTCCTTAACTGTTTTGATATACACCATAGTTCCTGATTGGCTTACAAGAACGTACATTTCACTTTGACGAAAGAAGGAAACTAATTAAAAAATCACGCTCAAACAATCGGCTCCAGCACAACAATAAATAACTTCAACTGCTGTTAGAGACCAGCTTCTGCTTTTGGTAGATGATAAGTTGACGAACAATTATGCGAACTGTATGAAGATCACCGCAGGATAAAAAAAGTAGCAAATGAGATGATTCAGTTATGTATAAAAACCACAGGAAGCTATCCCAAGACAATAGCAGAAAATTGCTTTTGTGGAACAAGACACTTTACAAGAGTGTAACTGAGAATGTAAGATAATGTCGTTGTGATATGGTGAAGAAAGTTATCAGAGGAAAAATGTTTAAAAGAGTTGAAGCATAAGCATATTGTTTTCATGAGTGAATTGCCAATTCATCACAAAAGAGAAGACTCGTTACGCCATACTCGTCAATGACCATTTGTGCAATTATGTATCAAAGGGTCATCTTTGGTGTTACAACCACAGTAATGTCAAAGCAATGTTTTAGTTACTGTATAATTGGCACTTTGTCCTAAAATCACTCATATTTGATAAATATGGCCTATTATGTATGAAATGGTTCCACGGAAGGTGAAATTACTTTAAGAACATGGAGCACCAGTCAAGTGAGTACCACAAATATTTGTTTAAAGAGCAGATAGATTGCAGAACTGAATAATTATGTTATTGAACGATGTACGACCATATATGTTTCTTGGTTTATGATTGCATTAAGGTTTTAGGACCTACAGATAAATACATTCATGTGACTTTATAAATTCCTTTATATTTCACTGCATGTACTCTTATCTAGATGGAGCTAAGCAATGTTTGCAAACCATATGTCTCTTTGCAGAGTTTTTCCATACATCAAAGTCATTTTTTCCATTTCTATTTAGGAAGTGAAGTGGATGACATTAAACTGAACGTAGATTACAGAATGCTTCAGATATGGCAAAGTTGAGATTTTCTAGATATATACCCGCATGTAATGCAGGCATTTCTCCAGAGCCGACATGTTCGATAGGAATTCAGACTAGATAAACACACAAGAAGCAGATATAAACCTAATTAATTGCAGAGCAATGTGGGATTTTATTGCGGTGAGCGGTACAGGTTGAGGCACATACGGAGCTCAAAATAGTCTTAAATAATTGAAGTTTAGATCACCAACTACAATAAAACAGCATTTACGTAGTATAGAGCCTCGCTGAAGCTAAACATAAATGGAATCTCTTGCAAGAGAGGTCACAAAGGCTAGTTGCAATTTTTTTGAATTTGTAATTTGCGAAATAATAATCTTCAAAATATTTTTTTTCCTCTAGATAAAAGTTCTTCAAACATGTACAGGATTACTCACTAAAGCGAGAATTGTTTGGAATTCATAGTGAATTTATCAAGAAAACCAAACCTTTTCCCTGTAGAAGACATTGCGCATATCTTGTCAGTATCTTGTCATAACTGTGCTGCAGCCAACCAATAAGGAACCCGAAAGGCGGGAGACGTATGACGTAACACGTTGACGTCAGGAGGCGGGGTCGGAATGCCTGACCGAGGGGAGCTTCGGAAGCGTCTGAAGCAGTAGCAGCCACGGCGGAAGCAGCCTTCTCCCTACTCCCTACTCCCTGCTCTCTGCCCTCCAGCATACCCACCATCTACTCCACGTCCACCCTATTCCGCAACCCAAGCAGACTCCTTACCTTTTTTCCCCTCCGGGTGTCTCGGACCGCTCGGAAGGCCGGCCAGATATTGAAAAGCGGGAGATTTTTGGCGCGAAGCCAAAGCAGTGAAGAGGGGCTGGACGAGGTCTGGGTTCAGAGCTTGACTCCGGGGGCAAAGGTAGGAACAACAGCAAAGAAAATGTATATAATGTAATAAAGAAAAATTGAACGTGGGGCTGGAGAACAGAAGGAAGAGGAGGGAGATCAGAGGGGGAGAGGAGAGAGATGGGAGGAAGGTGGAGGAAGGAGACAGAAGGGGAAAAGGGCAAGAAAGGGAGATACTAGGATTGTGAAGACCCTGCGAGTGCAGAGGAGATTAATGGAGGGATGTGTGGGCATTCAGAGACTCCCTAGACTCCCCAGAAAACAATAAACGGCGGAAAACGCCAAATAATTGAAAACGTTAAAGGGGCAGATAGGGTACAATTCAGATAACGCCCGGAGAAAGCCCAGACACAGCGGATGGGTGGACGGATTCGTTAAAGGGGCAGAAGACAACATAATCCAAAGAACTTTAATGGGGTTGACAAGGATACAGTCCAAAGAAAGCAATATATGAACTGATGCCCTATGATCATGATTTAGAGAAAGCCTTGAGGAATCCCAGAGAACAATATATGCATGGTTCACTCTATACAATAAGGATTGATTCTGTTCCAAAGGAAGATTTACAGTTACAGAAACAGAAATCAAGGAAACAGAAATCAAGGAATCAGAAGGAGAAAATTAAGAAGAAAAGCAAAGGTTTTTTTTTCTCTCCAGCATGGCTTCTAAAAAAGCTCAGGAAGAGCGGAGGAAAAAAGATAAAAGAGACTTACCACCTGACAAAAGACTATCAGGGTACTTTTCCCCATCTCAACATAAGACACAAATCACACAAGAAAATACAGATGAAAATGCAGAAATGAATTTTAGTTTAATTAAAGAGACACAAACGTCTACCACTATAACGGAAGATATTCTCACCAAAAACTTGGAAAAATTCTCCAGAACATTAGCTGATGATATGGCCGCAAATACGAAAGAACTAAAACAAGAATTTAAAACGATACAAGCTAAATTAGTAACTATGGAGGATAACTTTACTAAGTTAGACAACAAATATAAACTCTGTCAAGAAGAGATTATTATGATGAAAAATAAAATAGGAACATTGGAAGCTAAAGTTAGCGACATGGAAGACAGATCCAGAAGATCAAATATTAGAATCCGACACATCCCAGAAGAAATCTCCAATGAGAATTTGGACAACTTCCTGATGGAATTTTTTCAAAATTTAATTCCAGGCGTAATTTCACACGATTATTTAATGGATCGCCGACATCGACTACCTAGACCCCATAATGCCCCGGAGACATTTATAAGAGATGTATTGGTTAAATTTCATTCATACCAAACAAAAGAAAAAGTTATGATGGCGATGAGGAATAATCCTATATTAGAAGACAAATTCAAGAATTTATCGATATTCCAAGACTTATCATACTCAACAAGAATGTGGAGGAAAAGCTTCCAAGAATTGCTGCCTATTTTAAGACAGAAGAACATAGGCTACAGATGGGGATTTCCCTCTCTATTAAGAGTGTCTTGGAATGGAAAAATGGTTAATTTTGCCTCAAAAGAAGCACTGAAGGTCTGGATGGAACAACTAAATATACTTGAAATACCCATAACTAACCCATGAAGAGGTTTGGAAAGAAGCCCATAATAAAACAAGGACTTTTTCCCTTTTTTTTTTTTCTTTCTTCTCCTTCATAGACTCCTGTACCATCTAAAGCCTATAGTATTACTTAATTGGTAATAGAAAGGCCAAGAGGAGGGTTGGGGGGAGGGGCGGGGTTGGGGAATTAGGTATGTAAATATTTTCGATGATATTAAGACACATAGAATAAGGAAGGATTTCTGAAACATTAGGTGTAGTAGTAGACACTGGAATAATTCACAATCGGAAAATGAAAGAAATGGGATTAATATGTATATATATATATATATATTTTTCTTTTTTTTTTTTTTTGGTATTAAATACAAGATAAGGATGGATCCCTAAAATATTATGGGTAACAATAGGCACAAGTATAACTCACAATTTGAAAGAATAGGGATTAATATTCTTTTGGTATAGGATAAGGAAGGACTCTTAAAATATTATGTGTAACAGTAGATAAAAGCATAACTTAAAATTTAAAAAAGAAAGAATAGAGATTAATATATATATGTTTTTTATTTTTTTTTTCTGATTTCTCTTCTACATAGACACTTGTTTGTATCACTCAATGCCTATAGCATCACTTGACTGGTAATAGTAAGCTAAGAGGAGGGTAGGAGGGGGGGAGAAGGGGATCCATGGTAATAAACTTATGACGGGGTTAATAAACACAGGACAAGGAAGGATCTTTGTAACATTTTGTGTATTAGTAGACACAAGTATAGCTCACAATTCGGATAAGAAAGATAAGGGATTAATATATATGGTTTTTTTTTTTTGTTTTTTTTTTTGGGGTATTAAGAAATATAGGATAAGGAAGGATTTTCTAAAATATTATGTGTAACAATAGATACAAGCACAACTCACAATTTGAAAAAGAAAGAACAGGGATTAATACTTTTTGATGGTATAGGATAGTGAAGGATTCTTAAACTATTATGTGTAACAGTAGATACAGCACAACTCATAATTTAAAAAGAAAGAATAGGGATTAATATACATATATGTTTTTTTTGTTTTGTTTTTTTTTCTCTCTTCTCTCCGTCTCCCTCTCCCCCCCCTCTCTCTTCTCTCTAACGTCAAAATACATGGTTTTTCAGAGAATATAAGGGAGAGGGAGAAAAGAGGAAGTCGTTTTTCCCCTCAGGCCAGGGTTCCTCACCCCGGCCATGTGTCCATGTTGAGACACTAATACCGTTAGGAGGGTTTTTTCGTCTCTAACCCACTTTCGAGAGAATGGCTCCACCCACCAAGGTTCTTGGGCGGGTTGCGAGGCCAATCTGTTTTTTCTGGTTCATTACCAGAACAGAAGAGTATGACTGTATAATTATTGTTAGGGTAAATGTTGAGAAGTATGTAAGCATGCCGATGAGAGCACTGGGAGATTCTGGTAAAGAATATGGTTAAAATGATTTCAGTAAACACTCAGGGCTTAAACTTACGAGTGAAAAAAACTCTGGTATATGACTTTTTTAAGAATCAAAACGTAGAGGTAGGGTTCTTACAAGAGACACACTGGAGGCTGATAGACAAGGTAAAATGGGGAGGGACTAAATTTCCATATGTATTCCAAGCTTCCCTTAACGACAGGAAGAAAAGGGGGGTGGCCATAATAGTGGCAAGCTCCGTGAAATTCGAATTAATTTATCAATATGTTGACATCGAAGCTAGATTTTTGATTCTTGTCTGTAAGCTAAACGAAATTAAATATACGTTAGTCAATATATACCTGCCTAATGCCCTTCCAGTTACTACACTAAGAGATATATTAGAACAAGTTGAATCTATAAAAACTGGGGTGTGTATTATCGCAGGAGACTTTAATTGCGTTTTGGACCCAAGCTTGGATAAGAAGCTAGCTAAGGATTTAAAAGTGAATGGTTCCGTAACAAAAATGGCCAAATCGTTAAATAGAGTAATGAATGAATTTGATTATTTTGATCTATGGAGATCTACTTTTCCAGAGAGACAAGATTATACTTTTTTTTCTAGAGTACACTATTCATATTCGCGGATCGATATGGTATGGGGTAATGCAATAGCCTTAGAAAATCTAGAGAAGATTGAAATTAGGGATAATACCTGGTCCGATCACAGCATTAATATCTGGACAATGAGAGACCAGTGGAATAAAACCAATAAAGCTACATGGAGATTAAAAGATCATTTACTTTATAACAAATTAAATCTAGACTTGCTTAGAACACAGATGGAATGCTTTTTTGAAACTAATAGGCCTAATGATACCTCACATGCTAACAACTGGTGCTCTTTTAAAGCTACAATGAGGGGTAATTTAATAAGTTTAGAAGCACATTTAAATAGAAACAAAAGTATGGATTTAATTCCTCTCTACAATAATTTGGCTGAACAAGTGAAAAAAAACAAGACGAATCCCTCTAGACTTAAATCAGAGGGGATCAAGGTGATTAAAGACCAAATCAATCAAATTAATATAGAAAAGAATGCAAAAATCCTGGCAAAGCTAAAGCTTAAAGAATATAGCACAGGGAATAGAGCTGATAAACTATTAACTAAGAAACTTAGAGACAAAAGGGTATCAAGTAAAATAACTAAGATAAATATGAACGATAAGATTCATATTACCCCTACGTCCATAGGGCAATGCTTTAATACATATTATAGTAACTTATATTCTCTCTCAACAAAAGAAAAAGACATAGACAAATACCTAGAGGACATGGATCTTCCAATAATATCAGATCCTCAAAGAACATCTCTTAACGTTCAGATTACGTCCCAAGAGGTTGAGGAGGCCATTAGAAAATTGATGAACAACAAAACCCCAGGTCCTGATGGATTTTCTAATATATTCTATAAGTCCTTTTGTGATCTTCTCAAACAACCTTAGCATTTTTATTTAACAATATAGTAGAAACAGGGCAATTCCCCAAAGAAATGCTAAGAGCTAATATAACACCAATATTGAAGCAGAATAAAGATCCAACTCTGGTGGACAACTACAGACCTATTTCCCTCATAAATACTGACGTTAAGATCTTTGCCACAATATTAGCAAATAGGATGAAAACCATACTACCTGATATAATAGATCCAGATCAAATAGGCTTTGTACCAAATAGAGTCTCTTCTGATAACACAAGATGTATTATTGACATTATAGACCTGGCTAATAGAACAGGCAAAAATCTTGCTATAATAACGGTGGACGCTGAGAAAGCGTTTGATAGAGTGGAATGGGTTTTTATGAGTAAAACCTTGGAAAAATTTGGAATCCAAGGTTGGATACACCGAGCCATAATGTCCCTATATAGTGGTCCTACTGCGAGGACAGTGGGCTCTAATATCTGCGCGGACTGGTTCAATTTGTATAATGGAACGAGACAAGGCTGCCCACTATCCCCCATTCTTTATATAATCACTATGGAAATTTTGGCCAATAAAATAAGATCTAATAAACATATAAGTGGGATAACTATAAAACAAAGAGAATGGAAACTGAAACTCTATGCGGATGACCTAATTTTGACCTTGACCGATCCTATTAATTCTATCAGGACCTTTATGGAGATAGCAAAGGAGTATAGCGAAATTTCAAACTATAAACTAAACGAAGACAAAACTATTATATTAGATATTAATTTAAATATAGCCACCAGGAACCACCTAAAAGATTTATACAACTTCAAATGGGCTAAAAATAATATCCCATATTTAGGGATACTTTTGACAAGAGATCTTATAGATTTAATGCAGATTAATTTCTTGAGTAATTTTAGAGACATGACAAAAGCCCTAAATAGATGGAAAAAAATAGAAATTTCTTGGTGGGGTAGAATGATCTTAATAAAGGCATATCTTTTCCCTAAATGGGCATATATGTTTCGAATGCTTCCCATAAAGATACCTAGACCATGGCTTGAACTGGTTCAGAATTCGGTCACCAATTTTATATGGAAAAATAAGAGACCCAGACTAAACAAGTTACTTTTGGCACAAAAAATCAAAGAAGGAGGCCTGGGCTTCCCAACCATTAATGATATATATCTGGCAAACGGGTTTTTTCATGTATACCGAACCCAGCTGGAAAGTGTTAAGAATGAGGGTTGGTATAATTTAGAAAGAGAGATCTGCCAGGTCCATGATCTAAGTTCTTTGTTATGGTATAGCTCTGTTGATCCCAAAGTTCGATCTATAAGAAAATTAAATACATGTATAGACTCAATATTAGAAATTTGGCATATTATAAAAAGGAAATGCAATTTGGAAATCAAAATTCCCATAACTCTTAAAATTGAATTAATTCCATATTATGTAACAGATCTGAATTTAAAGTGCTGGGTTATGAGTGGTATTGTCCAGACAGATCAGTTGTTTGTAAATGATAAAATTAAACCTTTCCCACAATTGAAGCAGGAATTCAAGCTCCCTAATAAAGAACTATTTACATACTTGAGATTAAAACATTTTTTAAATCAAAGAATTGACCATAATTTACAAGCTGGGGCTAAGATGATATGTCTATTTTTAAACAACAAAAGAGTTAATAGAGTCTCTGCTTTAGCAATGAAAGCTATTCTAAAACTTGATGCACCTCCTGTTATTACCTCAGTGCAAAAATGGGAGAAAGAACTTAAAATAAGAATAAAAAGGGAAGATTGGTGTACGATTATATCTAAAACAGCCAAAAATATTCATTGCTTAAATTTACTGGAAACACTATATAAAGTAATAAACAGATGGTATTTTGTCCCCACCAGATTAGCTAATATGTATAGCTCGACCTCACCCCTATGTTGGAGATGTAACCGACAAGTGGGCTCTTACATACATATTTGGTGGGACTGTGAGAATGTAAGAAACTTTTGGCAGGAAACTTTTGTTATTATTGAAAAATTGATTTTTAAGCCTATACCCAAATGTCCAGAAAATGCTATTTTACACTTAAATATTGATTCTCTATCTCAGAAAGATTCTACTGTCTACATTCATTTTATGATAGCTGTAAAAATTATAATAGCTAGGAATTGGAAAAACTCACTTCCCTTCTCTGTAGATAAACTTCTATCTCAAGTAAAGTTCCAACTGGGGATGGAATCCCAACTAGATAAGTTTCATGGCAAAGACTTGAAAGCCAAAGATTATAGCACTTTTTGGAGAGAAAAACTACAAAATGATAGCGGTAATTAGGTTTGTCCCTGAGTGATACCCAGGTCACACTTGCTAAACATAGGGGCTGATAACCGGCAAAGGACCCTGGTGTGACTCTGAGACTATGTGATGAACCAGCAGATCTCCCCTGCTCTCTTTTCGGCATGCAAGGTGATGTAATGTATATGTGATGTAATGTATGTATATGTATGTATGTATATGTATTTATTGTACTTTTTTGTGACTAAACCTCGAAGACTTAGTAGTATGTAATCAAGCACAATGAATGTTTTTGTTTTTGTATGTAAAGAAAGGAACTAATTATAACGACAATAAAAATTATAAAAAAAAAAAAAAAAAAAAGGTTTTAACCCTTTAATCACCAAATAGTATGGGGGGGACCTATTCGTTTAGAAATGAATAGTATTAGTGATACAGGTTTGTATTCTTAATACCATAGTGTTCCTGTAAGGCCAGAATAGATGAATTGGAAAAATTCCCCAAGTCAGCTATGCTTCACGTTAAGTTATGTTGGCCTAACAGTTTAGATTCTCTTTCTCTGGTGAGCTACAAATCCATCTTTCGATGTTTTAGTTAATTTAATCCTACTGTTGGTAGAAGCCAAGGAATATCTTGCTTTTACACATATAGGCATTTATCAAGAAAACCAAACCTTTTCCCTGTAGAAGACATTGCGCATATCTTGTCAGTATCTTGTCATAACTGTGCTGCAGCCAACCAATAAGGAACCATTCCTGCGCAATTCACATAGAACCAAGCCTCTATTTGGGTAGTGTACTTGACAGCGAACAGGCAACAGACGTTTGGCATGTTCAGCCAATCAGAATCATGCTCAGGGACCAGAAAATCCTATGATGAGAATGGAACTTCTATTTGCTCTCTTGTTCTACAATTCTCCTTATCTGCTTTAAAATCCAGGGATTTTTATTGCAGTAAAATATTTGACAGTCAAGTCTCATGTTTACGTATGACCTTATCCCGGAATGCTATTTCACATAAAAAATACTTTTTTTATATTCGCTTTATTACTACTACTGACTATTACTGTTCTAACAACAATAATTTGAACAAATAGATTTGTTGCTCCCTCCATTAGCACTTATAGAGTTAATTTTACAATTATCGTTATTTATTATTAGTACTGTTTCTTTTTTTTTTTTTTTTTATGAGTTTGCTCGTGCCCCCGAGATTTTTTAATGTTGAGACATTTTTCTAGGAGGCTTGACTGTGGGAAGCAGATTGCTAGAATACATCCACAGCTGGAAGGGAAACTGGCCTGCATCCTTGTTCCAGTACCTTGTCCTAACAAACTTTTTAAAAACTGTCTCTTTATACGGCTCAAGTAATTATACTGGCAGAGGATTTTCACTCCCGAACGCCTCAATTCTAAAAGTCTTCAAAGGTTATATTTTGAAATACATTCCTCACAGATTCCAGATCGTTTTGTTTTTTTCTAGTTTTTAGAAATGGAACTGCAAGTTTGACTTATTGTTTTTGAAGTAAATGTATTTTTTTTTTTTTTAAATATGATCATTTTTAGGAGTCGTGGGTCGGGCTGCTAAAATGAATGCCAATTATTTCTGCTTTCATGGGCTTCCAGATGAGTACTGTTAGTTTAGTGAAGATTTAACTAGAGAGATACTAACAGTTCTATCATAAATAAAAGTCACCTATTCATTAACAGTTAACTCTTTGCAAAGTCACCTATGTGCAACTGCCTAGAATTTCAAATACAATAAAAAAATGAGTGTTTTGGTGTACAAGTAAAACAAATTGTCTGTCCACAAAAATTCAACTTGTATCCAACTCTGAATATGAAGCCAGGCCAGTTTAAAATGGGTTCGCTGAGCACCAAAACAACTTAAAACTTAATGAACTGGTTTTGGTGTATAGTTTATACCCCATACAGCTTCTCTGCTCAATTCAAGAGATACACCCTAGTCACAACTCCCCTGGCTGACTTTAGAAGCTCTTGTTTCCTGCTCTAAAAGCCTGCAGCAGCCACCTGTCTGTGATTCAAGTTTCACTAACAGAGCAGGAGAAAATAACTTCTAAAGTAAACACACTGTGCCGTAAATATTAAACATGGACGCTGTCAGGAGAAGTGTAGTTTGGGCTCCATAGACAAAGTGATTTAACTGCTACATAGCAGAACATTTTATTCTGTCTATCTATTCCCAATGCTTTGACAATTCACTCCAGCAAAAATATTTATTGAGGCTAATAAGCACCATGTATTATTCTGAAAAAGAGTAAATGGCACTGGGCCATGTTTATCAGGAAATAGCAAGAGTAAGCCTGTGCCAATGCACAAACCAGACATTTCTTTAGTTCCCATGGTGATTGCACCACATTTGCTCGAAAATTTTTCCACTTATTTATTATAACAAATATGATCCTGCAGAGATAAGTCCTAATAATAATCACTAATGGTGACATTCTAATATCCAGACAAGTTAAAGGAGAAATTCACATCTCTCTGGAATGATTCTCGCATATTACAGACAGAATTACGAGGATCAAACTCAGACTCAATAAAATAAATATAAAACAGATTTACTTAAATAAAGTAGTCATAGATTTACTGAGGGAAAAACAAGGTATTTCTGTAAAGAATCATGTGACACATTTTATTGATGTAAAAAAACACTTGTGATGTTTTAACATCCATAACATATACTTTAAGTAAGGAAACCCTATAAAAAATCACAATTAATTGTCGCCTCGTCAGAAAGATACATAGAATCATAAAGCTGTCTTTTTCTATTTCTTTCTCCCCCACGTGATCTTGCGAATCCTGTGCAGGAAATATTGGCCTCAGGGCACAAATTGTAGCAGTGTGGGAATGTTCCCAAGTGTTGCCCTGAAAAGGAGCAGACAGATCTGGGAAAGTCAAACTGAGGATAAATAATTTAAAACAGCCACATTTCTGGGCATCCTGAATGCATTAATCTTATTATGAACCACAATACTTTAAATAAATAATATAAACTCACTACGTAACATTAGAAATTAAAGGATAAACTGGCTTTCCGGGTGTTGCTTTTTGGAGATTTGTGTCTAAATAATGCTACAACTGTAACAGGGCACCACTTGGTTCAGTGAGGAAATTTGCTCTGTCAGTTTATTCCTTTGGATTTTTCAATAAGCGTAGTTTCACACCATTTTCGATTCACACCTTAAAGGTACACTATAGGCACCAAACTAACTTTAGCATAATGAAGCAGTTTGGTGTATATATCATAGCCCTGCAGTGTCACTGCTCAATTCTCTGCAATTTAGGAGTTAAATCACGTTGTTTATGCAGTTGTAGGCACACCTCCCTGCATGTAAGTTACACAGCCTTCCTAAACACTTCCTGCAAAGTGAGATCTAATGTTTAAATTTCCTTTATTGCAAATTCAGTTTGATTTGGAATTTGTTATCTCCTGCACTGTCAATAGCATTCTAGACCCTACAGTAGTCTCCTGTGTGTGATTAAAGTTCAATTTACAGAGCAGTAGATAAATCTTATAATGCAAAGTTAATATCTGATTGAAAATTAAACCATTTTTTCATGCTGGTTGTGTGAGTCACAGCCAGGGGAGGTGTGACTAGGTCTGCATAAACAGAAACAAAAGTGATTTAACTCCTAAATGGTGGAGAATTAAGCAATGACACTGCAGAGGCATGATCTATACACCCAAACAGCTACATTAAGTTAAAGTTGTTTTGGTGACTATAGTATCCCTTTAACACAGAGGAGTTGTAAAATTGCCCTTTTGGCCAGAGCAAAGATTGTAAGAATGTTTCTGAAATGAGAGTATTGGTGTAAGTTTCCAGAAAATGTCCATGGACTGATGAGACGTGTGTACCAAGGACCAATCTCACAGTTATTACTTCCTCCAAAACATGTTGTTAAGAGTAACCTGCAAAGAATGAGACATTGTGGCCATCAGAGCAGTGGCTCGGCAATTGTTATTAAATGGACCTGTTGTTAAAACAACTTTTTTTGGTTAATGATCAGTTAGCATTATGTGTCAGCTATGAGAGATGTCTGACAATAAATACATGAATTCTGAGGTTTGCATCAATCACAAAAATAGAAACAAAATGATCAAATGTGTTGAGTGAAATGTCTCAATAAAATTACAGTGCCACGAGTGAACAAACTGGATCATCAAAGGTTAAAAAGTTACTGGAAGTAACTTAAACAGGGATAGACGTGCATTTAACATGATAGATGATTCCCTACCAATATATATATGTAAATAAATAACAAACAAAAAGGGTCACTGATGGAAAAAATTAAGTGCAATTTAATATAAAGAACCCTAAAGGGACATTCTAGGCACAAAAAAAACAACTTTAGCTTAGTGAAGAAGTTTTTATGTATAGATCATGCCCCCCGCAATCTCACTGCTCAATTCTCTGCCGTTTAGGAGTTAAATCACTCTGCTTATGCAACCCCATACACACCTTCCTGCATAAGACTTGCACAGGCGTCCTAAATACTTCCTTTAAAGCGACATCTAATGTTTAAATTTCCTTTACTGCATATTCTATTTAATTTAGAATTGCCTATCTCCTATTCTGTTAATAGCCTTCTAGACCCTACATGAGCCTGCTGTGTGTGATTAATGTTCAATTTACAGAGGAGGAGATAGAAACTTCTAAAGCAAGTTAGCATCTGATTGAAAATGAAACAATTTCTTCATATAGTAACAGCCAGTGGAGATGTAGCTAGGGCTGCATAAACAGAAACAATAGTGATTTAACTCCTAAATAGCAGAGAATAGCACAGTGAGACTGCAGGGGCATGATTTATACTCCCAAGCTGCTTCATCAACCTAAAGTTGTTTTGATGCCTATAGCATCCCTTTAAGGGGAAAATGGTACAATATGACCTAAAAGGCAACTACAGCATAATGGTGCTCCCTATCTCTGTGCAGCACCTACGTTCAGCGTCTCCCGCTGAACATTCCTGATAGAAATGGATTGATACAAGTCACATATGGTTCAGGTAATCCCAGGTGCATCAGTAGTGCCAAGAGATATGGCCACCTGACATGTCGAACGCCTTTTCGGCATCTATCGACAGGATCAGGGTTGGCTCCTTCGCTATGGCCTGCCTCCAAATTCGGTTCACATTGCGTTGGGTATTCTCGAACAGTTGTCACCCTGGGACAAAGCCCACCTGGTCAGCGTGGACCAATTTCTGCAGGACAGAGTTCAGCCGCGCTGCTAGGGTTTTTGCTAATATTTTCGCATCATGATCTGTGATCGGTCCCCCCAATGCCTGTGCCACCTTCCCTGACAACCTCGGCAAGTCCAGTCGACCGAGGTATGTGCAAGTATTTGCCTCATCCTTAAGTCCTTCCTCTGTCGTCTGAGGGGTGTGGTTGTAGAGGGCTGTAAAAAACTCTATGAAGACTGTAGAGACTTCGAATGGGGAGTTTTGTATGGTACCCTGCTCATATATAATTATAGTAATGAGAGCAGCGTGTCTTTTACTGCTAATGCAGCGTGTCTTTTACTGCTAAGCATAATTCGCACAGTCTTTGTAGGTTGGGCTGTGTGGGGATATGTTTGTGTTTATGTTCTGCTTTGCGGAGGGCTTATGGGGAGCCATTAAGTAGGCACTGCAGCATCACATATCTCCCCTGACTGTCTGTTTTAACTCGTAAGATTTCTACGGTTAGGGAAGCATGAAGAAGGATCGATACTCCTTTTGATTTTGAGGAGTGGGTGGCATGGTATTGGTGGGGATAGTCCTTTATACCGAAGTTTGGCACCTTGGAGGTGACAAAGTGAGTTTCTTGGAGGCATATGATATCTGCTTTATGCTTTCTAGCCTCCTCTAGTACCATGCGTCTTTTGTGGGGGGTATTCAACCCTCTACTATTATGTGAATATATTCTCATGTTATGGCGTTATGGTAGAGATAGCTCATATGTGGACTTGTGATTTCTATAGTGGGTAGCCTGGTAGGTAGTGGTTGATCAGTGTGCCGCCTGTTGGGCAGTCGTATGACTGTAGCTTGTAGCCTGGGAGTTAGGAGTAGTAAGGGGAAGGGGATAAGGGGTAGTGTGAAAGAAAGTATATACAAGGTGACCGAACTGTGGGTCTTGGCACTGTGGCTTTGTGCCATGGGGGTCGGACGCTCGGGTAGCATCTCTGGTAGTGTGGCCAATGGGCTCTCATAGTGTCACATTTTCAGATGTATCAGAATGTTGGGGGGGGGGGTATATTTGCGTGTCTCGCTGAGTGGACAAGTGGGTAGCTGAACCTGGGGTAACTTGGGGGTGCTGATAGCTGGGCCTCTTTGAAGGCGCCGCAGGAAGTATCCAGGGCGCTACAAAGTGCCTCAAGTAGTGGGGGCCCTGTTCTTGTGGTTTAACGTTGGGGCCTGGCCTCGCCTTAGTGTAGGCCATGCCTTCTTTTCTCGAGGGGGGTAGGCTTGCCTGTACATTAGTCAGGTGGAGACATTATGTGTGGTTCAAGATAAATAAACGATTTACATATAAACATTTGCAGTAACAGTAAAAACAACATGCTAATCAGAAGCAATTGACTTTAAATTGGCTATAACATTGTGCTTTAAGCAATATTTCAGGGTGTTATATTGATCTCACGAGCTCCCAGGTTGTAGCGGTATGCGGGTTCCATACTGCCGGATCTCAGGGTAGCTTGGATTTCGTCGGAATTTGACGCCATCCTGGTGTTAGACGACCAGTTGGGCTTGCTGGTGTATGTGTGGAGTCTTTCATAAGTCCCCATTCGCGCATTTGTTTCACGCCGTCTTCGGGTGTATGAATAATTGTCAGTCCTCCATTTTTAGTGACCAATAACTTGCTCGGGTATCCCCAGAGATATCTGATCCCAGCTTGTCGTAATTCTTCGGTGATTGCATGAAATTCTTTTCTGCGTTTCAAGGTCGCTGCAGAAAGATCTGCCAAGATTTTGACCGTTGCAAATTCCTCTGGGGGTTCCACTCTGTTCCTGCCGGCGCGCAGCATGGCCCTTCTTGATGTGGAAGTAATGTGCCCTTAGGAGGATGTCTCTGGGTAGATTCCTAGATTCCTAGGTTTGGGGACCCTGTGTACTCTATCCACCAGGAGCATGTCCACAGGTATGTCAGGGGCGTACGCCCGAAGGAGGCCTCGCACATAGGTTTGTAGGTCGCAAGGAAGGACAGTTTCTGGGAATCCTCGCAGCCTGAGGTTGTTCCTCCGTGACCGGTCCTCTGCGTCCACCATGCGGGCTTCCATGACTTCCACTTTGTGTTCTAAGGCCGCCATGTGGTCTGCCACCTCATTGTGTGCTGTGGCAAACTCACTGAGTTTATGTTCCACGTGCGCTATTCTGGTCCCGATGTCTTGTACTTCTTTCCGAAGTAGTTCTATTGAGGATTGCCAGGTTTTAACTAGTTTTTCTGCCATGATGTTTAATGCATCCTCTAAGTGTGCTTTAGTCAGGTTTCCTTGCTCTCCTTGATGGGAGTGGGCCTGCTGAATGTTTCCTGCCGATAAACCGTCGGCGCCATCTTGGTTTGTGCTCTGGTCGGTTTCAGAGGCTGCCACCGATTTTTGGTTAAAAAGCTACGTTTATCTGCTTTCTGGGTGTTCTTTTTCCCCTTGGGCTGTGACATGGTGTGTTTTGAGGGGTTTCCCCGCGTTCTGATAGCGGATGGTAGCGGATTGAGAGAGCCCGGGTTCCGGAGCAATTTCCTAAGCAGCCAGGTTGCTCAGCGGTTGGCCACGCCCCTTTCTGTTTATTTATTAACTGTCGCTAACTTAAATAATGTTCCGCGGATAACTGCTTTGTAGGCTGTCCAGGTTGTGGCTGGCGGGGTACTGTCATTGTCATTTAGGTGAGTATGATACCGCATGAGGCAGGGTCTTGATTACCGTGGCGAGATTATCCCAGAAAGCAGGGGCAGGATCATTTGGGGCATGTGCGTTAATAATGTGCACAGTGTGAGAGAACAGGGAGCCTGTCAGGATGAGGAACCTCCCCTCTGGGTCCGAGATAGTCCGCTTCACCTGGAACGGGCATCTGTTATGAATCAATATAGCTACTCCACTTCTTTTTTCAGAGGGTTCTGACCTCAAACACAGATCGGTAAGTGTGATCTCTAAGCGCCAAATGAGCGCTCTGGGGCAAATGCGTCTCCTGAAGGAACGACATATCGGCGGTGAAGAATTTGAGTTCCTGGAACAGGAGCCTCCACTTTTTGGGGATATTAAGTCCCTTGACATTAAGGGTTATTAAGTGCAGAGACATCGTAAGTGTTTAGCCAGTCTGCGAGTCATTAGGGGCGTCTTGTACCAAACCCTGATGTGCGTGACCCCTCCCACCCTACATAGGTGAGAGGGAAGGGATGGGGGGGTATAACCGGTAGGGTAGGGGTCCCAGACACTTGGGCTGTTTCTTATCAATGTAGCTAAGTTAGCATGCAAACAAAAGATATCGGTATCAACAACATATGGAACAAGTTGCATTGAACTTTGCATAGTGCATTGTATTTCATCACCTCCATTATTTTTTGTGTGTGGATGTTTTGGTTGTTTTGTGGGGGTGTATCTATGTTCCCATTACCCAGTCAAAGTAAGCCATCCCAAAGGGTATCCCCCGTAGACGTCCACCACCCCATGCTGAGTGTACCCCAAATGTGTCCCCTCGCTTGGGCCTCTTGACCCGTTACTCATGTGTGCCCGTTACTCATGTGTGTCCCCATGGTCACCCCCCCCCCACCCCCCGGGGACTCCCCCAACACTGCCATTCCCCAGCTCCCAGTTTCTCTTGTTCACACACCGACCCGGTACCTTAACCTTCAGCTGCTGTGGTTCATAGTCCTGTGCGGCTATTCACCTACCGTGTGCCATTCCCGTGGTAGCAGAGGTAATTCCTCTAAGTCTGGCAGAGTTGGAAGCTGTATCGGGGTCCTGATCTTCAGGCCTCTCAGGAAAGCGGTTGCGTCCCCATTCAGGTGGAGCACATGAGTACGTCCATCTTTAAACGCCAGCAGGTGAAAAGGGTGTCACCAGGCATACTTGATCTTCTTTAGTCTGAGTGCATCTGTGATGGGTTTCCACTCTCTGCGGTGCTGGAGGGTAATAGGGGAGAGGTCCTGGAAGAGCGTAGGTTCCACTCCCTCATGTAGGATTGGGCCTTCTCAGCTCTTGGCCACGAGTGCTTCCTTACTTTGGTATAATTGGAAGCAGATTATCACATCCCTGGGCTGTTGGTTATCCGCTTTTCTAGCTCTCAAAGCTCTGTGTGCTCTTTCCACATGTCACAATTCTCCAGGTATATCAGGCACTAGAGGCCTCAATATGGGTAGCACCATGTCCCCCATCGGGCCTTCTCCCTCCGTCTCCGGCAGTCCACTTAGGTGTATGTTATTTCTTCTAGATCTGTTAGCTAGATCTTCAAGTGATGTTTCCGCCACTTGCAGTCTGGTGGTGAGCAATGTAACTGTGTGTGTGTCACTATGTTGTGTGCTACAGCTGCTGTTTCCACCTTGTTTTCGAGTGAGGCGGTTCTGGCGCCAAGCGTCTGGATTTCGATACGATGGTAAGCGTGATTTCTTGGGCAAGGAAGGTACGCACCTCCATACGTTTTTAAGGATATGTGCTGTGTCTGGCTGTGGAGATGTCGGGCTCGAGTCTGCCTCGTGTTCTGATGCCAGGTCCGCTGCGCGTGTTGGAGTGTGGGCATCATCTTGAATTCTGGCCTGCGACATGCGGGAGGCTGCAAACAGGTCTGATGACGTGGCTCTCACCTCGAGTTTCTTGTGTGGCTTGCGTGGATTTCACTTGTACATGTCTCTGGGGTGAGTCTGCTGCTATCAGGGTCAGTTTGGCTCAAGTAAATATGCTGGTGTGAGCTGTCAGCTAAGCGGTCCGAGCGGAGCTTCAAGCAGACTCATCCAGCTCGGTCGGCAGTCATACAACGCCCCCCCATGTATACACAAATTTAAAGAGTTTTCTTTACATCTAAAAAAAAGGTTAATAATTATTCACTTTTAAAATTCACACCAGTCACACCACCACATGCTCGGAAAAATGTATTGTGCTCTAAAAATAGAAATTATAATTATACAGAACCATTGTTATCACTGTTATTAGGATATCAAAATATATTGTCATTATAATTATGTAACAGAAGTCACAGCAGACGTTGAATACTTCAGATCATGCCGACACAAATGCCACCCATATAATTTATTCTATGAGAGACGGTTATTCTAGTACATACCAAAGTATAATATTTATATCATGAAATATAAAGCGTTATCGTGAAATCTTGGAGAGTGTCTGCAACTATTAGTCCTTTTTACAATAATTAATAATCTTCAGATGGCTTTTTTTGTTATTACAGAAAATTAGGCCCATTATCTTTTATGTTTATATACCATCTCTCTATATACACTAATGTCTGAAAATCACATATCAGGCCGTTAGTTGTAATTATATCTTCTCTTTATATACATTTATGGCTAAAATTCATATATCATGCTCTTAGCTGTATTTATATCTCCTCTCTTTATACATTCACGTCGAACAATCACGAATCAGACCCTTAGTTGAATTTATGCTTTTTTTTCTATACATATTAATGTCTAAAAATCCCATTATTTTACAAAGCCTGCCTTCTGGAATGGCACGAAAATCGGCGGCCTTCTGAAGATGAGCCGCCAAATATAGACTGAGCCAAAAAATTCCATATATGGAGTACTGTTGGATCACCAAAGGTTCTATAGCAGCGATAGGCTTACTGATCTTAGAATGAATTCCCTTACATAAACTCATTCAGCATTCCAACACAAAGAAAAATACATAAGGGGTAGTAAAACTCTACTGGCCAAATTAATTCTTAGACTAGTGGAAGATTACATAGTATATTTCTGCTCTGTTGTCTGGAAAACTGTTATTTGTAATTTAATTTGGAACCCCATCCTAGGATTGTGATGAACAGTTAGAATGTTCAGTTCAGATTTAGTATAGGGATGTGAATGGGTCCAAGCTTGACCAAAAATCTTTATGGCACCCCTGTCTAGCCCCTGAGCAGTCACTTTATAGAGAATCCTGCTTTCAGTATTATATCAACTTTTTAAACAGTTATTGCAGCCCAGGCTTCACAATTAGTATCACAACCTCCCTCATATACACCCAAAGTACTTTTAAACCTAAAAATAAAGATGTCCACTTCCTAACATGAAAAAATGTGGATTGCATCTACTAATTATGTTAGAGGAACTCTATGGCCAAGGAAGTACATGTGTCTCTTTGAGATGATGGGATAGTGAATGGCAGTACTGTAGCAGAACACATACAATTCTTTACTTCTTTATTACATTGATAGTTCAACATACGTTCACATGATATGAAATGTGGTAGAACACGGAAGCATTACAAAAAACACACTTTTCCCCTGTATAAGAGAGGACTTGCTCACCTGCCTCTTACCGTCTTATTTTGTCTAAAGTAGTCCGGGAGACTTACCAACAGTTCCATCGGTCTTCATCTTCATGGATTTTTAGGTACAGAGCAACTTTCTATAGTGCACGTGCATCCAACAGTTATTTTTGTTAATATCTACTTTCATACGGCAAACTTCAGGTATTTTTAATTTTACAGAGAATCGTCTATAGTACGGTTTAATCTGAGTCAGACAGTTAGCATTCCAACCTCACGTGAAGAACAATTCCTATGAAATTTGGCCTACAAAAGGTGGATTCAAATATAATTAAACAATACTAAGAGGGGAAATTATAGTCAGCTAGCGCTGAGTATTACAGGATATAAATAGAGCAGAAATGTGAAATAATGGCATGTTTCTTTAGCAACCGAAGCTTCATGGTTTAGTACAGAGAATCCAGCAATACATTAAGAATAAAAGAAATATGCCTGTTTTAATATACATCATCAAAATAAGTAATCATGAGATATATTCATTAGAAAGTGAGTAGACAACTGACTGAAAATTAAGGATGTAAAATGTTGTAAAAAAATCTTGGTTCAGCTATTTTTACCTTAATTTCTTAATTTTGTTAACCAGATTCTGCCCCATGCAGAATTTGATACGTGGAATAGAAACCCAAGACAAACATGATAGGGCCTCTCCGGTGGTGAGAACCAAAGGTTAAGCTAAAAAAAGAGGTAGAACTGGAAAGATTTAGACAATATAGCTCTCCCTCACAGCTTTCAGGGAACCGAAAACAAACATTCTTGGAATTATGTTTGTCATAATGGACAATCTTGAATAATTCAGAGTACTATTCAATTTCATATTCTGCAGATGCCAATTTGCATGAAATATTTTATTTAACATCTTTCCTGGAAAAAAAGTTTTACTTTAAAATGTATAATGCTTATATTATTTTACCAGCCCTACTCAGTGCATGTCTATTTAATGTCATCTGACTGCTCAACAAAACAACAGGCAGTCCCCACGTAACTAATTGCTGAGCCCATTGCTGTTTAACAAATTCATGGGGTGAGCTCCCTCTTGACATAATACAGAGTAAGTGCAAACGTTTATTTTCAATAGAATTTTATAAAATGTTCACTGCTTCTAGAGTCTTTTTAGCTTGCTTCCGTTTATAATAAGAAATACGATGGCCTAGGAGACTAGACATTGGCTCTGTACGATGTGAGTGGAATGTGCTCTCCTCTTGAGTTCTCATAAGATTTAGACACTATTATTTGTTATATTCCCATAAAGGAAGTTTTTTCTCTATGACAGATCTGCACTTTTAAAGGAGCACTATAGGGTCAGGAACACAAATATGTATTCCTGGCCCTATAGTGTTAAAGTCACCACTTAGGTGGCTCCCCTCGCCCCCTCAGTCCCCTTTAAAGGTAATAAAACGTACCTTATTTACACCGGCGCTGGCCAATCCACCTGCTTGTTGAATCAGAATTTATGATTTTTAACAAGTTCAATGAGTTTCCAGAGGTGAAAGGAGGCTGGAGGGGGTGGGCCCAATTGAATCAATGCATGAGGAAAATTGAACATCTCCAACGCTGAACAGCAGTGCTGCACATGCCCCAGGAAGCACCTCCAGTGGCCATCTGAGGAGTGGCCACTGGAGGCTTCTCTAGGGGCAATGTAAAAACTGCCTATGCCTGAAAATGCCTGCAGTGAATGATTATACTCACCAATACATTAAGCTGTATTTGTACTGGTGACTATAGTGTCCCTTTAAATGTATGTTTTATATTTTGTTCCACATTATTGGTGGTAGGTGGTAGAGACACATGTAACTAGCTTATAATCACGGGCTTTACTATTGAACCCCAGATGGCACAACTGTTTTTACATAGCTAGCCATTAGTATGCTCAGGGCTTAACCCATGCATAGGCCCCAAAAGTGTATTTATGACATACTGTAGACATTTTATTACTAAGAATTCTATGGCTAGGTATAGCTATTGCTAAGAGAAACTATGGAAATGTGGGCTAGGAAGAAATTACAGTGTTTTTTATGCTCATTTGCATATTTTGCATGGAACTCTGGGTGTCTTCATAAAATATAAGCTGCTAGGGCCAGTGTGCATGGGCAGGTTATTTATATTTTATTTTCCTTGTGACCTGTGAATGTTGCACATTAGGGGAAGGCTAACAGGAGGATTTGGGGAGAACAGATGATCCCCGGGTCACTTACATAAAGGAGCTGTGGGTTTAGCAGCAGCATTCTTCTTCTGTTTATTTGCAGCTGTAGGTAAGTTGCAATGTTGTAATCACCTCCTATTTGGTATGTTTTGAATATTAGCTCCTGGATATTCTCAGCTTTAAGTTGATATCCGATTTGCATTTTTAATTCAGGGATTGGTGAAACCTGACCCAGTTTGAGCTTTACTTAGTACACATTCCCGATACTCCCTCCATTCAATAGGGGGCACATCCATATGAACTGTTTTGAGGTCCTCTCCTGTTTTTACAAATTGTAGTGTTTGTTTTCAGAGTACTCTCAGGACTGAGGCAGCAAGCAGAAATTGGACGTGGGATCTTGGGAGTTGTGTGTTTACAAAAAAAAATAAAACGCCATTAATTTGTACTCACCCACAGGCTAGAAGTTGCCAGCCCCTTCCTTATGCTACCTTGAAAAATATATACTAACCCATTTGTCTAGCATTGCATGTAATAAATACAATATGTGCATCGGGTGCAGACCTAGTCATGTAACTCACCATAAGCATTCTAACTAAATTCTAAAGACAGCAGTTGGCTTGTCTAATTGTTAGGATCACTGCACTGCCTGATATGCACAGAGGAGAGACACTGACCAGTGCTATGTCAAGTGTTATGGCATTGCAACCGTGAAAACTTACACTGATCAGCTACAATGTTAAAACTACGGACAGGTAAAGTAAATAACATTGATTATATTGTTACAATGGCACCAGTCAAGTGGTGGGATATATTGGGCAGCAAGTGAACAGTCAGTTCTTGAATTTAATGTGTTGGAAGCAGGAAAAATGGGCACACGAAAAGATCTGAATGACTTTGACAAGGGCCAAATAGTGATGGCTAAATGAGTGGGTCAGAGCATCTCCAAAACGGCAAGTCTTGTTGGGTGTTTCCAGTATGCAGTGGTTAGTATCTACCAAAAGTGGTGCAAGGAAGGACAACCAGTGAACTGGCGTCAGGGTCATGGGCACCCAAGACTCATTGATGCATGTGGGGAGAGAAGGCTAGCCTGTCTTGACTGAACACACATAAGAGCTACTGTAGCTCAAATTGCTAAAAAATAATGTAATGCTAGCCATGATAGAAAGTTGTCAGAACACACAGTACATTACGGTTTGCTGCGCAGCAGCAGGCCAGTCGGAGTGCCAGTGATGACCCACTGCCAAAAGCATCTTCAATGGGGACATGAGCGTCAGAACTGGAACATGGAGCGATTAAGGAGGTAGCCTAGTCTGATGAATCACGTTTTCATTTAGATCAGGTGGATGGCCTGGTGAGAGTGCATTATTTGCCTGCAGCAGGATGTACCATGGGAAGGAGACAACCCAGCAGATGCAGTGTTATGCTCTGGGAAATGTTCTGCTGGGAGACCTTGGGTCCTGCCATTCATGTGGATGTTACTTTGACATGTACCATCTACCTAGAGATTGTTGCAGACCACGTACACCCTTTTTTGGCAATAGTGTTCCCTGATGGCAGTGGCCTCGTTCAGCATCATAATGCACCCTGCAACACTGCAAAAATTGTTTAGGAATGGTTTGAGGAATATGAAAAAAGAGTTCAAGGTGTTGACTTGGCCTCCAAATTCCCCTGATCTCAATCCAATTGAGCATCTGTGGGATGTGATGGAATAACAAATCCGGCCCCACCTTGCAACTTGCAGGACTTGCGGTTAATATCTTGGTGCCAGATACCACAGGACATGTTCAGAAGTCTTGTGGAGTTCATGCCTCAATGTATCAGAGCTGTTTTGGAAACACAAGTGGGACCTACACGATATTAGCCAGGTGGTTTTAATGTTGTGGCCGATGAGTGTAGATTAATTTTAACAATATGATGTGCCAACTTTAAGTACATTGTGTGTGGGTGTAAGAAAAGTGGTAAAAGCCTACAGGATAGGCTAACATGTTATTTATAAATATCAATATCTATGAATTGATAAGAAAAAGATAAACATATTTGTTGTGTAGTGCTTCTTACACTGAGAAATATGAGTAATTCTACATTTGTTACACTATATCCAGATTATTCACCCCCTCCCAATCCAATTCGTTATTTAATTTGTCTTTAAAGCATGAATTGTTAGAAAATTAATTGGGAATTTTAACCCCAAACAAACTAGAAACATAGTAGACTTGAAACCTCTTTGCAGTTTAGCTATTTTGGCGTAAAATAGATACTACATTTTACTTATGTAAATTATGCATTAGTAAGCTACCAAAAAAAATTCTCAAAATAGCCCACCCCTGGCGACACTCCCACTTACACCCCTAAAATGAAAGTGTCTTAGGGATGTGCATGGGCAAAAGAATTGGTTCGGTTAGGCACTTCCGAAATTGGGGACTTCGGCAATTCAGGAATTTGGGACTTTGGCAATTCCCTAACCCTCACCCTACCACTAAGCCTAAGCCTACCCCCAACCCTAACCCTACCCCTAACCTACTAGGGTTAGGGGTAGGGTTGGGGTTAGGTTAGGGGTACAGTTAGATTCCTGTCTTCATTCCCTTAATTTTCCCTCCCTCTCCTGTTTTGCCACTTTTCAGAAAGTTCGGAAATTTGGCACTTTGGCTATTTGTTTCAGTACTTCCGAAATTGGAGACTTCGGCAATTCGGGAATTTGGGACTTTGGCAATTCCCTAACCCTCGCCCTACCGCTAAGCCTAACCCTACCCCCAACCCTAACCCTGCCCCTACCCCTAACCTACTAGGGTTAGGGTTGGGTTTAGGTTAGGGGTACAGTTAGATTCCTGTCTTCATTCCCTTAATTTTCCCTCCCTCTCCTGTTTTGCCACTTTTCAGAAAGTTCGGCAATTCGGCACTTTGGCTATTTGTTTCAGTACTTCGGAAATTCGGACATTCGGAAGCATCTCAATGTCCGAATTGCCTAAATTCGTCCGAATTTTAATTTGGATAGAAACTAATTGCACATGTCTAAAGTGTCTGTTTTTATCAATTTGGAATGTTGGAAGCTATGCAACGTGGTAATCCAACATTGTATGAATGTATAAAATATGAAATGACAACAAGTAGTATTTTTTAACAATGACTCTTATTTACCCATGACTACAATACATGTAAAAGAGAAGAAGGCACAAACAATTTAGAAAACATTGTAAAAATAATTTTCATTATAGGTTTTTAACCCCTTAAAGAAATATTAAAGTTAAAGTGATCAGATTCACTTGTATATGGATCTATTAGAAGTCATTTGTAAAACCAATCATCTCAAAATTTTACATCCAAAGTGAATTCAAGTCATACAAAAGAAGATGCAGGAGTAGTTAACTGCAGTACCTATAAAAATAACCATCTATGAGCCCTGAATACTGTTTGCCCACCTCACTGTACATAAATGTCAAAAACACAGAAAAGAATGTAAGCTCATGCACGAAAAGGAAAATTCAGGCACACAAGTGCAACGCAAGTTATAACAAATACAAAAGTACAACATTTTGTTTGAACAGCCATTCTCAATGTGAAATTATACCTCGTGCACATTGAGAAAAGGCAGTTTACCGAAATGTTTGTACTTTTGAATTGGTTATACCTTCATTAAAACTGGCGTTGCACTAGTGCAAATACATATTCCATTTTGAAACTGTGCTTGCTTCTTTTTCGTGTATGTGCAAATTCAAGTCAGTTTTAAATCAGTCCTGAAAATTCTAAAATTTACAATACATCAAAAAAAAAACCTCAAAACTAATGTTTTTGCTCAGTGCGGCAAATTGAATGAAACTTTTTTTAAAAGTGGAATGCCAACTCAAAAAAAATAAAAATGTATCACACTCCCAAGAGTTCTTTAAAGTTCACGGGGTATAACGGTGAAAGGAATGATAGGGCTGCTCGATTCAAGGTCTAGGGCTGCGATAAAACATTCTACAGCCGCTTCGTGCTTTCCTTGAGCTTGTAAAACCTCCCCCAGTGCATTCCAGGCTTCATGAGAGGTGCTCTGAATTTGTACTGCATCCCGTAGAACCTTCTCTGCCAAGCTCTGACGTCCAAGTTTGTTGAGAATGATCCCCTGGAAGAAAAGCAAAAAGTGATTTTATTGAACTGTGTTGCTCAAGCAGGTTTCCTATACACATCTGGGGTATATGTAATTATTCTGGTTTACCATGTATCACCAGGATTCTTCTACTATATTTCATTTCTTAGAATTTGCAGGTTCTATAAATTTAGTTCTAGTTAGAGACATTGTTAACGTTTGTGTGTGTTTCTCATCTTCAGCCCGTTCATTTGTTAGTTTAACTGAATTCAATAATGAATGATGAATAATGAAATAAATGTAGAATTCTTTCACAGACAGTTGAATTCATAAGATAACTGTAATGTGGCTAGACTTTGAAATTGGTCGCTATAGCATTGAGTTAACAATTGTTTCTCTATTTAAAAAGGATGTGTCAGTTATGAGATTTTTTTTATAAAGATATAATCTTAATGAAAAATTGTCGATATATGATATTAAAATTGCACTGAAATCATTGCCTATGAAAAGATAAACATTAGACAGTGTAGAGATTACTTTTCTTTATATATGTCCCCCAGCTAATTCTAGTCCTAATCTCCCCACTAAAAAAAGGCACTGCAATATCCGTAGCTTGCTCCCTAGACTGGATGCACTACAAGCCTGGTGTTCCCATTACAAACCAAAAATCATTGTGCTCTCAGAATCATGGTTAACAACTGAAATACCAGACTCTGCCATTGCAATACAGGATTATTCATGTTTTAGTAATGACAGAGCAAAGAGAGGAGGAGACATTGTTATTTATGTTGACAAGTCCATAAGATTTACTGCTTTAAAAACTATAACACTGTAATCTACGCTAGTAAACCGAATCTACCGCAGCTTGAGGCTGTGCTTCAAAACCAATTCACAAAGGTCGAAAAGTGGATAGCGGAACACAAACTCTTCCTAAACACAAAACCGTTACAATGATCTTTGGAACTGTACCTAAATTACAAAAACTACAAAACCAACAATTATGTATCAGAACAAATTCAAATAGCACACTGACAGCAGTCTGTTCTTTTAAATATCTAGGTATGTTGCTAGACCCCAATCTATCCTTTGGCCTTCACATTGAAAAAATCTCTTCAAAATTTTACCCAAAACTAGGTGCCCTGTACAGAAACAAATCCTCCACCTTTCCCACTTCCAAGTTTTTCCATTCCTTCCCCTACCCTTATTATGCTGTTATTTTAACTTGTTGTAAAAATGTTCAAAAATTTTCAATAAAAACTATTTGAAAAGAAACAAATCCTGCCTAAGCCCTACAGTAAGGAAACAGATAGTGCAGCCAATGCTAATGCTGGTCATTGATTATGGGGATGTAGTGCATGCAACCTCTCCGCAAACCCACCTTTATAAACTGAATATGTTATATAATTCATTCTTCAGCTTTGTACTAGAATGTAATTACTTTACCCACCACTGTGACATGTTAAAAGAGCTAAACTGGCTATCGCTGGAATCCTGATGCACTCTTCAGCTTTCCAGCCTTGTGCATAAGAGTATTTCTGGGAAGCTCCCAGCCTATCTGAGTAGAATGCTCTCCTCGGCTGTTCCCACCTCCTATAACCCCTGATCCAGTACTAGCACGATATTTAGCATACTGCAATACAAAAATAAAGTGGCTTGATCCTCATTTTCCTACAGAGCACCGCAATTATGGAATAACCTCAGGGACACAGTCAAATCTTCATTCAATCTAAAATCTTTTAAGAGATCTATGGCAATATACCTAAGCACAGAATGCACCTGTCATGGTTGAATATATGTATTACCTGGTATGTATTAAATTTATATATATATTGTAATATTGTATCCTATGGTATCAATGCAAAATGTTGTGTATCCAGGACATCCTTGAAAGCAAGAGAAAACTCAATGTATCCATCCTGGTTATCAGAACTGGTGCTGACGAAGAAGGAAACTCTTTGCACATGCATGAGTCGATCTACAGAGCGTGCTATGGTATTACACGGCCTTCTATAGAACCTTCTGTAGAGTTAAGCATGCATAAGAGTACAAATATAAAAGATAAAATGGGAATTTCAAGAAAAAAAAAAGATGGAATCACATTGCAAGGTAGACCTGGAGATGAGAAAATCTTATCGTGATTTTCTTGAACGAGACTCAACCATCCACCAGATACATTATTTGGAAAGAATTCAGGAATGACCGTGCCGTCACTTTAAATGGATAGTTATAAATAGAATGGACTAGATAGAATATGGGAATCCGTATTAAGACAAAATGGGTCCTATTTGGGGTGCAACATTCTAAATGTTTGGAGGCATTCTATGATTTACCTAAATGATTGCTCCTTATTTAACATTTTTGCACCTGTATTTGCCTTGATATGCCCCAAAATGTAAAAAACTAAAAAAAACTTTTGATTTCTCTTTCATGATGATTGCTTCTTGTTTAGTATATTTTATGGCTTGATAAATAGGGTCCTTTGAGTTTTATTTATCTTATCGCGTGGATTATAAAATGATCAGTGACACCATTTTTTTTTGCCTTATACCAATTATGTAAAAAGATTTTTTACAAGTGTAAAGGTAGTTTTGCTAAGTAAAAGAGACAATCATTACTTTTTGGACATTTTATTGTTCCTCTTGTATAATAAAATAAAACCCATCGATTGTGAGCACTCATGTACAACTGAAGGCATTCATGAGCTATGACGACCATTTCATAGATTCGTCCTTTATCGCTTTGTCATAACCTGCGCATTTATTACTTCGTGGCTATACTGGACTGCGGAGCATGTTGACATGCTATAAATAAATAATATAAACAGGTTAAATCAACACTCCAGGGTCCATTCCATTCATAGGTCAAGTTACCAGTGACTTAAAACGTTTGCCCTTCTTGTCTGCACAGCCAGTGAGCCATACAGCAGGTATCCATCTCTGCTTTCCTGGTTATTTCATAATGAAAGGATTCTGAGTCTGTCAACTTCTCCTTTAGCAGTGTTTATAATATCTGTATGTTCTGCTACTGCGTACGCTTGCTGTCTCTTTCGATTTATTATAATTCTAATGCTTCAGCTCCAAAATGACCTGCTACTGTCCCTCTCATTCCCCCTTATCTGTTTCCTTGCTGCCTTAAGAGCGAAGTACGTCACATCGATACGTATTCCTGTCTGTATGAAACCTCTATGTCAGTCCTGCATGTAACAAAGTACAAAGTAATTAGAGCAGGATAACCTGACAACAGGAGCACCAGTTGGGCTAATGCATTATGTCCAGAGTACATTTGCTTTTTAATGGTTCTAAAACCAAGTAAATGGCACATGTTAAGAAGAACAAACACTGTTAGTACTGCTACAGTTGGTGATGAAAACAAAACACGGACGAAAAAAAGCTATAAACAGTACTTACTAGGCACCAATCATTAAATTAACAAATACAATAATAAATTATGATAAAATTAATACATACTATTTATTTCCAGTAAAATCAGATAGAAATAAACAACGCTCTAGGCCCTATCCGTCTTTTTAATCCCATTTCACCATAATCACTTTACTGTCAAGATTGAACATATTAGCAAGGATGCATCTCATCTTTCTCTCTCTATTCAGCAACCATTACTATAGATCCACGTGAAATGACTTTGAAAAAAACACTATTGTATCTGTCAAAATAAAGGGTTTTACACTTGGATAACATAAGAGAAAAATCAAACATTCAGTCTATCTCACCAGTTTCCACCATGGGCGTTGCTCAGTTTTTAGAAATATCTGGCGCTTGAGCCCAGTGCTAAACTTGGCAAGCTCTACCTTAAAGGGACACTCCAGGCACCCAGACCACTTCTGCCCAGAGGAGTGGTCTGGGTGCCAACTCCCACTACTCCTAACACTGCAACTGTAATTATTGCAGTTTTTTATAAACTGCAATAATTACCTTGCAGGGTTAACTCCACCTCTAGTGGCTGTCTACTAGACAGCCACTAGAGGTCACTTCCTCCTTCATAGCACAGGAAACCTCACGCTGTGTGAGGACCTCCAGCGTCGCTCATTTCCCCATAGGAAAGCATTGAAATTATTTTTCAATGCTTTCCTATGGGGAGCGCTAATGCGCATGCGCGGCATTGCCGCGCATGCGCATTAGGTCTCCTCGGCCGGTGGGCGGGATCAGTATCGCCCACTGGCCGACGCAATACAGAGGAGGAGCGGCGCAGAGGAGGAGACAGCGGCGAGGGACATCGCCGCTGCCTCAGGTAAGTGACTGAAAGGGTTTTCACCCCTTCAGTACCTGGGGATTGGTGGGTGGGAGGGAGAGGGACCCTCCAGTGCCAGGAAAATGAATTGTTTTCCTGGCACTGGAGTTTCCCTTTAATATATCTTGACATATCCTCTACCCATGAACTGTGCGGGGCTTATGCTTTCCAATATATCAAAGAACTTGCTGCACAGGTTTCCTTAGTAGCCTTGCAGATCGCTATATTCGTAATCTTTCTCTTTACAACATGCATCTGTACTAAGAAACAGCTGCATGATGTAAACTTTAAAATAAAAAAAACTCCAATGTTCTCCTACCCCTTCCACTACCTGTAGAGACCCAGGGTTAAACCGTTCTACATCCACAAAGACCCCCCCCCCTCCCCAGCAATGCCTTTCACACTTAAATAAGTGACTTACTACCCAGGACATACTTGAAAACGAGAGAAATCTCATTGTATCCTTCCTGGTAAAATATTTTATAAATAAATTATGTACACTGCCAGTAATTTGTTGACTGCCAATTACACTGCCAGTAGAGGTGTTGAAATACATAGCTTTATAAACATATTATTTCTTAATAGACAGCATGAGGTGATACTGGACAAATCAGAAATTTATTGAGAGAAATAAAATGTTTTTATATAATAAAAGTGTCTCCTACTGTGTTTCTCTTGCTGTTGATATCAGCCCTGCCGTGGCTATGATGTATACAACTTAGTGATATTAAACTAGAGACATAGCTTCATCTATTGTAAAACTACAGTTCCCATGATTCTTTACCAATCTTGAATGGTCTTTGAGGATGTCCACCTTTGTTCACCCCTGACCTAGCTTAATCCGTATAGTAATTCAAATGTAACATGTAAAGTATAAACTCGTAAAAGAGAGGATTATAGAGAACACTGAAATGGGCATACAAAAAAGTAGTTTCTCTCTTCAAGACTAATTGCAAAACACATGTGGCAATATGTTACATACATTAATGGTTGCCCCAAGGGTCTAGGCAATACAAATCTTGTCAATTTCCTACCCCTCCTCCACAGGAGCTCAAAAACCATCTAATCACTTTGACTCATGGGGATACAAAGGTTTTCAATTCTACCTCACAAATGTTCTGCAAATGTGTGGAACCATCTGAGTTTAGACGGAGATGGATCCATGATTTCATAATAATAGTCATATCGTACTGCCTGATATGACTCTCGTACATTCTACAACAAAACCAACCTACTTAATCAGACACATGACCATTCTGACTTTGAGAACAACATAATGCAGACCTAAATGCCTGAGGCTACCACGTGGGCCACTCGTGCTGTAACTCTAACCATTTAGTTATTATTTATTTTAATAAAAATGTACTGTGACATCAGCATTAAAATGAGAATGCGTAGACATTCCCATGTACTGGGAAAAATGCTATGGACACAAAAAGCACTACATTAAGCAGTAGTTTTTCTGGTGACTATAATGTCCCTGTCAAATAATACACAAATAAAATTCAAAGTGAACTCAAAAGGTTCCAGTGCAAAAAAAAAAGTTAAATAAAATAGCATGACAGAGCATATAATTTTCTATAATATTAATGCGTTTATAAGTCGAATCATTGGCCTTCCCAATAAACCGTTAGCCGTTAGCCTTTAGTGACATAGTGTTTGTGTGAAAAATGCATTTGTTCCTGCATGGCTCAGCCACTCCTGGTAAAAGCTCTGTTTATCTCTGACATAGTAATGTGACTTTTACACCCTGCCATCTGTCAACAGCTGTCTATTTACATGACAGGACCACATGTAATTACATCTTCCTTAACACTATCACTTCTACATCACTGCTCTTAATTCGTGTTCACTGAACTACATGTCCCTTTGGTGATTAGAGGCACAATCTGATGAAACATTGGCCAGCGTAATGATAACACATCTGTTTATTTCCATGCAAATTAATCACACTGGTAACTAGGATCAATGTATCATATCTCTTATTTTACTGATAGATTTCTATATTGTTTGTTTCCTTAATTGTTTATATGTAGTTTATATGCAAGTCTGCAGTTTTCATTGCAAGTAGAATGTCTAAATCTGAAACAATATTACAAGCTATTGGTGCATTGTGTGACATAGTTTAGTTATTTGTTCATCCCTTATATAAATAGGGAAAGAATAAAAAGTTATAGAGAACATATGGTAAACCTCATCTTGGACTCTTTTCAAACAGAATCTGAAAAATTAGCGCAGATGATGATATACCATGTTTGGGAGAGTTTTGAAAAGGTGATGACGCTATAAATCTTTCTCCACCGTCTTTTGTGGTTTTCGTTTGCATCCGGCCATACCCTTTTAATTTACTGTCACATTCTTAAGAGTTGCAAGAGCTCTGGGATTCTCATGGAACCAATCAACATACAAATAATCACTTTATTTATGGCCAGTTAATGATTTTAATCTGGCACTTTGGTAAAAAAAAATGTTCTAATGACAACCATTGTTATCCCAGCATTCTATGTAAAGCCAACTAAGAACTTCGAGTCACAGACGAAGATAGAAGCAATATAAAGCACAGAATACCTTACAAAATAAATTTGGTAGCCACGTGGATTAACACCTTTTGGACAGCTAACCACTGGATATTTAGGGCTACATTCACCCCTTTTCAGAAGCACAGAAGTAAAATTAGTAATGGACAAAAATGGACAAAAAAGGTAACAGTTTGCCAAACCTCATAAGATATGTTCGGATAGATATTGAGATAGCTTGGCTTTTGAAAGAGGAACGTCGGGTCAGTAGATACTATTATATACTATATAAACCATTATATACTGTATTAGTTGATACTCTGGAGCAGTGATAGGCAACCTTTGGCATTCCAGATGCAGTAGACTACATCTGCCATAATGGTCTGACAGCCATAATGCAGGCACAGCATCAGAGGAGATGCTCAATAAAAAAAAAAATGCATACAATGTTTCAATTACTTTTTATCTATTAGTATTGAATTTACTATTGCAGTAAACCCCTTAGAGGACTATACAGTGCAGAATACTTTTTTTTAAATTCTTTATTTTTGCACTGATAGACATGCATTAAAGTGACACATGTGGATTACAGAATGTTTAGAAAACAAAATGGAAAATGAATACACTTGTAAGAAAGACAAGCTGTGTCATTATTACAGTAGAAATCATACATATAATGAGCGACAATTGTTTGCAATGTCATCAGGGTTTTTCTGGGTTTTCTAATCTATATTAACTATTTACAATGGCAGCGATTCGAGGATCTGTCTGCGTTAGCTAGTTATAGTTAACAACCGTAGGCTTGAAGAAAGGTGTTAACACCTTAACCAGTGATTACGGTACATTCCTTCGTTACAGAACAATTACACTAGCTCTTGTATGGAGCCTTTACTAGCTTAGGACAGTTAGCAGTATCTATTTGTTTATGTTTGCTGGATTCCTGCCAGTCCCCTCCTCCTGCCGGGGTGCAAGTCTAGAGCGCTTGCGAGAAGAAAGGACAGGAAGAAAGACAGAATATCAGAAAGAGAAAAATGAAGAAGAGGTACCGGTATATGGTCTCTTGGTTTGCTAGATCCAGGATCGTATCAATCTTCCGGTGGGTCTTGGTGGTCAGAGTCCCCTGAGTGTCGCATTGCACCCTAAGGACCTACATCCAATTGGTTGGCATATGGGGCCTACAGATCTCGAGTGCAATTTGCGACAGATGTAACTTGTATAAGCGTGCGGTGGCTGCCTGTCGTGGGGCCGCTGCCTTTCCCCCTATACCATGTGTTTTAGTCTTATCTGATCTCTCAGGCCTATGTAGCTGCATAGTGTCAGGATTTAGCTAGGCAGGTAGAGATAGGAAGATAACAGTGTTGCATAAAGGGATAGGAAAGATGGATCCGGTGGTACCAGGAGAAAAAGAAAGAAGGGGGGGGGAAGGGGCGCCGAGGAGTATTGTCCGGTTAATCCCTTGAACCATGGTCTCCAGGACTGCTAAATGATTGAACCCCAGGGGCTATCTTCCCAGGGGGCCCATATTTTCTGGAACCTTTTTTGGGTGCCCCTGACTCTTGCTGTCAGATCGTCCATCAGGTGTACTTCTCTGATTCTGTTGATGACCCCCGCAATCGGTGGAATAGTTGGTTTAATCCAGTCCGCTGCCACTGCCCTCCTGGCTGCTAGAGTTATGTTATGCAGGAGTTTTTGTTCGTTTCTAGTCCACCCATCTATTGTTCTGCTGAGTAGGTATATCCACGGGTCTAGGGGGGGTGCCCTGGTCAGTACCTGGGTCAGGAGGTCTTTAATTTGTTGCCAAAAACTCGCTATCAGGGGGCATACCCACCACATGTGGATATACGTCCCTTTTATACCACACCCTCTCCAGCATACGTCGGTGGTGCTCTTTTTCATTTGGTATAATTTAACCGGGGTTGTGTACCAGCGGAGCATTGTCTTGATTGCTTGCTCTTGGAGCGTTACGCATACTGAGGATTTGTGGTTGGCCTCCCATATCTCCTGCCACTCTATCCCTTCTAGCTGCTCCCCTAGGTCCCTTTCCCAGTGGTTCATGTAAGTCAGCTCTCCTCCGTCACTTGTGACCGAGCAGAGGTGGGCGTAAAGTCGCGTTATCAGTCCCCTAGGTATATGGTCCTGACTGCAGATTTGTTCAAAGAATGTCATGGGCTTTAGGGCCGCTGTTCGGACCCATGTCTGCTTTACAAAGTCTTTAATTTGTAAGTAGCGGAAGAAATCCGCAGGGGTAAGGTGTCCCCTTTGCTGCAAGGTGTCAAAAGTCACTACCCCCGCCCCCTGCACCAGCTGGTGTATGCGCTGTAGACCTATTCTCTCTAGGTTTCTAAAGTTGCGTGCTGCCATGCCCGGAGGGAACGCTCTGTTTCGTAGGTAGGGCATTAGGGGTGACGGTGCCGAAGCCAGCCCGTATTGCTGTTGTGCTCTGAATAGAGTTCAGGATAGCTGGGCAAGTCGATCTAATGATCGGTCTGTGGTCCTTGGGGACCCAGATGAGCAGCTGTGGTATGTCAGCCCCCACCATCAATGCCTCCAGATCCACCCATTTCCTCTCTCCGGGTGGGGAATGCCATAGGGCTACCTGCGATAATTGTGTCGCCATTTAGTATCCAAACAGGTTGGGCAAGCCCAGTCCGCCTCTGTTCTTTGGCCTGTGTAATAATTGTCTTGATATCCTGTGGCGTTTGTTTTGCCACACGAAATTGCCTATGGCTTGTTGCAAAGGTGCTAGATGTGTCTTGGAGATGTGAACGGGCAGAGACTGGAAATAAAACAGTATCCTAGGCAGGATATTCATTTTGACAGCATGGATCCTCCCTATCCAGGAGATGGGCCTGTCACTCCAAGTCTCTAGGTCCCTGATGAGCTGTCTCAGGAGCGGCGTATAGTTCTGGGAGTACAGGTGGTCGGGTGCTGCTGTCAGTTTAATGCCCAAATATTTGATCGCCTGGCGTTCAATACTTATATGGTGCGCCCTTCGGAGCACTGCCAGCTCCCCTTCTGGGATCTCTATGGGGAGGGCGCTGGATTTGGTCATGTTGACTCTGTATCCTGAGACAGCACCATAGGCCTCCAGGACTCCCTGCAGGGCCCTCATTGAGTTGACGGGGTCAGTGAGAGCCAGGAGCACATCATCCGCGTACGCCGACACCAGGAATTCCCTGCCTCCCACACGCACCCCCCGGATGTCTGGGTGACGTCTAAGGGCCTGGAGAAGGGGCTCCAGGGAAAGTACGAAAAGGAGCGGGGACAGTGGGCACCCCTGTCTGGTGCCATTGAATAGTTTGAACGGCTGTGGTGGGGCGCCTGAAATTTTGACCTGTGCTCTAACGTTGGTGTACATGGGTTTGATCAGTGTTATGGCCTGCTCGGGGAATCCCATGTGGGACAGGAGTGTGAACAGGTACGTCCATGTGACCCTATCGAACGCTTTTTCAGCGTCTAAGGATACCAGTAGGGACTGGACGTGTGTAGTTTTCTGTTTCCAAATTATGTCAATGTTCCGTCGGGTGTTCTCGAATAGTTGTCTGCCCTGCACAAACCCCACCTGGTCTGCATCCACCAGCGTGGCTAAAAATGGGTTTAGTCGCCTGGATTTTAGCCAGGATTTTCATGTCATGATTAATCAGTGAGATTGGTCTATAACTGCTAGGGGTGCTTAGGTCTTTGTCCGGTTTGGGCAGCAAGACTATGGTTGCTAGTGCCATGTCCCGTTCTGGGGTGCCCCCTGCTCTAAACTCGTTAAATAGGGTAGCTAGTTGGGGCGCTAGTTCGTCTCTGAATTCTTTATAGTAGCTTCCATCTAAGCCATCTGGTCCGGGAGCTTTATTCCCCCTCAGGGCCGCTATGGCCTGCGCTACCTCTTCCGGTGTGATTTCTGCCCCTAGTGCCTCCACTCCCTCCTGCACTAGCTTGGGCAGCCCCAAGTCTGCCAGGAACTGTTTTGCCAGTGCCTCATCCTCTGCCGTTCTCAACTCTGAGCCCGGTGTGTGGTTGTAAAGGGATTTGTAGTAGTCTGTAAAGACCTCCGCTATGTCGCGGGGACTAGTTTTGGTCGTTCCGTCGTTGTGTTTAATGGATGTGATGTGGCCCCCTCTCTGTCTGGGTTTTAGGACTCTCGCTAAGAGTGTGTCCATTTTGTTTGCGTGTTCGTAGAAGGTCCTTTTGGACCACCTGATAGATTTGGCCGTGTCGTCGAGTAGTAGCCGACGTATTGCCAGCCTCAGCTCCTTCAGTCGTCCCTCATTTAGGTCATTTGGGCTGCTCTGGTGTTGCTGTTCCGCCCTCTTCAGGTCGGTCAGTAGTACCTCTAGTTCCCTGAATTTTAGTTTCTTTCTGGCTGTTGCTAATTTGATAAGGGTGCCTCTAATGACTGTCTTGTGGGCCGCCCAGACTGTCGCTAATGTCACGTCTGGGGTGAGATTGGTCTCAAAGAAGCTGGTGAGCTCTGTTCTGATCTGGGATGCTATATTCTGGTCTTTTAAGAGGGAGGCATTAAGTCTCCACGTCCACGTGGTCGCCTCGCTCAATCTCCCCAGTGTCATTGAGATGTCTGCATGGTCCGACCACGAGATGGACCCAATGTCCGTATTAGTTATCCTTGGTAGGCTCCTACTGTTTACCAGTAACATGTCTATTCTAGAGTAAGATCCATGCGGGGCGGAGAAGAATGTATAGTCCCTTGTACCCGGATGATGTGCTCTCCAAATATCCACCAACCCCGCCTCCTTCATGAACCGTTGTAGCTGTGCATCCTGGCTCCCCCTCCCCTGGGACCGCTGTATGCCGCTGCTTGCCCGCCTGTCTACCGCCGGGCTGGGCGTAGCATTCATATCTCCCCCCACGATGATCATACCGTGGTGTAGGGCCTGGATTTTGGTCCGCAGCTTCTCCCAGAAAGCTGCGTCTGGGTGGTTTGGTGCGTAGAGGTTGATTAAATGGATGTGATGGGACAGTAAGGTACCCGACACTATAACGTATCTCCCCTCTGGGTCTGATTCGGTGGACAGGACTCTAACGGGGCAGCTGTTCCTTATAAGGACCGCTACCCCGTTGCGTTTGCGCAACGTCCTGGCCTCGTGTGTTGAGCTGTAGGAGTGGTCTTTTAGTTTAAATTTAGCCTGTCTCGGTAAGTGCGTTTCTTGAATAAAAGCTATGTCAGTTCCCGTCCGTTTAAGTTCTCTAAATAGTAGGCGCCTTTTATTCGGGGAGTTCAGGCCCTTTACATTCAGTGATGTGAGTTTAACAGTCATTAGTCCTCTCAGCTCTATCTGCTATGGTCCATGCCCACTCGCGTGTCCGACGCGCCCCTCCCCTCCGCGCCCCTCCCCTCCGCGCCCCTCCCCTCCGCGCCCCTCCCCTCCGCGCCCCTCCCCTCCGCGCCCCCCCAAGTGTTAATGGGAAGTGTTAATGAGCAAGAAGGGAAGGTAGGGGAAGGGTGGGAGAGAAAGAAAGAAAAGAAAAAGTGAAAGAAAGTAGAAAAGACGTGGAGCGCTTCCCGCGCTCCACCTACAGCGTCTGGTCCTACCCTCCGCCAGACTGTCATTGGGGTCAAGCCCCCGCCTCTCGTCCGCGTCCAGCGCTTGGAAGAGAAACAGGTTCATGAGCCCTCCCCTGTACGCGCTGTTGCGCTTAAGGTGACGGCTGTTAGACATCTCCAACCTGGAGTCTGTCGACATACATATACAGAAGTAAACACCAATGCTCAGGCTAACAGTAAATATGCTGGGAAATAATTTAACAACATAGTATACAAGAATAACATCATCCTAACTTTGCGGTACCTCTAGCCCATGTGTAAGGGTTTGTTTTGCACGGGGGCATCTGTTGCACTTCTCTCCCGTCTGCCTCCCCTGAACCTGGGCCGCCCTCCCCTATCCGCCCCTCCCGCCTGGGGGTGCTATGTTTCATTCCGTTAGCGGGGGGGGGAATCATGGAGTTATGTGTCCCTTCTTGCGAGGCCTATCCCTGGTGCGACCCTTCTAGTGAGTGCCAGGTCAGCGGTGCATTAAAGTACGTGGTGGCAGGGGCCTCTCATGGTTTGGTGAGCAGTGTTGCGCATGGGCCTCTGTTAGGTGTGGAGATGTGTAGTGTGTGCACTGACCGTTTTGTGATGGCATTCTGTATTTACTTGTCCACATCCATAGTATTGTTTCTTTTTTCTGTTTTTCTTTTTTTTTTTAAATGTTTTTATATATTATTTTTCTTTTTTGTTTTTTCCCCCCTTTTTTTTTTTTTTTTTTTTTTTTAAATTCGTGATAACTGTGAGGTCATGAGTGGTGGTTGTGTTTTTTAGCATTCTTTTAAAAATTGTTTGTTGTGATTTCCCCCTCCCCCCTCAGTTTTTTGGTTCCCTATTTGTAGTGTATGTAGCTTACCCACCCACCCCTTTTGAGTAATAAATGTCTGGTGGCGGTCCCCTCCTTGACGCAAGGCTAGCTGTAGAAGCTGCCTGCCCCCCACTAGCTGAGTGCCCCCCATCTTGGCCGGCTCATCGAGCACCGTTTTTGGGGCGCCCAGGGTCCCGCTCCGGTGATCCTCGTGTACCCACCCGTAACCCCACACTCGTAGGAATAGATGTCTCAATGGAAGTCAGTCGGGAAGTCTGTAATACTCCCCGTGGGGTCCACGTGTGTGGCCAGATGCCTGCAAGTCGCATATGAAACGTAGCATACAATAGCATACAATAGAGAGAACATAAAAAATGCAATAGACATATAAAACATTAACTGATAGGGTGCTCGGGGCTCTCAAATACCCCCGTGCCCTCCGGCCACTGTCCCTCTCCCGCTTCTGACCCCTGTGAGTGGAAGGCATGTCGTTGTGCGCCTTCCCGCCAAGGAAGTAACAAGATGGCCGGGAAGCCAGTCCATGTCCCCACTGTGTCCCTTCCATATGCCGATGGCGGGGCCCCCGATACCCCCTCCCAAGAGACCTGGAGGACCCCCCCTCGGCAAGGCTTAGCCGCTATGGCAATAACAGTGGTGACCACCCAAAGCTGTCCCGGTTCCCCCCTGGTAGGGCTTGTGTCCCCAAACACCCCGTAGAATACCCTGCTCCGAGGTCAGCGCCGGCGTGCTCCCACCTCCTGCCACTCGGTCGGGAGAGTTTCCAGGTCGTGGGTTGTCGGCCGTGTCGCCGGCAGGTTGCCGCTAGGGTTGATGCCCAGGGTCTCCAGGAAGCTCTTCGGTTCTCCGCTGAGGGTGAGGGTTTTCCCTCCCCGGAACGCCATCAATCGAAAGGGAAAGCCCCAGGCGTACGGGATATTCGCCTTGCGTAGGGCCTCCGTGACAGGCCTCATCTCCCGCCGTCGCTGGAGTGTGCTTGGGGCCAGGTCTTGGTAAATTTGAATTTCTTTCCCCTCGTGCTCCATTTTGGTCTCCCTGCTCTTCCTCATCAAGGCCTCTTTGGTTTGATAATATAAAAATCTGACAATGACATCTCTGGGAGGGTTCGCCTCTGGTCTTCTGGCTCGCAGGGCTCTGTGCGCCCTTTCCATGTGCCATCTTTCCTCAGGGAGGTCCGGCAGCAGGGGCTTGAAGATAGCCATTAACACGGCCGGTAGTGTGCCCTCCCTCTCCCCCTCCGGTAAGCCGCGTATGCGGAGATTGTTTCGCCGTGACCTGTTGGCCATGTCTTCAATGGCGAGTTCCGCCTCCGCCACGCGGGCCGCCAGCCCTTTGATAGTGGTAACTGCCATGTTGTGGGCCTCAGTTGTGGTTTCCAGCCGCTTTTCAAGGCGGGCCGTTCGCGTGCCCAGCACGGCAATTTCGTTCCGGAGGAGCGTTGTGGAGTTGTCAATTTCGCCTGCGAGGTAAGTTTGCACCTCAGCCAGGCGCTCCAATATGCGTGCGGTTTCCCCCTTACGGCACTCTCCCCCTTGGGCCTCGTGTGGTGAAGGGGGCCGAGATGAAGGGCTCCGTCCGGCGCCATCTTGGGGCTCAGCAGGCCCAATCTTGTGGGCCGTCATGAGGTCCAGGACCGTTGTTCCCCCCTCCGTCCCCCTCTTGGATTGTTTCTTGGGGTTCCGTTTCTCCATGGTCGGGGTTTGGTTGGTGTGCAAGTCGGTATTTGCCGTTTTTGAAGCTAAAGTATGCTATAATCAGCGCGTTGGGGCCAGAGCTCTACTCAGGCACGTCCAGCTCGGTCTCTGGTCAGGCCACGCCCCCCCAGAATACTTTTTAAAACGGTGTTTTGGACATTTTCACATTCATGGTGCTTTGCTGCCTTTACCAATAAAATATCAATAGTTTGTTGGTACCGGGCTCGAACCCAAGCTGGACCGGACCTCGGGCCAGGTACCCACAATCTTTGTTACATAGCATACAGCTTGCTTCTGTGTTACAAGACTGTGCACTACCCTTGGAGGGAATAGGCTGAACGGGATGCTGGGACTGAGTGGAGAGGTGACTCTGTTCACGTTAAGCATCTGCTCCACAATATGAGCAATGATTTTATTTAACTTTCATTTAAGTGTTTTGCATTCAGTTAACCTCCTTCGTAATGGAGAAATATGATTGTGAACCAGATCAGTGGCTCCTCACTCATGCAACACTGCTACGTCTAGCAACATTTTACTGTGCCTTAACCCACATGCCGAGCTAGCCTTTTTGATTCAAGATAAACGTATTTTCCAGCCTAGACATGTGGAACTAGCTTGTTCCCACTTGTTATTCATTTTTAGTTTATTTAACTCTCACCTAGCGTGGCACATTTACAACTATATTAAATACAACCCATGTGTAGTCATACTCTGGGATAGAAATGATTAGCTAAATTCCATGTATTGTCCTAGCCTGACAGTTACTCTCATTGTGACTACTAGGTGAAACCTATCTGTGAGCCAAGCTATTGTTTCCCTTTGTTTCTCTGAAACTTAAGATACAATCCTGCTTATTTCCTTGTTTTGGAAAAAAAAAAATCAAATGTTAACAGGTATCCTTTAAGACTCTCTCCCAACAATAAAACATATTGTACCGTTTACCACAACAACGAGGCTCGTATTTTACAATTAACCACAACTGTAATACATAATGTGATATTTTCTTGTTCACTACAACAATGAAACTCATTTTTTTTTAAAATTTTTTTATTGTTTTATCACATCGTATCAACAAAACAGATAGATTGTATCCATTCAAAAAAGTGTCATTATAATAAATTATTGTACAAAAATATAACACAATACAATACCATACAATACAATACAATACAATACATTACAATACAATACAATACGTTATTCGCTGAGATTAACCCTGGTAATAACTTTATCGATCTCAGGGAGTAATTTTAGTTTTAGTTTGAACCTATGGAGTAACCTCCTGTGCACTAAAACTCCTCTTACAGTTACAGCATAATACCCAGCGAACCACATATCGTTTCCCATGCCGACGGGATTACTGGGATAGCCAGTTCCTTAATTTTTTATTTTTTTGGGGTATGTTGTATACATGAAAAACTCTCGAGAATAGGTTAATTCATGCATACTTGTACACTCAAGTTCCGCCTAACCCTCTCCTTCAATTTTCTTCAACCAGAAGGCATTATATACCTTCTTTGGATCTCTTCCTTGAACCCTGTCCAACTGACCTTCCATTCCAAGTTGAAACCTGACTTGGGAAATCACCCTGTCCAAGGAAATTGGAGAAGAGTTCTTCCAGTTGCGTGCTATACTTAATTTGGCCGCTATCATAGAGTGAATATAGATTGCCTTTTCTTTTTGCTTTAGTGAATCAATATTAAGATGGAGTAAGGCGTTCTCAGGTAGCTTTGGAATGGACACGCATAAAAGGTTCTCTAAATAATTAAATAATTCCTGCCACAACTTGCCTACGATCTCACATTCCCACCAGATATGTAGGAAGGTACCCAAGTCCCTTTTGCATCTCCAACATATCGGTGAGCTTGAACTGTACATGCTGGCTATTCTTGTGGGCACTAGATACCATCTGTTAATGACTTTAAACAGAGTTTCTAATCAATTCAGACAATGTATAGTTTCACACGCGCGGGGTAATATTGCACACCACTGTTCTTTGTTTATTATTATGTTTAAATCTTTCTCCCACTTTTGTTTTGCGATGATAACCTGAGGAGCCTCTAGTTTCAGTATAGCATTCATTGCCTTGGAGGAAACTTTCTCTATTTGTTTATAGTTTAAAAGTGAGCAGATCAATTTGGTTCCTTCTTGGGGGTGTCTTATAATGTTTTGGGTTAAATAGTTTTTCACTCTCAAAAATGTAAATAGTTCCTTATTTGTCAGTTGAAATTCTTGCATTAATTGTGAGAAGGTTTTCATTTTTTCGTTGTTATACAAATTTTCTATTTGAGTTATCCCTTTTTGGATCCAACTTTTTATACTTAAGTCTTTAATATAATATGGGAGTAGTTCTACTTTAAGGTTGTTTGTGATTTTATTCTCCATATTAGCTTTTCTTTTTATTACTTTCCAGAATTCTAATATTGACTCTATACACAAGTTAGATTGCCTAATAGCCCGTAATTTCGGGTCTGTATACCTATACCACAGAATAGCGCTCAATTCCTTTACTTGGCAGCTCTCACTTTCTAGGATATACCATCCTTCCGTTTTTACACTATTCAATTGAGTTCTATATATATGAAAGAATTTGTTTGCTAAATAAATATCAATAATACTTGGAAAGCCTACGCCTCCATCTTTAATTTTTTGAGCCAGTAAAGTTTTGTTAATTCTCGGTCTCTTGTTCTTCCAGATGAAGTTATTAATTTTGTTTTGAATCATGTCCAGCCATGGTCTGGGGATTTTTAAGGGGATCATTCGAAACATGTAGGCCCATTTGGGTAAAAGGTAGGCTTTTATAAGGTTCATTCTTCCCCACCATGTAATTTCAATTTTTTTCCATTTATTCAATGCATTCATCATATTTCTAAAACAACTTAGAAAGTTAACCTGCGCTAGGTCTGAGGCTTTCTTTGTCAGCAATATACCTAAATATGGAGTGCTGGTATTAACCCAATTAAAGTTATATTTGTCCTTTATATGGTTACTGCTTGCTGTATCTAGGTTAATATCTAGAATTATAGATTTATTTTCATTTAATTTATAGTTCGAAACTTCGCTAAATCTCTTGACAGTTTTCATAAAAGCAGTGATAGATGTAACTGGCTTAGTTAGGGTGAGTATCAAATCGTCTGCATATAGTTTTAATTTCAGCTCTCTTTGTTTCGTGTTAATACCACTTATTAGATTGTTTGATCTTATATTTATCGCCAAAATCTCCATAGTTATTATATACAAGATTGGAGAGAGCGGGCATCCCTGTCTTGTCCCGTTATAGAGATTAAACCAGTCCGCACATATATTAGGGCCTACTGTCCTAGCCGAGGGACCAGAATACAGGGACATTATGGCTCTATGTATCCAGCCCTGGTAGCCGAATTTCAGCAAGGATTTACTCATGAATTCCCAGTCGACCCTGTCAAAAGCTTTTTCTGCGTCGACAGTTAGAATTGTCATAGGTGTTTCTGTTCTATTAGCTAGATCTATAATATCTGTTATACATCTTGTATTATCTGAAGAAATTCTTCCCGGAACAAATCCTATTTGGTCAGGGTCGATAATAATGTCTAAGGTCGGTTTTATTCTGTTTGCTATAATTGCGGAAAAAAATTTTACGTCGGTATTTATAAGGGAAATTGGCCTATAGTTTTCCACCTCTCCCGGGTCTTTATTCTGTTTCGGAATGGGTAATATATTTGCCCTCAGCATCTCCTTTGGGAATTGTCCCCTATCAACAATGTTATTAAATAAATCTGCTAGATGTTTTATAAGTAAATCTCCGAAAGTTTTGTAAAATAGGTTTGAAAATCCGTCTGGGCCTGGGGTTTTATTGTTGTCCAGCTTTTTGATGACCTCTTCCACCTCTTGTGCCGTTATTAAGTTATTAAGACTTATTTTTTGATTCTCTAATATTACTGGAGTATTAGTACCATCTAAATATTTGTCTATCTCCTTATCCTGAGTTGCTAGAGAATATAATTCGCTGTAATATGAGTTAAAGCATTGGCCTATGGATTTGGGGGAGATATGTTCCTCTTCGTTCCTCTTTATTCTAGTTATTTTATTGGAGGCGATTTTTCCTCTCAGCTTCTTAGTTAACAGTTTATCTGCTCTGTTACCTGTGCTGTATTCTTTCAGCTTCAGTTTCCCCATTATCTTTATATTTTTCTCAATTCTGATTTGATTAATTTGATTTTTGATCTCAGCAATCGCCTCCGAGTTCTCTCTTGAGGGTGTTTGTTTGTTCTCTTTAGATTTTTTCTCTAATTTATCTAATAGGGGAGCTAATTCTTCTCTTTTAGACTTTCTAAGGTACGATTCTATACTTATTAAACTGCCTCTTATTGTGGCTTAAAAGGTACACCAGTTGTTAGAATGTGAAGTTTCGTCGGGTTGATTATCTAAAAAGAATCTTTCTATCTGAAATCTAAGAGCCTCTTGGTTTTTTTCCTTAGTGAGTATATAATCATTAATTCTCCATGTCGTACTATTTTTAGTATTCCACTGATCTTTCATAGTCCATATGTTGATACTATGGTCCGACCATGTATTGTTCCAGATATCACTTTTCACTAAGTTTTCTAGTGCGTTTATATCCCCCCAAACCATATCAATGCGCGAATATGAGTAATGGACTCTAGAGAAAAAAGTGTATTCCAGTTTCTCTGGATATGAACATCTCCATAGGTCAAAACAATCAAACTCGTTCTTTATATTTCTAAGATTTTTTGCCATTTTAACTATTGCTCTGTTCACTTGAGTATTGAGGCTAAGTTTCTTGTCTAAAAGAAACTCATTTTACCACAACAGCAAGACGTACATTTCCAAATTTTATCTAGAAGGGAGGGACTAAATCTTCCTCATGGTTTGCCAGCAGGATGAATTTCAATGGCCCGTGGTACACAAACTAAAAGGACATTAATGACCCAAGCTAGAAGTGTGTACCAGGCAGATCTTATTGTCTAGTTAGATAAAGCTAGTGAGTTCCTCGGAGGTTTAATGTTGGGTTTGTCCAGCTAGTGGTGGGTATGTCAGTAGATGGCAGGACCTTTAACTCAATATATCAATCTCCAGACAGTAGGTGTAGTGCTTAGCTCTGCCCAGCTTCATGCTAATCCATATGTCTAGGCCCACACTACTGTTGTGTTAAAAAAGAGAGTCTCATATATATCATTATTTTTTTTAATCATTATTTAAAATAAAAGTATTCACGTGTTATAGTGTTTGTTTATTATTTTGTAATGCATAAATATAAGTAAATATCTATTTACAGTGAATCCTCTTCATGTCTTAACCTTAAAATATGCGAGCTCCAACCTTAAGTTGTCTTTGGGCCGATCATCATTCTACATACCATATTTTTCCATGTATAAGACGTTTTTTTCCCCAAAAATTTTAGTCTAAAATTGGGGGTCGTCTTATACACGGAATGTCACTGCAGGGGTTAAAAAAAACACACTTGTGCGTGGGGCCAAAGTTAAGATGGCGCCTGCCGTGTTTCAGTGTGCCATGGCCCACACACATACCTGGCTTCCCTCCTGCCGATCCATTTCTGAATGCTGTGGCAAGGAGGAAGAGGTCCATATATGCATGGGAGCAGCAGTAGACATGAGCCCTTACCACCGATGGAGCTCCAGAGACATGCCATACCATAAAAGAAGCAGCCATATTAAGGTATGTTCCACCTCAGGTAAGTCTTGCTTTCTGATTTATATTTATGGGGGAGGAAATGGGGGAAATGGGGATCAGGGAGCAGAGCTAATACTAATGTGATGTCCCAGCATGCTCTCACACCACCTGCTGTATTGTGGGAGCTGTAATCTCCCATCATACACTACAGAGCCATTAACTTCACAGAGTAACATAGCACAGGGGAGGCATGAGAATCAGAAGTGTATTGTTCTCCTCAGAAGTTACCTCTAAAATATCAAAGTTGTTCTATTTAATATTTAAAATATTGATTTCTTAATTTTGGGCTCCAAAAATAGGGGTCATCTTATAAATGTCTTATACATGGAAAAATACGTAAATTTTTTCAACATTGTGTCCAAATTCTCAAAGCAGAATTTGCACAGAATGTCGAAAGAAATGATGAAGAATCATAATTGGCACAAAGATAACTGAAAGGGACACTAAGGGCACCCAGACCACTTCAGCTCATTGAAGTGGTCTGGGTGCAAGGCCCCTGTCCTCCTTAGTCCTGCAATGTAAATCATTGCAGTTTTAGAGAAACTGCAATATTTACATTGCATCACTAAGACAGTCACCTAGCAGAAAGCCACTAGATGCGCTTCCAGGAGTTCACCGGACTCTAGGTCACTTAAATGCATAAGGACTCTGCATGAGGACATCCAGCATCAGTGATATCCCCATAGGAAAGCATTGAGTCAATGTTTTCCTATGGGAAGGACCTAATGCGCTAGCCGCACATGCGCATAATGTCCCCCCATCGGATGACGTTGGAGGAGGAGGAGTGCCGCCCCAGTGCCGAGGGACATCTGCAGGGGAACCGGATAAGTAAATAATTTTCAACCCATTATGTAACGGAGTGGAGGGGGGGTAGGGGGAGCAGGAGTGAGAGGAGGTACCAGAGGGCACTATGGTGTTAGGAATGCAACTTTGTATTCCTAACAATATAGAATGCCTTTAAACTGGAAGATCCCATATATAAATCATGATAAAACAAAATGATGACAGTTTTCCTTTAAGGCATTTAAAGCGTATATGTTCACTGATTTAAATATTAGGCATACCATAAATCACTGCTAAGATGGCTAGTTTTAAACTGACAAACTGGAGACAAATGTAAATAAAATCAATAAAAAGTTATTATTGTGACCCCTGAATAGCTGCATGTTTGACATTTTATTTGCAAAAAAGGGTGAGTGATGTGATTCCACTAATTTGCTTTTAAATGGTTTAAAATTAACCTCCAATGATTGGACGTTTTCCCTAGTTGTACAGTCAATGTTATATTGTGTATTTGCTTTGGTTCGTTATATTGATATACTCAGTGTGTTTGGTTGCCTTTTAAAATTGCCCCCGCATTTATATTAATCAAACGGTTTGGGAGAAAAGTGCCATAAATGTGCATTATTATTTTGGTTGTGTGTGTCTTAAAAGCACTACCATGAAATTGTTTTAGCTGCAAAATGAGCAGGAACAATGCGGAAAATACGTATTCTGAGCACTTTCCATGTATAGAGTATGCAGCTGTGATAAATGAAGCTCTTGAACATTATGATATAAATATCCACAATATAATTCTGGCAAGGAGAAAATCTATTCTGCTAAATTCCGTATATATCTATACGCCGCCTGTGAAGTTCCATGAGATGAGATTGGGCTGTGTCAAAGTTCCTGTTAAAAGGAAAGAATCCTGACATTTCAAAGTGATTACATACATGTCATTATTTGTTCCCAGAGAGTGAATAAGCAGCAACAGCGGCATAATCTGACCTTGTTTATTCTTTGGATATACAAGAAAGAAATAATGGAAGCACGTAGATATCAACTCTGGGAAAGTCTTTCATCCTACGGTAGAAGGGAAAATGTGTTGTAGACCCGAAAGTAACTAGGTCTGGGTAAAATTAAATTATATTGACCAATTTCCATCTGTGTAATCATTGTCCAAGACCAACCATTGTTTGTGGAATGTTGCATCACCAAAATAGGCAGGTAGATCAAATCCTAGTAAGCCTTGTAGACACCTTTTGCTTCCTGCTCCTCCCACAGCTAAAGAGATACTTTAAGCACCTAAACAACTTAATGATGTGGTTTGGGGGTATATATCATGCCTCTGCAGTTCAACTACTCAAAAACCTGTCATTCAATAGTGAAATCACTGTGTTTTCCATACTGTCCTACACATTTCCTGTAAAGAGAGATTTTATTTTTAAACTTCTTTTACTGAACAGTCTGTTTAATTTGGAATCTCTTATCTCTTGTGCAGTTAGTAGCCTGCGGGAGATTTAAGCTTCTAAAGTAAACACACTGTGCTGTAACATCTGATTGAGAATGAAATCATCTTTTCATGTAGGATAGGTGAGTCACGGTCAGGAGAGGTGTGGCTGGGGCTGCATAAACAGAAACAAAGGTGATTTAACTCCTAAATGGCAGAGAATTGAGCAGTGAGACTGCAGCATGATCTGTATACACTACAACTGCTTCATTTGTTTTGGTATATTTTTTTTAACAACAAGGGAAAAAAAAGTAATATCAGGAAAGATAAGAACAACAGTTTTGGCAGCAGAAAAAAACAGCAGGCACCAGCAATTTTCAGTTTACATAGTAAATAACTTTATTCCCAGAACTTGTTAATACTTTTTTTATTTTCTTATAAGCTAAAGCAATTGGTATGACAAATTCATGCTTATATTGTCTGTCTATTACTTTTTCATTATTACTTTTTTTCTAAAAGTGTTTCTGATTAATCTTTATAATCATTTTAAGTTACAGAATTTATTAATTCCTTCTTAGTTACAAAAGTTGACTGTTGAAGATGTTGAACAACCAAACTCCATATCGACAACTAGCCCTACTAATAAAATCAACAACATACTTTATGTTTTACTGCATATAGTTTTGTCTTCTATGTATATCCAAATCTAAATTGTAACATTCTAATAATTAGAATTACAATTCTTTAACTAACGACAACATATTCCGCAACACTGTACAACAATACAAACATATAAGTCTAACAAACCACATATGACATATGGAACAGCAGGTAAAGAGTACCTGCCAAAACAGCTCACAGTCCAATAAGTATAATGTATTAGACTTCCCACAAACTCCTTAAGTTCATCTCTAGCCGCCTGCTTCCACTTTAAGAAGAGGTTGACTACATACATTAAGAACACATAAATGTTTTGCCCCAATAGACGAGTCTGGAAGTAGCTTCAATACAATCCTTTATGGAAGCAATATCTCTACCACTCTTAGAGGACATAAAGGTGTTTCACAGAAGTGTCCAGGGTTGGAGGAGTAGAACTGGCTATAAGAAGTGAAATACAATGGCAGCTGTGATGGAATAAAGCATGGGAATTGGCCAGTCGCAAAAGGAAACTGGGGCCAAAATCACACACTATTAAAAATAAGTGTAAATTAGAGACCCAATGTCAGCTCTCATTGAGTGTAGGGAAGTCCATTTACAGAGATTCACATGTAATAAAGCTAGCTAGCAGGCAAGTAGTGGCTGCTACTAAACCGTGTATTCTACCTAGACAGGCTCGTTCCCCATAAACACTACAATTTGGGCATCTGGAGACCCACCACTCCAGGGACCTAAGAGATACACAAGGTGGACACAGATGCAGGTTCATGGCCACGCATCTGTAACTTTATCTGTCTCCCAGATCATGATTGTATTACAATCCAAGCACTAATTTTTGTCTGTAAATTAGCTCTGTAAGGAGAATTTCCTGTGTCCTAGACCTTTTGGTTTATAGTCAGAGGGGGACACCATTTTTGGTGCATGCTATCCAAGAGTACACAACTCTATTTAATATCACAGCCCTGTGTCACCTTTACTCCCTAATACATCACATCTTTTCTCTCATTCAGTATTCAGAATATTCTGTCTCAAAGCCAATCTCCCTCATATCGAATTTGGCATATGGTCTCAAAACCATTTTTATCCTCCAAGTACTAGTTATCTTTACTGCTTCCATTGTGCGACTTCTGACCATTTCACCACAATCGGCCCCTAGGGTGTAAGAGCCTTTAACACCTGGACGTCTCATTGCGTATGTGATTTTTCTCTGAAAGATTTTTTTCAGGATTACATCTGATTGCAGAAAAAAAAAAACACTAAATGTAATAGTATACATTTTACACAGTTGTCTACCAAACCAACCCCTCCTGTCTGCTATTTATAGGACACGACTTCTATGACAGAATGTTTAATGCTTTCTTCTATGCCCAGCAAGATTATGTGTAACAAGTAGTTTTCCTCTCATAATTGATTATAATCATTACTCACTGAACTATAATAAGTATTAATAAAAAAAAAACTGTCCCTGAAGCACATACAAAACAGAAAAAGAATTGGTTTTAAATACTTATTTTGGAAAATTCTGTTGATCTCACAGCGAGAATACTATTCAGTGTTTCAAAAATATGATAAAAAAAAAAAAAGTAGTCTCTTTTATCTGGTTTAAGAAATGTCACATGGATGTTACAAATATTCTTCATGGATCCATTAGGGCCACATTTCAGACAAAAGAACATACATTTAAGACCCTCTCCTGTCATTTGTAGACGTAATTGATGGAAGGTTAAAAATACCATTAATGGTTGAAGGCTGCGTTCGAGCTCTTCTCGTTAGTGACCTTAATATCTCTTCTCATTGCTCTTCCCTTTGAAAGATTTTCTCCCCCTTAGAAAATGATTCTGCTATGTGCTGCCTCTTTCTTACCATGACAGAATATGAAAGCAGCAGTCAGAGCTTTAGATCTCTACGGCTATTATATGACAATTCTTAAATTTTATAGAAAACATCAACTAAAAAAATCTAACAGTCACATTATTATCATCGTTCTTTTTGTGTTGTGTTCCAAAATGAAGGAAGACTGAAGCTCAATCATGCAATTCAAAAAATATAGAAAACCCATTAAATTGAAGAACAAAGAGTTCCAATTTGTAAGTGGGGTTCCTTCTGACATTTGTATCACATAGTTGTGATGGGACCAGAATGTGACGAAAAGGGACACAAATTGTAGTTCATTTTTATACCAACGCAAAGGTTGGGATCGGAAAAGATCAATTGTTTAATTCCCTGCTTGAACCATTGTAAAGCATTGCACTGGAATCAACAAAGTAAGCAAACAGTGGAAAATATAAATCACACGGATTTCACATTATCAGACATTTACTCATAGATTCATGACTTACAGGCTGATGTTTCTAAGCATGAGAGAGTTTCTGTTAATAGTGGTGTTTGCCCACTTTGTGAATAAATAAAGTACAATCTTAGTAAGTCTCATTATGTGAAACGTGAGACTTTTCTTTCCTGACCCTTTTTGATAATTTTTCAAGGTAAATAAAGCTTTTTTAGGTTCACATTTTGGATTTGGAAGTTCTTAAAGGACTCAGGTTCATTCCAATAGTGTGGTGATTTTAAAACAGATGACGGCGTGTGCTGAGCTTACTTCTTTGACCTCGGATTTCTCACCATTTAACCCACCAAACTCAAGCCTGAACTGTTCATATAAATATAAACTTTCTCAAAATGGCCACATGAGCTCTTCCTTCTACAGTTGCAAGAAAAAGTATGTGAACCCTTTGGAATGATATGGATTTCTGCACAAATTGGTCATAAAATGTGATCTGATCATCATCTAAGCCACAACAATAGACAATCACAGTCTGCTTAAACTAATAACACACAAAGAATGAAATGTTGCCATGTTTTTATTGAACACACCATGTAAACATTCACAGTGCAGGTGGAAAAAGTATGTTAACCCCTAGACTCAGACATCTCTAAGAGCTAATTGGAGTGAGATGTCAGCCAACTGGAGTCCAATCAATGAGATGAGATTGGAGGTGTTGGTTACAGCTGCCCTGCCCTATAAAAAAACACACACCAGTTCTGGGTTTGCTTTTCACAAGAAGCATTGCTTGATGTGAATGATGCCTCACACAAAAGAGCTCTCAGAAGACCTACGATTAAGAATCGTTGACTTGCATAAAGCTGGAAAGGGTTATAAAAGTATCTCCAAAAGCCTTGCTGTTCATCAGTCTATAAAGTCACTTGTCTATAAATGGAGAAAGTTCAGCACTGCTGCTACTCTCCCTAGGAGTCGCCGTCCTGTAAAGATGACTGCAAGAGCACAGCGAGGACTGCTCAATTAGGTGAAGAAGAATCCAAGAGTGTCGGCTAAAGACTTACAACAGTCACTGGCAAATGCTAACATCCCTGTTAGCGAATCTACAATACGTAAAACACTAAACAAGAATGGATTTCATGGCAGGATACCACAGAGGAAGCCACTGCTGTCCAAACAAAACATTGCTGCACGTTTACAGTTTGCACAAGAGCACCTGGATGTTCCACAGCAGTACTGGCAAAATATTCTGTGGATAGATGAAACCAAAGTTGAGTTATTTGGAAGAAACACACAACACTATGTTTGGCGAAAGATGCACAGCACACCAATATCAAAACCTCATCCCAACTGTGAAGTATGGTGGTGGGGGCATCATGGTTTGGGGCTGCTTTGCTGCGTCAGGGCCTGAACAAATTGCTATCATCGAAGGAAAAATTAATTCCCAAGTTTATCAAGACATTTTGCAGGAGAACTTAAGGCCATCTGTCTACCAGCTGAAGCTCAACAGAAGATGGGTGTTGCAACAGGACAATGACCCAAAGCATAGAAGTAAATCAACAACAGAATGGCTTAAACAGAAAAAAATATGCCTTCTGAAATGGCCCAGTCAGAGTCCTGACCTCAACCCGATTGAGATGCTGTGGCATGACCTCAAGAAAACGATTCACACCAGACATCCCAAGAATATTGCTGAACTGAAACAGTTCTGTAAAGAGGAATGGTCAAGAATTACTCCTGACCGTTGTGAACATCTGATCTGCAACTACAGGAAACGTTTGGTTAAAGTTATTGCTGCCAAAGGAGGTTCAACCAGTTTTTAAATCCAATGGTTCACATACTTTTTCCACCTGCACTGTGAATGTTTACATGGTGTGTTCAATAAAAACATGGCAACATTTCATTCTTTGTGTGTTATTAGTTTAAGCAGACTGTGATTGTCTATTGTTGTGACTTAGATGATGATCAGATCACATTTCATGACCAATTTGTGCAGAAATCCATATCATTCCAAAGGGTTCACATACTTTTTCTTGCAACTGTATGTAACGTTTTACTTCACCATTCACTGATGTTAACAATGTAGCTCTGTCCTCATTCACACTTCACCAGGTGACCCTGGGTACCATTTTCTGACTGTTACTTTGTTAATGACTAATACTTGCTTTAGACTTCCCTCAGACTCAACTCCATTTTTTACTTTTTGTAGCCTTCATTGAACAGTTACTTTTTAGAAATCATTCATCTTTTTTTAGTAACCCAAGTCAACAATCAGAAAGCACAAGTTTTCCACACCATTTACGCAACAACTTGTTACCTGTTCATGTGATAAGCAGCAAATATTTGGGATCTTATAATTTAATTTGTTAGGGACCGATGATATCAATATCATCTTTAAATTTGGTCATTAAAAACCATATCTCAGTAAGGAACCACTTACCTTTTTAGTATAGTACGTTTTGAGATACTTGCTAATGTTTGCTGATTAGGACATTTTCATTGTTTTGAGGATCAGAATATTATAACGATAATACGCTGTCATTCAGTACAATAAAATGTTTGATGTCTGGCAAGTTTTATCTTTAATTCATTAGTACAGGGCTATTGAATAGAGTGGTGTAATTGTTGATAAGACAGATTGAAGTGGTAATTATGAACATTGTTTTGCTCTTCAGTTACAAAAAAAAGGCAGAAAAAAATACCCACAAACAAAAGCTTGGTTGGCTTTTAAAAAAATCTACACATTCCGGTGCAGGCATGTCTTAATGTTATCAATGTAATGGGACTTCCTGGAAGAATATCTTTCAAGACAGGAATGGTGAACGTCCGGCCTGCGGGCCGTATAATGCCTGCAAAATGATTTGGTCTGGCTCTGCCAAGGCACGGCAGACGGGACTCAAAATTAAAATGTCCTAATGACATTTAAATTATTTTTCCCCTTGGACTGTGAGTGAAAGTCCGAGGGATTTAAAGGGAGGTATTTGGGCTGGTGTATGGATGTAGCTTTCTGTGCCTCTCCTGCACTATCCAGCACTCAAGATCTTTCCCCCCGCACTCAAGCTCCACCCCCCCAGACTCAAGCAGCTGATCTTGCGGACCAGAAGTGGGAACTTTACCTCCCAGTGCTCCCACAGCATTCAGTGCCAGGTAGCCTTACTCAGCAACACATGACTGAGAGTGAGCTTGGGTGTGTATGTTCCTGACAGTGAGTGGGCTTGTCTGTAGTGAGCATGTGTGTGTGTGTCATTGAGTTGGTCTGTAGGTAGTATGTGTGTCAGTGAGCTTGTCAGTATGGAGCATGTGTGTGTCAGTGAGCTTCTTATTAGTAAGCATGTGTGTGGCAGTGAGCTTGTCTGTAGGGAACATATGTCAGTGACGTTGTCTGTAGGGAGCATGAGTCAGTGAGCTTGTCTGTAGGGAGCATGAGTCAGTGAGCTTGCCTGTAGGGACCGTGTGCCAGTGAGCTTGTCTGTAGTAAGCTTGTGTCAGTGATCTTGTTAGTAGTGAGCATGCGTGTGTCAGTGAGCTTGTCTGGAGTGAGCATGTGTCAGTCAGCATCGCAAGGAGTCGACTGCACTCCAGACTGACCGATACAAACCTGGAAAAGCAGTTGCGAATAGCAACATCATCAATACCAGCTAACATCACATGCCTCACCAAAGAGAAGTAGTTCTAGCCATTACATTAGCGGTGAGTTAATTAAACATTTGAAGTTGATAATTATTATATATTATAATTAATGTTATAAATGGCCCTTGGCAAAAAAAAAAGTTCCCCAAGGTTTGATGGGCAGTCAGTTGTGTTCTGTCGCATTCCCTATTTAAAGGGACACTAACCACCAAACACTTTAGCTTGATGAAGTGGTTTTAGTACATAGTTCTGCAATTTCACCACTAAATTCACTGCCATTTAGAAGTTAAATTACTTTGTTTATGCGACTCTAGCTATGCCTCCCTCGCATGTGACCTGCACAGTCTCCCTACAAACTTCCTGAAAAGCATTTGCATTTTTTGGCTTCCTTTATTGCATAGTGTGTTTAATTTAGAGTTCCTTATCTCTGCTCTGTTATTTGGCTGCTGGAGCCTGCAGGCACTTTCTGTGTGTGACTAAGGTTCAAATAACAGAGCAGGAGATATAAACTTTGAATGTAAACACACTGTGTCCAAAAATCTGATTGAAAATGAAACCATTTTATCATGCAGGCTTTGTCAGTCACAGCCAGGAGAAGTGTGGCTAGGGCTGCACAAATAGACACAAAAGTGATTTACCTCCTAAACGGCAGATAATTGAGCAGTGAGATTGAAGGGGCATGAACTATACACCATAACCGCTTCATTAAGCTAAAGTTGTTTTGGTAATTAGAGAATCTCTTCAAGCGTGGACCTGCTGAGCTGTCAGCTGTATTGTAGATAGTTAGAATCAAGTCACTATGAAATTTGACACTTTATAAACTAAACAGTGATCTAGAGTTTAATAATGAAGATTAAGGCCAGAATTACCTGGGGGAAAAAAAATGATTGAACTAAATTGGAATTTATTTCCACTTGTATATAATTTTCATACATTGTTGGCAACTAAATCTGAGAATATGAGAACTCACAAAAGCTCAGAGTAACCTCAATAACTTGCCTTTGGTTAGTACCTCTTAGACCTGAAAAAAAGTTTTTGCTACCTTGTGCCATTACAAAGAGAACCTATACTATTTGTAGATCGGATGGATCCAGCCCATAAGGGCATTCCAGATCAAAAATACCGGCAAGTTCCCTCTGCACGAGAGATACAACAACCCCGAACGATAGCTTTGGCCTTCTTTGGGCCTCGTCAGTGAAGTGCAGCTGATACCCACCTAGGCACAGTGAGCACAGGATCCACATCTAAATTACCCTTTAAGATTAGGGAAAGGCCAAGCAAATGCAATGTAAAAAAACTAAGTATATGAGAATTCTGAGAATGGGTAAAAGGTAATAGAACTAGGTTGACCCCGTTCAGGTCTTTAGGTGTCAACTAATCAGAATTCAATATTTTTTGAACAACAACCAATTAAAAATAGCCAGTTGTGTGCTCCTGTGATTACTCTATCTATATATAGATGCCACGTAATAGCGGAAATTATTAATCTCAAATCACTTGGTTGATTCATGCATAAAATGGGGTAAAATTGGGGACTGTAATACTTAAACACTTCTATTATTATAATTATTTTTATTTTTTTTTAAACAATCTACACTCTCATTTTTCCAGTTGGGTTTTCTGATATGAAGTGCTGCAATGTCTTTGCTGATGTATTGTGTCCTCTGCGATTTTGAAAAGCACTAAGCAGGCAAGTTTACGTTCGATGGTGTAGAACAAATTTTTTGTTCAACTGAAAAAAAAGAAAAAAAAAGCAGGACAAGAGACTCAGACAGGGAGGGATATTTCTACTGCAGTACGACAAGGCTGCAGACAGGGAGGGATCTCGTAGCAAGACAGGAATGCTGTACTCATGTAGACTGGCCATCCTCAATCACTGCAGTGTGGAGACATCTACAATACAAAATGCTCTAAAATTCAACCATTTGGGGGAAAGTTTACAACCAAAGTGTATTTGGATTCCACTTCCAAATAAGCAGTTGGCTACCGAGTTTCTAATCTGCCCAACAGAAGAGATAAATTAGATTATTATTAGAAAAAAATAATATACTGTATTTCGGGAATGAAATTAGAATGTCTTATTGGATACTGATCAATTTGTTAAAGGCTGCTGATGAGCGGTTAATAATGTTAAAGTGATCGGAATCCTACCATTCTGATACTGACTATTTTTACCATTATTAGATAACTAAAAAAGAGCCCCATATCTTATGTTAAGCTTGCAATCACAATAAGTTAGCTACACTAACAGGGCCAACAAAAACTTGAATTTAATTAGACATCTCAAAGTACTTGAAAACAAATAATAAAACACGTAATAAATAAACCAAAATATGCTAGTCTTCGTGGTTAGTCACTGATACTTAGTCCTCTTAGTCATGAGCAGAACAAACATCACGAACACCTCCCCTGACTTGATGATGCGTACAAACAATGTTAACAAACAATTCCTCGATAGTTAATTACACACATTGGAGGATAAATAAGCAAAACTCTTAATATAATAAATGCTTATACACAATAGCTGAACCTGTCTGTTTAGAGATAAGTGGAGCATTGAATCTGTATGAGCAGCGTTTCTACTTGAAATGCTATCGTTCCAGGGGCTAGTCGCACCCTCGAAAAATTGCAAAAATTACATATCTCGTCCGGCAGTGCTGGGAGTGTGCCTGCAAGAGGATCTTGCATGTCCTTCCCTCCCGCCTCTCTGCATTGTGATTTGTTCTTTTTTTTTTTTTTAAAGATACCCTTCCTCTGTCCACACCCCACTCCACACGCACACGCTCTAAGCCTGTAGATTGGTCCAATCAAATGCTTCTTTAGGAGTAGTATTTGATTAGACCGTAAAGAGGGAAGCAGTGAGGACAGATGGGGTGTGGAGGCCAGCCAGGATAACTTTGCAATGGATCCCATGGTGGGTTATGCTTATTTAACAGTTTTAAATAGTTCTTATAATTTTTTTTCTAATATGGGCATGCTAATAATGTCCAATAGGGCTATATAAATTAAAGAAATCAAAAGAAAAATGGTAAAAGAGGATTGGAGTAACCCTTTAACCCCTTAAAGACACATGACATGTGTGACATGTCATGATTCCCCTTTATTCCAGAAGTTTGGTCCTTAAGGGGTTAAAGAATAACACACACTGGAATTCCAATATGGAACCTAATAGGTTAACACACCTATCACTTGTTTTCCATCACCAATGCACTTGGGTGTCCTTAACCTTCAACCTATGATGTAATCAAGAACCCCTCTAAGTCTTAAATATATTTATACATTTATTTGTTAAAAAAAAAAGAAAAAAAAAAAGTGTCAAACAAGGATTTATGAACTTTGGATCATGGTGGCTTTGGTAACACAATATTACACGATACAAGTCGAAAGTCAGAAAATTGTATTGGTTGGTTAGCAATGCTGGATTGTAATGTACGCCATAATTGTTCAGCGTGTTCAGTTATTGGTGCATTTTAATTACTTTCCCCTTCTACTCTAAAGATACATTTAAATGACAAGTCGAGTAAGGTAATGGCTTTATTGCCTGACTAAGTAGATCTGTAGTGCTGGCTTTCAGCACCACATATGTTTCTGATTCATGCATGTTTTACAACTGAATATAAAACACCTATAAGCACATCCATGTAATCTACTTTTTAGATAATCATCAGATTAGAGCAAAAGTCATGTCGTGTTTTTACATTTGTCAGTACAAGTATGAGATGAAAAAAAAGTAACAGGACTTACAGTTAGCGGGAAAGTTATAGCTGGGCAGGTATAAGAAAGGCTGGCGATGCCAATTTGAAAGTCATTGAGCATAACTCCCAAGTGGCTCTATTTAGGAGGGACAGTCCCTATTTTGGGCCCATAATCCCTCTTTTCTATCCTAATATGCCCCCCCCCCCCTTTTATTTTTAGGAGCTTTAAATTGTTGGTGTGTCTGAGTGTATGAGAGCTCCACAGCAATAATACACCCAGTAATGGGTCTTTAAACTACAATAAATGTGTTTAGAAATCAGTCTGTGTAAATATTATACATTGTACTTGTTCTAAATTACATTTTAACTGTATGAATTGTTATTAGTAAGTCACCTAAAATTTCTCAGACCAGCCCCGTCCTTGTCCACACCCCCACTCTCACCCCTGAAAATAAAGCGTCTCTTCGTCCATTTGAAAAGCTGGGAGGTATGGGAGGTATGCATTGAGCTTTACTGTATTGGCAACTCTACTGTAATACAATTACAAATATATCTATTCTGAGCTAGAACACAGTGGGAGGAATATAGTAAACACAACAGACTAAAGTAAAAAAATATATTTAAAAAAACCAATTATAAAGCTGATCTTCCATCTTAGTTTTCATATGTCTACATTCTTTTCCAGGAATGAAAAATATAGCAAATAATACAACTAGCGTAAAAAAATTGTAAATAGAAGTGTGCATTAAAAAATTGCCCTTCCTAGAAATAGTCTGTTTAAAGAACATGTTAGCATTGATTTGGAGCCTGTTTAATGCAGAGTTACTAACAATGTTTTATTGGAGAAATACAATTTCACATCATTTAACATCAATATTTTACATTTTCAAACACCTCTGATATGTAGCTATTATATGTAGCATGCTCCAACTCTTAATATGAGTGGAAGGGCACTTTAAATGCTGATAGTTTAACAAAAGGAGAGAACACATTTTAATAAAATATGAAAATGCAAAAAAAGCACAGGTGCAGCTTTCTGTAGTGTTGCAATGTGAGATGGTTGAAAGTCCTTTCCAGTTGTCACGTTTAATATATACGACAGGTCTATACACACAGAAATGTAAATCATTAGCATAGAACGTTAATGGAGAATCAGGAGGACATTTGGTAGCACCCCCTCTCCTACCAATCAGGTTTTGTTAAAGGGACACTATAGTCACCTGAACAACTTTAGCTTAATGAAGCAGTTTTGGTGTGTAGAACATGCCCCTGCAGCCTCACTGCTCAATCCTCTGCCATTTAGGAGTTAAATCCCTTTGTTTATGAACCCTAGTCACACCTCCCTGCATGTGACTTGCACAGCCTTCCATAAACACTTCCTGTAAAGAGAGCCCTATTTAGGCTTTCTTTATTGCAAGTTCTGTTTAATTAAGATTTTATTATCCCCTGCTATGTTAATAGCTTGCTAGACCCTGCAAGAGCCTCCTGTATGTGATTAAAGTTCAATTTAGAGATTGAGATACAATTATTTAAGGTAAATTACATCTGTTTGAAAGTGAAAACTTGTGTATGGTACAGGGCTATTCCAAGCTAGGGAAATAAGAAATATATGGCATAGTGCAATACTATATATACTATAATTGGATATATGGGCAAGTGACAAATGCTCACTCACACTTTAACATCCCAAGAAGTGCCTTCAGAAATATACTTGGTGTGTCTTCTTGGTAAATGTGAATCTCACATAAAAAACAAAGTGCAAAAAAATAGATTGGATGACTGTATGAGTAAAGAGTAAAAAAAGCATTTATTACTTACATCAAAGTAAATAGAAGCAGGTAAATCAGTCCAACGCGTTTCTTCCCTGTTAGGGACTTCCTCAGGGACAATCTTTAACAAAGAGGATGAATAATAGAGTATGTATTTTTATTCATAGAGTATGTATTTTTATACATAGAGTATGTATTTTTATTCATAGAGTATGTATTTTTATTCATCATCTTTGTTAAAGACTGACAAACACTTAAACGCTCACCTCCCTAGGATCCAGTGTGGGGCAGCTCCTCACTCCTCCCGCCCGCCGTTTAATATGCCGGGGCTGGAATTACGTCATATTCCGGCTCACGGCATCACAGAGGGCGCGTGAGGGAGGAGTGAGAGGCTGCAAGAACAGCCTCCCTCGCCGCCTTCTCCTTCCCTCTCCTCCGGTCACCAGGATTTGATGGCAGAGCAGACACCTGTCATCAAGGTAAGAAGGTGCCTGCTATGCCATACTGTGACAGGGCTCTTCTGGGCGCCCCCACCTTCGGGTGCCTGGAGTAGCGGCCCGGTGCTGAGGGGGGGCCGCTCTAGAGCCACACGCCCAGCGCTGCGGCCCAAGACGGGGTGAGCCCACCAGGAAATTCCCGGCGGGCGCCCCCAGCAGGCACCAACCCTGTCTGTGTGTGTCGGCTAGTGAGTGAGCTTGTCTGTGTGTGTGTGTCTGCTAGTGAGAGAGCTTGTGTGTGTGTGTGTGTGCCTGCTAGTGAGTGAGCTTGTGTGTGTGTGTGTGTGCCTGCTAGTGAGAGAGCTTGTGTGTGTGTGTGTGTGCCTGCTAGTGAGAGAGCTTGTGTGTGTGTGTGTGTGCCTGCTAGTGAGTGAGCTTGTCTGTGTGTATATGTCTGCTAGTGAGAGAGCCCGTGTGTGTGCCTGCTAGTGAGTGAGCTTGTGTGTGTGCATTCTAGTGAGTGAGCTTGTGTGTGTGTGTGTGAGAGCTTGTCTGTAGTAAGCTTATGCGTGTCAGAGCTTGTCTGTAGTAAGCTTATGCGTGTCAGAGTTTGTATGTACTACATTTGTGTGTGTGTATGCCAATAAGCTTGTCTGTGCATGTCAGTGAGATTGTCTGTCATTGAGCCTATTTGTGTGCATCTGTAAACGTATGTATTTATGTCAATGAGCTTATATTTATCAGTGAGATTGTTTGTCTATGACGCTGTGTATCAATGAGCTTGTGTATGTCAGTGAGATTGTCTGTGTCTGCATGTGAGTATGCTTACTGTATAATTAAATGTTTGACTCTGAAAGGAATATTTTATATTAGAAAAAACAAATATATATATTGGCCAATAATATGTAAGGGGCTATGTCTTGCCACCCCAGATGATTGAGTCATATATAAATACATATTATATAATAAAAAAAACATAGCCGTACGTATTACATGTGACAATACGTGGCGCAATGACTTATGGGGCTGGCATAGATTTTTTTTCCAGGGCTGCTTTGTATCCCCAGTCCGGCCCTGGGTCTGAGGTTAAATTTAGGACCAGAGGACATGGCATTGCCTGCTCCTATCACATTATGGGGCCCAAGGATTGAGAAACTCTGGCTCCTCTACGCCGGAGCTGAAGATGGGTACAGTCCAATTATTGGAGCTCTACCTGATATTTCCCCAGTCCACCCCCAAATGTACATGGGTTGAACCAAGAGGAAAGAGATTATGCCCGTTGTCCCTGAGTATAGTGGGTCCAATAGAACCTGCTGGTTTAGTTACAAGGATTTGTGATAGCTGATTGTCTTTCTATATTTTTATGCTTCCAACAGACAGCTGATCCTCCTCTTCCAAGATCTGGGACCAACTGGGCAATTCAGCCAATTCCAACGCTTCTTTAAGTCTTTAATTTAATCCTTCTCGATGGGAAGTATTTGATGGCAGCTGCCTAAAATGAAGACTTTACATTATTTAAAGTCTTGACTACAAATTGCTTCTAGCGGCAGTCACTTAAGGCGCAGTTATGGAAAAATATAAACATAGCTGTTTGTCTACATTCTACTTTGCCTGGCAAAGAAAAAAAGACAGGGTTTAGGCAACAAAACCACCTAACTCCACCTTAAGATGAAGTGGTTTTGGTGCTTAGAGTGTCCCTTTATAAAAGGACATATGGGAGGAATTTAACTCTGCTATAGGGCAGTTTGCCCATTCATGGTCCATTTTGTGTCAGCCCTTGGATCCCAAAATATAATTTATAAATATAAAAAACATTCTCTGTACTTCTCCCTTATTCCACTGTGCATCACACCGCAAAAAATACTTTAGTTTCTTATAGTTACGCAGAGTTACGCAGCTTTCCCTTTAAATGTATTTATGTCACTTTAATAAAGATGTACTGTTTTACTGAAACAATTTTTTTGGGTCCAGTTTAGCTTAGCTCATACATGGTAAGCAGCTGGAAGCAGGGATTGTCAATTATTCTCCTGATAAGGATCTTGTTACGCGCTGTTTATCCTGCCTTACTGTCAGAGCACTGATAGCTGAGACACTTACATCATGCTTATCAAGCACATAACGCTTGTGCTCTGCATCCAGAGAGGAACATGCCCCAGGTACCAGTCGATATTATTAAGAGAAATAGCTCTGCAGATGCAAAGCTCACTGTTGCTTCGGCTCTGCCTCAGACATATTTGAAAAAGATTTTTCCTCATTTGCGATTTCATGTTTCCTGACTGTAATTTTATCCTGTGATAGGCACATTTCATCTGCAGTAAACTATGGCTTAGCACAAAGGCGACCTCGTTAGGATATATTTTAAGTATTCTAGAAGAATCCTGTGTAATTTGTTTGCTTGCATTAAGCTGTTACAGCCTAAACATGATTCCTAGCGTATTAAATTAATAGGGCGCAACAATGAAACGCAATTATAGGCTATTGTATGGGGCCTTCAGAAGCTGGGAGTTTGTGTTTGCAGAGCAGCAGAACACAGCCCATCACAAACAAAACAAACCGAGGCTTTTATAAAAATCACATGAATAATGCAGGCCGCAACATACTTTCTATAGAGGGCTATCACATGTAGACGCACGCAACCTGTTAACCAATGTGAAGGTGACACCGACAAAAAATATTCTCAATTATTTATCATTTTCTAGCTGTCCTTATATAAGGAATGTTATTCTCCCAATTGCCCCAGGTCCTATTTGAACTTCTCAGTTTGGGAGCTGTGTCCTGCCTTCCTCTGAGTCTTGCGAACACCAAAGTATCCGCATAGAAATGTTACACAAGCATGAAATTATTTACAGTATACACAAATGGTACATTTATGCAGAACTATTCATGGCAGCTAGCGGAGTTTGGGATTTAGCTCTGCTATACACTAGTAGTATTCAAGCGCCATTAATGCTCCAACAAGCATCCTTACTGCCATTCAAACACATCACTGACATCGGTTGGATGAAGCACAAGGAAGGTGGGCGAAACGAGTCACACAAGGCATCATCGGAGGTGGACCTGAGAACCTGGAACTCAGAAGGAATTGCTGCTGGCTGGCTTTTACACATTTATGAAGCATGAAAATGGGTTCCCGATTGGGAAACCTACCACAATCTTGAAAAAAAATGCTCGAAACACTGAGATTAATAAACATACATTGGCATTGCATTGATGGGTGGCTGGTGATCCTGGATACTGTGCGATATCTCCTTCTCAAGTGGAGCCATTTATACCAAGAGTCATGGTTGATAGGGCTCTGGTACATGTGTTTTGGATCCCCAGACATACACATTTTTTCACTATTGTACATATACACTTATTTCAGATGGTCTGCGCTATTTTGTGCATTATTTACAGATTTGATTTTGAATAGGAATTTTGTTAAGTATTATTCTAAGCACACCACTATTTGTTGGTATTTAATCACTGACATCCTCCCCGACAATCTCACAAGCCACTAACATGTCTTCTTGCTGTCTCATGTCCATGTCCTGGATTGTTAATTGCCAACGTTGAGTTGAGTTGACCTGTATGGACACAGATACCACGCAATCACCTGTTGAAGCCATGTTGATATGTGGTTCTTTAAGGAGAACAGTTAAAAACCAAAGCAAATGTGACACATCACGTATCATAATGTCACCTCACTGAAATGCATCATGAATTTTTTTTTATATATATATTCAGAGTGGCAACAAGGTGTACAAGGCCATATGGTAATTACAGAATAATTACAAACGGACCTTGTGAAGTAAAACTACCTTTCCTAAATATCCAGATGGACTGAGTGTACTTATACTTAGCATAAATATCCTGAAGGATTGATTATACCTATAGTTAGGATAAATATCCCGATGGATTGATTATACCTATAGTTAGGATAAATATCCAGATGGATTGATTATACCTATAGTTAGGATAAATATCCCGATGGATTGATAATACCTATAGTTAGGATAAATATCCCGATGGATTGATTATACCTATAGTTAGGATAAATATCCCGATGCATTGATTATACCTATAGTTAGGATAAATATCCCGATGCATTGATTATACCTATAGTTAGGATACATATCCAGATGGATTGATTATACCTATAGTTAGGATAAATATCCCGATGGATTGATTATACCTATAGTTAGGATAAATATCCCGATGGATTGATTATACCTATAGTTAGGATAAATATCCCGATGGATTGATTATACCTATAGTTAGGATAAATATCCAGATGGATTGATTATACCTATAGTTAGGATAAATATCCTGAAGGATTGATTATACCTATAGTTAGGATAAATATCCTGAAGGATTGATTATACCTATAGTTAGGATAAATATCCAGATGGATTGATTATACCTATAGTTAGGATAAATATCCCGATGCATTGATTATACCTATAGTTAGGATAAATATCCAGATGGATTGATTATACCTATAGTTAGGATAAATATCCCGATGGATTGATTATACCTATAGTTAGGATAAATATCCAGATGGATTGATTATACCTATAGCTAGGATAAATATCCAGATGGATTGATTATACCTATAGTTAGGATAAATATCCCGATGCATTGATTATACCTATAGTTAGGATAAATATCCAGATGGATTGATTATACCTATAGTTAGGATAAATATCCAGATGGATTGATTATACCTATAGTTAGGATAAATATCCCGATGCATTGATTATACCTATAGTTAGGATAAATATCCCAATGGATTGATTATACCTATAGTTAGGATAAATATCCTGAAGGATTGATTATACCTATAGGTAGGATAAATATCCCGATGCATTGATTATACCTATAGTTAGGATAAATATCCCGATGCATTGATTATACCTATAGTTAGGATACATATCCCGATGGATTGATAATACCTATAGTTAGGATAAATATCCCGATGGATTGATTATACCTATAGTTTATACCTATAGTTAGGATAAATATCCTGATAGATTGATTATACCTATAGTTAGGATAAATATCCCGATGGATTGATTATACCTATAGTTAGGATAAATATCCAGATGGATTGATTATACCTATAGTTAGGATAAATATCCCGATGGATTGATAATACCTATAGTTAGGATAAATATCCAGATGGATTGATTATACCTATAGTTTATACCTATAGTTAGGATAAATATCCCGATGGATTGATAATACCTATAGTTAGGATAAATATCCCGATGGATTGATTATACCTATAGTTTATACCTATAGTTAGGATAAATATCCTGATAGATTGATTATACCTATAGTTAGGATAAATATCCCGATGGATTGATTATACCTATAGTTAGGATAAATATCCTGAAGGATTGATTATACCTATAGTTAGGATAAATATCCAGATGGATTGATTATACCTATAGTTAGGATAAATATCCAGATGGATTGATAATACCTATAGTTAGGATAAATATCCCGATGGATTGATTATACCTATAGTTTATACCTATAGTTAGGATAAATATCCTGATAGATTGATTATACCTATAGTTAGGATAAATATCCCGATGGATTGATTATACCTATAGTTAGGATAAATATCCAGATGGATTGATTATACCTATAGTTAGGATAAATATCCCGATGGATTGATAATACCTATAGTTAGGATAAATATCCAGATGGATTGATTATACCTATAGTTAGGATAAATATCCCGGTGGACTGGGGTACCAGTTATACAATAATTAGGTTTTCCACATCTGCCATATTTCTTTGACTAGACACAAATCACTTTACGTTAATCGGCAGTGTGTGAAATGTATGTGAGTCCCCACTCTGTTCTCAGTCTTTTTGGATCAGGACTGGCTTTTGGGTGGGATCAGTGTGATTTGCAAATGGTTTAGGTTCTCTCTGTGACAGTACAAGCAGAGCGTAAACCAACTTGGAAACTGAGCTGGTACTCACCGAATGGCAATTCTTGTCCGCTCTCCGCAGCATACATAATCTGAGAGAGTGGAATAAACTAAATGATTTGGGCAGTTTCTTTATGATTCCCCCTTGATTAATTGTTTATTTATTTCTTGCGTTATTTATACATTCTACAAGAAAGGACTTTTCGAATGCTTCCCAGCAACACGTAGCTGTAATATGTGTCCAAGAAAACACGACTGATCTAACATCCATAACCAGACCAATGTTTAAAGGATTATTTGTCCTCTCTTTGATATTACTTTACACTTACCAGATGCTCATTGCTAATATATGTTCATAAAATGGATATTTACAAGTTAAGCTTTTTGACTCTAAAGGGGAATCCTCGTCAGTAGGCAGACTACAGTCAGTCTGAACAGAAACAAAATTCAATATGGGACGGAAGATGCAGGCCAGTGCTAAACACACAATAGTTTACATACAAACAAATATGGGATTGGCTATTTGCATTTAAACAAGAACATTTAACTCACCTTATAGCAACATCTTACAGAGAGCTAATAGCAGAAAATCCAAGTACTCAAATGTACATTCAGTATGAAAATCACCAGGAAATATGAATATTGTTGACAAATTACGATGAGCTCATATATTTAACAAGTTTATCTGCACTCTGTTCATTAGATTCCATTATTCCATTATAGTATGAAGCAATATCATTGAGATTAATATGAGTTATCTTAGAACACTCAGGCCATCATTGTTACTCAGTGTTGGACAGGCTAATGCAAAAGTTCAAGGTCTCTTTATCCGAATTGCAAACCATAACCACTTCAATAATCAGTAGTGTTTATGGTACATAGAGTCTCCCGTTACTATAATCACCAGTAGTGTTTATGGTACATAGAGTCTCCCGTTACTATAATCACCAGTAGTGTTACCAGTAGTGTTTGTGGTACATAGAGTCTCCCGTTAGTATAATCACCAGTAGTGTTTATGGTACATAGAGTCTCCCATTACTATAATCACCAGTAGTGTTTATGGTACATAAAGTCTCCCGTTACTATAATCACCAGTAGTGTTTATGGTACATAGAGTCTCCCGTTACTATAATGACCAGTAGTGTTTATGGTACATAGAGTCTCCCGTTAGTATAATCACCAGTAGTGTTTATGGTACATAGAGTCTCCCGTTAGTATAATCACCAGTAGTGTTTATGGTACATAGAGTCTCCCATTACTATAATCACCAGTAGTGTTTATGGTATATAGAGTCTCCCGTTACTATAATCACCAGTAGTGTTTATGGTACATAGAGTCTCCCATTACTATAATCACCAGTAGTGTTTATGGTACATAGAGTCTCCCGTTACTACAATCACCAGTAGTGTTTATGGTATATAGAGTCTCCCGTTACTATAATCATCAGTAGTGTTTATGGTACATAGAGTCTCCCGTTACTATAATCCCCAGTAGTGTTTATGGTACATAGATCTCCCATTACTATAATCACCAGTAGTGTTTATGGTATATAGAGTCTCCCGTTACTATAATCACCAGTAGTGTTTATGGTACATAGAGTCTCCCGTTACTATAATCACCAGTAGTGTTTATGGTATATAGAGTCTCCCGTTAGTATAATCACCAGTAGTGTTTATGGTACATAGAGTCTCCCATTACTATAATCACCAGTAGTGTTTATGGTACATAGATCTCCCATTACTATAATCACCAGTAGTGTTTATGGTATATAGAGTCTCCCGTTACTATAATCACCAGTAGTGTTTATGGTACATAGAGTCTCCCGTTACTATAATCACCAGTAGTGTTTATGGTATATAGAGTCTCCCGTTAGTATAATCACCAGTAGTGTTTATGGTACATAGAGTCTCCCATTACTATAATCACCAGTAGTGTTTATGGTACATAGTCTCCCGTTACTATAATCACCAGTAGTGTTTATGGTATATAGAGTCTCCCGTTACTATAATCACCAGTAGTGTTTATGGTACATAGAGTCTCCTGTTACTATAATCCCCAGTAGTGTTTATGGTACATAGATCTCCCGTTACTATAATCCCCAGTAGTGTTTATGGTACATAGAGTCTCCCGTTACTATAATCCCCAGTAGTGTTTATGGTACATAGAGTCTCCTGTTACTATAATCACCAGTAGTGTTTATGGTACATAGAGTCTCCCGTTACTATAATCACCAGTAGTGTTTATGGTATATAGAGTCTCCCGTTACTATAATCACCAGTAGTGTTTATGGTACATAGAGTCTCCCGTTACTATAATCCCCAGTAGTGTTTATGGTACATAGAGTCTCCCGTTACTATAATCCCCAGTAGTGTTTATGGTACATAGAGTCTCCTGTTACTATAATCACCAGTAGTGTTTATGGTACATAGAGTCTCCCGTTACTATAATCCCCAGTTGTGTTTATGGTACATAGAGTCTCCCATTACTATAATCACCAGTAGTGTTTATGGTATATAGAGTCTCCTGTTACTATAATCACCAGTAGTGTTTATGGTACATAGAGTCTCCCATTACTATAATCACCAGTAGTGTTTATGGTACATAGAGTCTCCCGTTACTATAATCACCAGTAGTGTTTATGGTATATAGAGTCTCCCATTACTATAATCCCCAGTAGTGTTTATGGTACATAGAGTCTCCCGTTACTATAATCCCCAGTAGTGTTTATGGTACATAGAGTCTCCCGTTACTATAATCACCAGTAGTGTTTATGGTACATAGAGTCTCCCGTTACTATAATCCCCAGTAGTGTTTATGGTACATAGAGTCTCCTGTTACTATAATCCCCAGTAGTGTTTATGGTACATAGAGTCTCCCGTTACTATAATCACCAGTAGTGTTTATGGTACATAGAGTCTCCCGTTACTATAATCCCCAGTAGTGTTTATGGTACATAGAGTCTCCCATTACTATAATCACCAGTAGTGTTTATGGTATATAGAGTCTCCTGTTACTATAATCACCAGTAGTGTTTATGGTACATAGAGTCTCCCATTACTATAATCACCAGTAGTGTTTATGGTACATAGAGTCTCCCATTACTATAATCACCAGTAGTGTTTATGGTATATAGAGTCTCCTGTTACTATAATCACCAGTAGTGTTTATGGTACATAGAGTCTCCCGTTACTATAATCACCAGTAGTGTTTATGGTACATAGAGTCTCCCGTTACTATAATCACCAGTAGTGTTTATGGTACATAGTCTCCCGTTACTATAATCACCAGTAGTGTTTATGGTATATAGAGTCTCCTGTTACTATAATCACCAGTAGTGTTTATGGTACATAGAGTCTCCCGTTACTATAATCACCAGTAGTGTTTATGGTACATAGTCTCCCGTTACTATAATCACCAGTAGTGTTTATGGTACATAGAGTCTCCTGTTACTATAATCACCAGTAGTGTTTATGGTACATAGAGTCTCCTGTTACTATAATCCCCAGTAGTGTTTATGGTACATAGAGTCTCCTGTTACTATAATCCCCAGTAGTGTTTATGGTACATAGAGTCTCCCGTTACTATAATCACCAGTAGTGTTTATGGTACATAGAGTCTCCCATTACTATAATCACCAGTAGTGTTTATGGTACATAGTCTCCCGTTACTATAATCACCAGTAGTGTTTATGGTACATAGAGTCTCCTGTTACTATAATCCCCAGTAGTGTTTATGGTACATAGAGTCTCCTGTTACTATAATCCCCAGTAGTGTTTATGGTACATAGAGTCTCCCGTTACTATAATCCCCAGTAGTGTTTATGGTACATAGAGTCTCCCGTTACTATAATCACCAGTAGTGTTTATGGTACATAGAGTCTCCCGTTACTATAATCACCAGTAGTGTTTATGGTACATAGAGTCTCCTGTTACTATAATCACCAGTAGTGTTTATGGTACAGAGAGTCTCCTGTTAAAGGGATTCTAAAGCATTATGAATGCAGACATGTTTAGAGTTACCTGGATTTGGATTACTGGCCCCCCCAGAACTACTATAAAATATATATACATATATTTCCCCAAGTCCTTTTATTTTCTCTTTTTGCCATCGAAACAGAAAACTAAGGGAGGCATGTGCTAACCAGCTACAACTGAAAGAAATTATGGTGCAAATGAACATAGGGTGGGAATAAATAATGACTGTTTCATGTAATTTTTCTTATGTTCACTTTATTATAAAAAAATTAAAAATCAATAATGAAAATACTGCTGTATTGTTGTGATCAGAGCCAGATTAATGTAGGGGCTTCTGGGGCCGTAGTTCCAGATCTACACCCTGCAATAGACCAAAGCTGCAAGGCTTTTTTTTTATTTTTTTTGTGATCTGTTGCTGCTCTGAAGTGCTCAGTGCCTTATATTTATATTGTGTGCACACGGAGACACAGATATCTTCCCTTGTCTCGCAAAGCAACATGGGAAACATCCATAACACACAAAGTGCCAAAAGTTGCATAAGCATTATATATGCAAACCTGCATCTGGCATTGGAGAGAGCAAATTCTTCTCCATGTCCATTGCACACATGTCCTCTGTGCCCCATCAGCAAAATAATGGATTCCTTGTGCCCCATGACCCACGGGTAGTGGCCCGTTGTACCTTTTGCTCCCACGCAGATTACTCTCAGGCCGTTTGTGAAAATAGATTTTATATACCGGAATTTGACATTTCCAGTTTGTAAGTTCATGAGGGGATATTTCATATATGGATGCAAAGTCTAGTTGTAGCCGGAGGGCGAGTTCATGATCTTCTAACCACAAAACCATTGAATAACAAATCCATATTTTGTATTTAGGCAGACGGTAATTTTCGCCTCCAGGCCCGTGAAGCCCCTAACTCAGCATGATATCGATAGATGGTAAATATATATATGTGCGTGACAAATATCACAGGCACAAAACAGTACAGAGTTTAAAGATCTCCTACCATGTGTTTTGTACGGAAGGACCGTGAGGACATCATTCTATTATAAGAGTTAATTTTTTATTTATGATATTTATCCATAATCAATGTACAATGTGATTCATAAATTCCCTATTTATATAAATATATATCTTCTTATTCTCAGTGACGTGGACTGAATAGGCAGGTTTTTTTTAAATGCTTTTTCAATATATATATTTTTTCTGCTTTCCCAAACGATGCAGCTGCTACAAGGGGCAATTAAGCAGCTGGAAGATATTAAGGGAAGGAGTGAATTAGTAATGACAGGATGGAGATGTTTCTAATTCTCTGCTATGTGTTCTCCTTTGACCAAGCACCAAGGACCAGCAGTTTAGTAGTGCTTTGACGGACAAAAACATTTTCTTTGCACCTTATCAGACATTAAACTCTAACTGTCCTTTGTAGTTGATTCTACACGGAGGTTCTGTCACTGACTTGATCAGGTGAAACAAATCAGTTCAGGAAAAATATCAGCCACCAATGAGGAGGTCCTTCTTTGAGATTTTCCACTGGCTTCATAGAAACAAAAAGCATGACTGGGGTTAAGCCAAAATTAATTTTTTTGGAAACCTGATGCACTTAAAGGAGGTGGAAGGAGGCACTTAAAGGAAGTTTATTTTACATAGAAATGCAGAAAACATTAAACATTAACATTAAAATATAGGTAGCATTTTTAATATGTATGGCAGGCTTCCCCAAACTCCAGCCCTCCAGATGTTGCTGAACTACAACTCCCATGATTCTACGTATGAAATAGGAAGGCTGAGAATCATGGGAGTTGTAGTTTAGCAACATCTGGAGGGCCGGAGTTTGGGGAAGCCTGATGTATGGTCATGCCTAATATTTATTATAATGATCATATTAATCTAGGCAAAATAGGTGTGACTCTGGACTATAATTAATAAGGAGCAACCAGTAATACTTGTGCTGCCTTCATGAATGTGACCCTGAGTATTTATGTTTGGATTTTACTATAATACGCATAGTTTGCCTAACACACAACAGGTTCTTAGAGGAACCCTTGGGAAAGCTTGTATAAAGAAAGACAAATATTTAAATACACATTCAAACTGCGGAGATCACAGCTTAAAAAGAATAAAACACGCAGTTCGGCAGCCTTAAATCTTTTTTATGGGACTGTTTGACTTAAGGAAAGTAATAGACATGTAGAAGTAACAGAATTTGATTATACAACTAACTGCTTCTAGAGAGAATTTATGAAGTCAAGGCTCAGACATCGTGATTGCATTTTCATACAGAGTTTCTGTCTCTTTTTTTCACATGTGTGTAGGTAGCGGTTACGTGTGGTGCGACACAATACATCACCCCCATTCAAACCCTTAACCCAATCAAAACTAGGAAACATATATGTGTGGTATAAAAAAGGCCACAGCTTTTATTTATAATTTATCAAACATATTTATAAAACCAACCATAAATAAAACAAGGTATAAGCATTATTTAACTTGAACTAGTCCTTGCCAACCGTACCACCAACCCTCTAGGGTACACGCCCTACCGAGGCATCAGCCCTCCCCCCTCGTCCATGATACCTGGCCTTCACCTTGGCCTTCCAATACCACATGCCAACCCCTGGCCACCATTCCTGGCACAGAGGGCACGCGCAAATACCCAAACCTTTCCCGAGGTTAGGGGAGGGGGCCCGACCCAGCATCCTTCTTTTTCTTGTACTCCACTTCCCAATTGGTTCGGCAAGGACCATACCCGCCGGCTGTGACAAGATATTGAACACCTACAGAGAAAGGAAACAAAAACAGCAAAACAGGGGAGGGAGGGAGGGAGATTGTCACCTTGCCGTTATTTTAAGATGGCTGAGGTGAAGGGGACAAAATGTCCGTTATTTATACAACCCCACCCAAACCCTTAACCTAAATGCCACACCCATTTTACACCCACACCCACCACACCCACACATGCCTCCTATCCGGCTAGCTTTCAGCCCGCCTCCTCTGGGCCTTGTGTGTAGGTAGCGGTTACGTGTGGTGCGACACAATACATCACCCCCATTCAAACCCTTAACCCAATCAAAACTAGGAAACATATATGTGTGGTATAAAAAAGGCCACAGCTTTTATTTATAATTTATCAAACATATTTATAAAACCAACCATAAATAAAACAAGGTATAAACATTATTTAACTTGAACTAGTCCTTGCCAACCGTACCACCAACCCTCTAGGGTACACGCCCTACCGAGGCATCAGCCCTCCCCCCTCGTCCATGATACCTGGCCTTCACCTTGGCCTTCCAATACCACATGCCAACCCCTGGCCACCATTCCTGGCACAGAGGGCACGCGCAAATACCCAAACCTTTCCCGAGGTTAGGGGAGGGGGCCCGACCCAGCATCCTTCTTTTTCTTGTACTCCACTTCCCAATTGGTTCGGCAAGGACCATACCCGCCACTAGCCCCGCTGCATTTACGCCTAAATCAGCGGGCGCGACCCCCAAGCAACGCCATGGCCTGTTCCAACGCATCCTGCAGCTCTAGGTTAAACAAGTCCAAACCGACATCAGTGAGATGGACCCCATCCGGGCGAAAAAAGATAGCCGCCTCCCGCTCAAAAATACGGTGTCGAACTGCCAAGCCCCCGATACCTAGCACAAACTTGGAAACCCGCTTATTAATCTTTATTCGACAGCGCTCCATAGCACCCTGATCGCGTGCGCACTTCCAGTAGTTCCTGGAAACTATTCCTGACCATATTAAGCAAATTCTTGGAAAAAGTACTCGCAAGCGCGCCAAGTCTCGCCTGATCAGCTCCCCTAAGCCCCACGCGGGCAGCGAACCTAAATCGTTCCCTCCCAGATGCACCACCAAGATATCCGGGATTCCTAATAACGTGGATAACTGAACGACCTCAGGCAACAGCTGACCCCATTTCATGCCCCGGAACCCGAACCACCGGACCTCCGCCAGCTCCCGAGGTATTCCAAGCCTTGTCCCACCCGGGCGAACCCCAGCCCGCAGGTGGGCCCAGTAGATGTAGGAATGACCGATTATCCAGATCCGTCGGCCGGGCCCTGTGGAGAAAACACAAGGGGAATACCGATCAGCCGAGTGGGCCGAACATAGGACCGAAACCTCCCCGATTCCCATCTACCAATCCTTTGAATGGCCTGGTCCGAGAAACCTAAACGAGAGGCTTCCGTAGCGGCCCCAATCCGAAAAGAGTGACCCCCAAAGTCTGTGCTCGAAATACCCAGATGTTCGAGTGCCAAACGGAAAACCCGGAGAAATTGGAAGCGAGAAAGAAAAGACCCATCCCCATGGATTAACAATGGGCCTACAACATCCGGGCGACACAGAAGGTAAGATTGAAAAGCTGCGACGGGACAGACAGCCGAGCCGGGAATGGCGCGAAGGGACACCCATGCCCCCCTACCAAAAATGTCAGTTTTCGACTTTCGCACCAAAAAACGCACCGTATCATCCACGACCGACACATCATGGAACAACAAGCCGCCTGGAATCCGCTTGCTAGGGCTCACAAGTTCCCCAATCCGCAGAGCACCAAAGAAGGCGAAAGAGAAAGCCACCCGAAACAAACGCGCTTCGAAATCGGACAAACAGACCCTGGATAAGACCGACGCGATACCAAGTAGCAGTGCGCCAGAAACCGGTCTCCTGGAATCCCGAGGCTGCGGACCTCTACGCCAGCCACGCATAGCGAGCCGGACCATGAAATCTTTGGTCACATCCGGCACGCGAGTCAGGTTGAACCAGAAGCTCAGACCTGACAGCTTCCCCGCTACCGTGGCTGGGGAACAACCACTAGCCTCCCAAAACCAGAGCAACCGTAAAACCCCCTGAACCCTCTCCGCAGATGAAGAAAACCCACCTTGGTCCTGCTCCAGAGCGACCCAGTCACCCCATGCCTTACCGTACCGGGCCCAAGTAGCATCCGACACTGAAGACCGAATCCATTCCCTTATTCGCTCAGGCCAAGGGACCATAGCTCTCTGGGACAGGAAAGGCCCTTTGTATCTGCTTCGGGCGCGATCTGACGAAACACCTGCCATTGGAAACGAGAAAGGGCGTCAGCCGTGGTATTCTCTACACCGGGAATATGCACAGCGCGACATGTAACGTTCAAAGACAGGCAACGCAGAACCAAGCTCCGCAGGAGCCTGACCACCGGAGGAGAGGAGGCTGTCAACCGATTAATGGCCTGGACAACGCCCAAATTGTCACAGTGGAACACGACACGCCTGTCCTTGATCTCCGGCCCCCAAAGATGGAGAGCCACCACAATGGGAAAAAGCTCCAAGAACGCCATGTTCTTGGTCAGGCCCGAGTCGAACCACGATCTTGGCCAAGGTTCTGCGCACCATTGTTTTCCCATGATAGCCCCAAAACCCGACGAACCCGCGGCATCCGTAAACAGGTGCAGCACTGAGTTTGCTACCTCGGGCTGCTGCCAGTAAGACCTACCATTGTACTCTTCCAGAAAAACCGCCCAAACCGCTAAATCCTCCCTGAGCGGTTTGGTCAGGCGGACGAAGTGGAACGGCTTCAGTATCCCTGACGTGGCAGCCGCCAGGCGTCGGTTAAATACTCTCCCCATGGGCATAATCCGACAGGCAAAGTTTAATTTGCCCAACAAGGACTGAAGTCGTTGCAGCGTGATCTTCCGCAAGGAGCTCGCCTCCTGGACCACCCCACGTAGATCAGCCAACTTGTCCAACGGAAGCCGACATTCCCCGACGACCGAATCAATCTCGATCCCGAGGAAGCACAAGCACGTGGAAGGACCAATCGTTTTGTCAGGTGCCAGCGGCACGCCGAACATACAGGCCACATCCGACACTGCTTGTAAGATCTGGGAGCATATCGGGGAATGCGCGGGGCCCACACACAGAAAGTCATCTAAGTAGTGAAGCAGGGAATCATAACCGGACTCCATTTTCACTACCCATTCTAGAAAAGAGCTGAAGCATTCAAAATAAAAACAGGATATTGCACAACCCATGGGGAGACACATATCCACGTAATAATGACCTTCAAATGCACATCCCAAGAGATGGTGACACTCTGGGTGAACTGGTAGGAGGCGAAAAGCAGACTCGATATCAGTTTTTGCCATGAGTGCCCCTGGGCCAGCGGCCCTGACTATGCCCACAGCAGCGTCAAAGGACGCATAGGAAACGCGGCATAATTCAGCTGCAATGTCATCGTTTACCGAGCACCCATGAGGGTGCGACAGGTGATGAATCAGCCGGAACTTTCCCGGTTCCCGTTTGGGCACCACGCCCAACGGTGAAACCCTTAGATCGGGTAGTGGCGAATCCCGAAATGGGCCCGCCATTCGGCCCAGCGCCACTTCCTTCGCCAGTTTTTCCTTGACCACCCCTGGATATTCAGAAACAGATCTCAGGTTTCTGCAAAAACCGGAGACCTGCCGAGGCCGGTGAGGGATCCAAAACCCCTGCCCAAATCCCTCCAGCAATAAGGCAGCCGCCTTCTTATTCTTATAACGATTTAGCCATGGGCGCATCGCGTCGACGTCCACCGGCGTCTTCGCCCTTAGCGCCCACGGAGTCCCCTTTGTCGCCAGTTTTGGCTCGTTTGAAGCATTTTGAAGCGGGGTGGGACCCACCGCACCCCGAACACTCATGCTTGAAGCGACAACTAGACCCGAATTTGCATTGGCCATCGTTATATTGCCAACAGCAGCCTGTTTTACGTTGCCCGGCCGACGCTGCGGTTGAAGAACCCGCGCCGGCCCCCCCAAGAAAGGACGACAAGCCCCCTTGATGTGAGGCTGGGCGGGTCATGATAGCTAACCACAAGCCAATGTCCATTTGATCCCAGCCCATGGAAGGCCGAACCGCTAAACGTTGGCGGAACTGCTCATCATACCGCCACCAACCTAAACCGCCGTACACCCGACAAGCGGTCCATATGACGTCCTGGTAGCAGAATAGGGAAGAACATTTGGCGGGAGTCTTCTCACCTATCACGCTGGCTAAGATCGAAAAGGCTCGGATCCAGTTTCCGAAAGTTTTCGGAATCTTCCGGTACCGAAACTTTTCTTTGTCCTTTTCGGACTCTTTAGCGTCAGCGTCAACCCGGGGAAGATCTTCCATAGGGAGGAGAGAAAAGATTTCAACAAATTCCCCCTTGTCTATTTTGGCGCGCAATTCCGGCGTGAGATGGAGGCCCAGAGGACCTGACCAGCACATGTACGCCGCACCGTGCGCAGCCGGAGCAACCCCCAAACCCGAGAGAGCAGCGGCGTCCCCGGCCGTGCCTACTGCAGTTTCCGGCGTCACCGGCGGTAACGCCGAGGTTGAGGGGCTGGGGGCCTGTGTCATATTAGCGGGCATTGGCGCCGCGACTGCTGAAGGATCAGACCCTGCGGAACTTGCCCAACCCGCCCGAAGTTGGTTATCTAACGCCACCGGGGGGGAAGCCCCGGGGCGATATCCTCGCTCAAGGGTTAGCAAAACCTGCTTCATAGCCTGGAGTACAGAACCCAATTCTTGCACTTCCCCTGCGCCAGCGCCCCCCAAACCCAACCCTGTTATACCGGAGTACTCACCTGCAGGAGCTGAATTGGCAGGTAGTAGCGGGACTTCAACATGCCCACCAGGCTGCAACGGCCCCAAGGGAACTGCGACCGCAGGAAGCACTGCACCAGTCACAGCATCAGGGAACCGACTTGTCAGCCGACCAGGGGTGACCTGTGAAGACAGGACAGGTGAAAAAGAACCCTGCCCACCCAACCCAGGTAATAGGGGACCCGCAGAAGTGGTAAAGACTGTGTGTGAAACTGGCATGGCAGAAAGAGCCCCAGAGGGGGCAGCATGGACCGTGGGTAATGGCGGGGCAGATGCAGAGGGCATCAGACCCATAGGGAGGGGGCCAAGGGGGGTAGGATGGGCAGGAGATAGTGTTGGGAGAGCTTGATGGGGGGCTGAGGATGATGAGAATGCAGGATGAACGGATGAGGTTGATGGGAGTGCATGCTGTCCGGCTGAGGATGATGGGAGTGCATGCTGGCCGGATGAAGCTGATGGGAGTGCCTGTTGAACGGATGAGGCTGATGGGAGTGTGGTAGTGGCCGGGCCAGGGGAGACAGAGCGGGGAGGATGAGAAGGGGGGGGGCTGTGCCCACGAGTAGCCGGACCTGGCTCCATACCCCGACCCCCCGAACCCCCCAACCCCCTACTGGTTGCCCTGCCGCCTCGCGGCCTACTCACCACTCCTGAAGAAGAGCCGGCCGCCGACCTCACTTGCTCGCGCTCCGCCTGGGATCCACCATGAGCCGAGCGCCTGTCAGGTGCTCGTGTTGTCGCCATCGTTGTGCTGGAAAGTGATCTCGCGGACGACCTCCTGGAGGCCCGCGAGATCACAGGAGCAGGAACCGGCGCGGGATGGCCATCACCTCCCCGAGAAGCGGCAGCCGCACGGGTAGCTCTAGACCGCCTCGGGGAGGAGGCGACAGGCTGCACTGACACGCTGCCGCCCGCGGCCGCGGGGGACCTGGCACGCGGGCCGGCAACGGGGCTCCTGCTCCGCGAGGGGCTATAACGGGTAGGAGGACGCGCCCGGCGGCGCGGAGTACCCTGGCTGCCGACAGAGGGAGCAGCTACCAGGGAGGCACCCTGCAGCCTTACCAGCTGGGCCTGCAGGTGCCGGCCACCGTCCTGGAGGGCCTCAGCCCGAAGAGCAGCAAGGATTCCGTCTATATCCATGCTTCTGGCCGTGGGGTAAGCAAAAGCAACACAATGATAGGAAACAGGGGGAGAGATTGTCACCTTGCCGTTATTTTAAGATGGCTGAGGTGAAGGGGACAAAATGTCCGTTATTTATACAACCCCACCCAAACCCTTAACCTAAATGCCACACCCATTTTACACCCACACCCACCACACCCACACATGCCTCCTATCCGGCTAGCTTTCAGCCCGCCTCCTCTGGGCCTCGCTCAGGCTCTCATTTACTGGGTTATATCCTGCCATATAAAACTATTATCTGTCTGCACTTGGAATTTTAGCGGGAACTACACTGGAATTAATCATTAAACCGTTTATTAAATTGAATCTATTTAGTGGACCACTACCAGCAAGGTAACCCTTACAGCTTTGTGTAGTGGTTATGGTCCCACAAAGCTATTTCTGTAATATTAAAGTAACCCTATAGCATTAGGAATGCAAACCTGCATGCTTAACACTATAGTGTTCTACCCCAATTTATATTCAGTTCCTCTATGAATTTTTTTTTAAAAAGGGCAAAAAGGGTTATACTCACCTTTTTTCCAGTGCCGAGATCCAGTTCCTAAAGCTGCCCAATCTGTCTCCTACAAAGTCACAGTGACACCTTTTCCTATTCGTCGTCTTGTCTGATCCAATGCTTCTCATAGAGAAACATTGGGGTCAAGAAGCCCATGTTGATTGGACAAGTTCTGGCGAGATCCAGGCTTGACCAATCAAATCCTTCTCACGGGGAAGCATAGAATCCAAGGCCTCCATAAATTCATAGTCCAGTCCATACTGTTTTCATTATATTTCTGTTAAATTCCTCGCCCCCGAAGACCACCTCTTTACACTATGATGTGGATCTAAAGCACAATTTCAGGAGGGGCACTGACACATTATACTTTTGTGATATGGGGGAAATACATAAATACATTAATCGCACACATGCTGCACATTAGTGTGGATCTCTGTAGTAATTTTGGTCCTCTGTCTTGACTATATTTTATTTCCCTTAGTGCACACTCACAGGAATACACTTCCAGACTCACATGCAGGTACACATGCACATATCTATATTCCTAGACCGACATACAGTTACACACATTCATAGTGCAGGAACACATTAATAAACACAAGCACATATACTCACAGGTGTATACACTTACAAACACATATACACAATAAGTATACCTATGATACACACCCATTCACGTACACACATTCATAAACTCACATAGAGACAGGCATTCATAGACACACATATACAGGTAAACATATTAATCTGCATGTACACTCATAGACAAACTCTCCTGCAAACATATACATAGACACATTCAGGTAGACAGACAGATAAACATTCAGGCATACATACAGATGCATACACTTAGATACTTAAATAGAGGCACACTTTGAAGAAGACATAAAAAAAGAGACCCCCTAGCAAGACATTAGCAGGGAGATAGTATGTTTAACAAGCTTTTTAAAACCTTCAGAAAGTGAGCAGGTGGACTCATCGTCTCTGTAGTTAAAATAGCAGACACGTGTTAGAGATATGTGCTGTGTCATTAATGCCCTGCTCCCTATGCCAGGCATAGAGTCTGCCTGCCAGATAACCTCTACTGACCATCCCCACCTTCTGCTATAGATCCCAGCCTCGGGTCACAGATGGTAAATGGGGAGACAATCAATCATATAACAAAGAGAGGTCCAGAAACTCAACCATCCTCCCATTGCTCACAGGGCAGTACTGAGCAGCCTGGTGACCAAGTCTTGCTACGGCTGGATTAAGGGTATCCTCAGTCAGTGGGATTCCAAAAACTACTCAGCTAACTTGACAGCTGACACTGATTTATTTTTTTTTAAATTTTTTTACAACATGCAGTTGTGCGATGTGAGGGTAACGTTTTGGCTGTTACAACTTCAATGGATTGGGGATAACTACTGTTATAACTCCTAAAATATTCACTGGTACTCCCCTCTTGGATCTGCTTGGTGCTCTGATGTCATTTGGAGAAGCTTGCGTTCCCCCTTTAATCCCGTGACACGTGGCGGAAATTTTCCGTCATGCCGGTCTTTTTCTTCAGAAGCTGTGTTCTTAAGGGGTTAAGTCGTACCGGTACTTTTATATAGCAAGCTCATAGTACTGTTGTCTGCTTTGATGTCACACATAATTGGCTCAAAGTAAGAGCCAGGTAGAGAAGTATTGTTGTTCAGGGGACGTGAGCAGACAGACGCTGTACAGGTACGTCAACGGAGGAATGAGGATTTTAAAAGGTAACATTACAGCTGCAAAACAGCATACAAACTACATTCACTGTAATATTAACAGGCATAGGAAGAGTTAATAAATAAAAATCTCCAACAATCAGAGATTTGTGTGTTCTATTAGTATATAGGCAATGGGTAAAAAATGTATTTCAACATTCTATTTAAACTAAAGAGAAATCAATTCATGTAGATTATTTCTCTTTATTCTTTTTAACAGAGGATTACATGCATAAAAAAGCATTGCAAAATTCTACAAACCCTTTGAGAGCCAGAGCTGTACTGACCCGGGATCTGTTCAATTTCCGCAGAGACTGTGACTCTCGTTAACCAGCTTCCCTAATCATTTAGCACATTCTCTCTGTTCCTGACACCTTGTAATGCAATTTCAGGCTCTGACATATCTAATACAATCCTTCTATTTAGAGCATGAGCTCAATTTGAAAAATAAAATTCAGCAAATGTGAATTATCAAGACTACAGAAACAGAAGATCTTTTTGTTTTGGCATGCAACTCCCATCAACAGAGGATTTAAAGACCGCAGTGACAGGAATGGAAACCATCAGTGAAGCATTATCTAGAATTACATGTTAGTTATGCAGAGACACAGAATATGTAGAATAATTAGCAAAATATAGACAACATACTGCCTTCTGCAATCAAGTTTAGTACCAATTCACAAGTACAATTGACATCAATCTCAATAAACCGCAATGTTGACACAAATCTCACGCTCCCATACAACAGTCCTGTAGAAGATGACAGACATTGCAGCCCTCTTGTGCTCCTAGGACCCAGGGAATATATGACTCCACTAATTATGGTGCCTATATATGTGTATATTTTTAAAATCAAAGGAAAAAAAATGCGAAGAAAACTTCTTCTAAATATTTGGTTGTCACTGAATTACTATACTCACTGAATTACATGAAGTTTAACCAACAAATATTGACGTAGAATGTTGGGAGGGTGAAACCACTGTATAGCAAAGTGGGTGTAAGTGAGTATATATGGGCAACATTTTGTGCTTCTTATTTATAATTTAATTTAATTGATTCATTTCATGACAAACACACAAGGAGGGATTTGTTTATATACTGAGAATCACTCTACTCAATATATTTAGTGAGTAGCATTTTTTGGAGAATTGTAAGAAAAATGTACATTTTAGGTCAGAAAGTCAGATTGTAAAAATTCACCTTTTATCTAGCTTCACTAACTTAGGCTATAATGTAAATTGCCTCAGACATTTCATAAGACATTTGTAATTAAGACAAAAAAACACATTTGTAATTGAGACAAAAAACTAGGAAAAAAACTAGATGCACAACATTAAAAACTAAGAGAGGTATATTTAGGTTGTGCTAATTCCGAAGTACATACGGACATGGAAGCTGTTATTACCCTGTGGCTTGAGATGACCTTGCAGGTATACGAATCTACAGTTTAAACAGGCATGAGAAATATTTTCATTGTCGTACTAACCACTGAGCAAACTGAGGTATGTTGTAATGGTTAAGGGGCTTAACAAAGTGTTGTGCGACCTCTGCACTTGGTTGGGTGCAGAGATCTCTCGTTCTCTGTAATTCTACAAAGGCATGCCCCTTAATTCTACAAAGGGTTGCCCATAGCAAGTACTTTATCAATGTGAACAGATATTATCCGTTATTATCATAACATTTTGTTTCTAACTGAGGAATGTATGAGCTCCAATGTATGTTTTGACCCCTGGTCTCCATGTAAAATCCATAAATTCAAGATTTATTATATCATTAAATTTAACAAAGTCTACCTTCCCTTACTATGTGGTACCAATGAACGTTGCCATCATTCTTAAAAATTTGGTCAACATTGACCTAGAGCAGTGGTCTTCAAACCTGCCCTTACTTTTCATGAATATTGTATATGTTTTAATTATATTAATATTTTTAATTATTAGCTTGAGGACAGACTTAAATAACTCAGACCTAGAGTGACATTTACTGAATTCCTGGAGTTCAGTAAATGATGTTTCAGGTTTCTACAAAACACCCTCACATCCAACAACACTACATATCTGGAGTTAAATCATTTTAACTTCATTGTTATACCCTTGCAATATCATTAATCATTTCCATTTAGGAACTTGGTGAATAGCTACAGACAAAGAACGTTTAATAGATAGAAGTGGTTATTCAACACCAAAATGACTTGGTGACACAAAGAAAATACTAATCTGGATTGAGTAACAAATGTAGTATTCCGTAACATTAATTGTCCCACACAATTGCCGACACAGGAAGGTTGACTTATTTTCTGATCTCTGATTAGTTAACCTTATGGTCATGTCTCTCGTATCTCGTTTGATTTGAAATGTTTCCCTACATAAATATTTTATGTCATCTGCTATCAATTTACACCATTATCAAGAGAGCAAATTAAGATGAACTGCATGAATCGCATCAGTAGATGAAAGCAGAACAATGTATTGCACCGCAGTTTCTGAGTTCAGCACTTAAGCACATATGGTCTGTTACTTAATGCATTTACACACTGACATTAGGTGGAAACAATAATTGAAACTGGTGATCTATAACACTCCAGCAGTTCTGAACTACAAAGTCAAACACGCTCAGCCAGATTTTAATTTAGCTTTAACAGGCATTAGGGTCATTTTGAAATTGTGACAGGAACGAATGGGCTCTTCTTCTGGAGTGGGTTCTAGATCAGATGGACAATATGAGTCCACAGAAACCAATACAATGTTTCGTCTGATTGCTCCACTTTATATGTTTATCAGAGGACATGTTGTGATTGTCACAAAGTAAGTGCCTTGTCCAACTTTTGCATGAAAAGATTAAAGGGAAACTGGGAGACAAAGTCGAAAGATCCAACACTCCTAATCTTAGTGAAATCATGATTTCCAAAGGCAGGCTGAATATAACTCCATATATCTGGTAGAATGTTGAGGCTGTTTTGTCACATCACATGGGTCGTCCAAGGGCACCCGTGTCGCTTCAGAGGCAGGCCTGCAACATGCAGAGCTTTTGCCTCTTCTGCCTTCCCCCCATTGGCCATCTCGGTACCGGTCACCAGCGTGGGATCTGCAGTGGCCGTGACCTGAATCTGCTTTATGCAGTTGGCTGTTGCTCTCTCGAATCATGTTCTGGTATTTTCATACCAGCCATAGACATTGTGAGGGGTGGCTTTAGGGGCTAAAGCTTAGGATGTGGGATTCTTTTGCTGTCAATCTCATCATGTGGAAGGATACTATTGCATTAAGCATTTTATACTAGGAAGCAGCTAATTAAAGTAGCACAGCTGCTGCACAATCAGGACGACCAAACTTCTAGAGTAACAAGTAATATGGTTTAGGGGAGATAGGGAAAGAGACACGTGTTTAAGGAGTTGACAAGATATAAAAAGGTGGGTTTAGGGAGATGTGCAGATACACAAAGTGGTAAAATGTATTAAGGAAATAAAATGTACAAATCTTTCGGTGATGGATATAGATATGAAAAGATCAAAGAATGTTACTGGAAATTGCCCTTAGTTGCAGCCTTGAAGGAGGGGTTATCACATTTTGATACTTCCTTGAGCCTTAGGAGGTTTTAGAAGTTAGCAATGTCCCTGAGACAAAGGAAAGCTAGATTATACCGGTGGAATTGTGCAGGTCTGTTCTCTCAAGTCTTGTCATTTTTACTTCTTGATTGCCTCGCCCTAACAGAACACGAAGGTGATTTCGGTTCCACCTGAGCACCAATGCTCTGCTATTCCATAGAACTGGAGGTCTGTAACACATTTTGGAAAATTAAACGAGAGGCTGTCTTTGCAATCTTTCACAACATGTAATCTGTCATAAAATAAGTTTTACACGAATCTTGGCTCTATACTCCACCCTGATGACAGGTAACTGTGACATGCCTCTAGGGTTTACGAGCAAATGGGAAAGAGACACGTGGACGACACTCACTATACAAGAATGGGACTAAATATTTACAAGTGCTCAATAAGTTCCAAGAGTTAAGCTATAAACTAATAACATTTTGGTACAGGATGCTGGATGTCCTGCACCGCATGCATGCAGAGATACCAGACACATGTTGTTGATGCAGCTCCGATGTGGGTCCCAATACCTACATCTGGTGGCCGTGCCCCTTAATTGTCCCTTACCAGGAAATTATACCAACAGCCCCTAGATCAACTGACTATGCTCTTACACCATACTTCCCAACCACTGAAAGCATACAAAAAAAAAATCACTGACCCTCCCTCTACTTACTGCCGTGAATTTCTTAATCCCAACACTATGGAAGCGGCTGAGTGTACCCACTCTCCATCAATGGGTTGCAAAAGTAGAGGTAATATACTCCATGGACTCACTGACAGCGGACCTGTAGGAATGTTCGGAAAAATGTGCCCAAACTTGGACCCCCGGGTTGACCAATGTCTCAGGATGGGAGGAAACCCGGCCTCCAACGCCATTTAGACGAGTGGGTGGTTGGAAGGGATGCAGACGGTGCACAACCGACAGCTTTCCACGGGGCGGAGGCTGAGTCAAAGAGAGATTTAGCTCTCCCGTTCATGCCCCCACTCCCCCTTTTTTTTTTACTTTCCTTTACTCTCTACCCTTATCTCCCCTTTCAACTTACTATTTCTAACCTCCACTGACATGACATTGCACAACGATAAAAAGACCTGACAGGGGCTCCTCATCTAATGCACCATGATTCTTAACCCACAAACATGTTCAGGATGAGCTCCAATTATATCTGCACCACCCACAGCAAAGACAACCCACCAATTATGGGCTGTATGGGAACGTACATGGACGCTACATGCAAAACTCTGCAGGACGATGTCTGATACCTTCCTAAAATGTATTACTTGCTATTGTTAACATGTGCACCAGAAATGCTATTTCGTATTATCTCTGATACATCTAAGTCTAGTTCCTTTGCTTATTTCACCTTTTCTGTAACGATGAAAACCAAAAATAAAAATTGTCAAAAAAAAGTTATCCATAACCGTCGCTGTTTTAACAAGTGGGGCACACCAGGGGCGGAGCCTGACCACAGAGGTGAACGGATGCACATGCCTGGAGCTCCGTGCTCACAATAGCAAAAACGACTGAAACCCGCGTGAATTTGGCAGAAACTCGCCCACAAATACCCACCAGGTCAGCCTGAATACCATGGGGCGAAAGACCAAACGATTTCCAGCGGACAAACCCGCACCAGGACTTATCATTGGGGACATGTGGAGACAGGCGCATGGCGCCAACGGGCCCAAAATGGCCGCACTGTCCGGCGGTTGCTCGGACTTCTCGAACGAGTTGTCCGGCGACGCTGAAGAAGACTACCCACTCGTACCCGCACCGACCCCCTCACAAAAGCCAAGATGCACCAAATCAGGGTCGGATACCTCACCTGTGACCATATCGGTCCTAAAAGAATTGCTGGCAGACCTGCAAAGGAATATCTCGGCGGACATCACAGCAGTACGCAGTGATCTGCAGGGACTGGCAGGCCGCATTGGAGCCCTAGAGGGAGCATCCCAAACGAATACCCAACACATCACCCAGCTTCATCAAGCCGTACAAACCCTGCAGCAACAGAATCTGCTACATGAACGCCGTTTTGCGGCCCTAGAGGACTCACGGTGAAGAAACAATCTTAAACTTAGAGGGGTCTCAGAAAGCATCCCCGACACGGAACTACCACATTTTCTGCGACGCATGCTGGCGGCTATACTGCCACAGAGGCAGGGAAAAGCTATTACACTGGAAAGATTCTTTCGAATCCCTAAACCCAACAAAGCACCCACCACAGCCCCCAGGGACTTGATCATTACCTTTCAAAATGGCAAGGACAAGGCAGCGGTCCTCACGGCGTTACAAGACAAATCACCCCTTCATATTGAAAATATGGCGACTATGCCGACTTGTCAAGCGGCACGCTAGCCTGGAGACGAACGCTACGACCACTCACCTCCTTACTCCAACAACATGGAACTCGCTACCGCTGGCACCAATCTCGCATCCTAAAGGTCCAACGAGAAAACGAAACGTACCTCATCCAGGACCTCCAGAGCGCGACGACATTATTACGAGACATGGGCTTGTCCATGGACTCATTGATACACCAGGGGCCCAACACTGCAACCTCTCCACCCCATACCTGGGATCCGGCAAGAACCGCCACCTTTATCCCACAGGGACGAACACCTGACTCCTACGCGGCAGTCACTACTTGAAAAGAGACTCAAGTGACCCACAGGACTATTTAATAATTTCACAGTTTCATAGTTAGTACTTATGGTTTCACTAACCTCTGTTCTCTCTTTGTTCATGTAGACTATATTACACTTGCAGATACATCACTCCATTTTCCATTCTTCATACGTCCTACCTAATCAGATATGGCATACATAACTGTCGTCTCACCCCCTCCCACCACCGGGTTCACAGGCACACATATGAGCACCCCCGCACAGTATCTCGCCTGGCACGACCCCACACTCACCCACTAACAACCTTGTTAGTGGCCGAGCCGGCTCATACCCTCATCTGACCGTGACTACAACCCGGCCTCCCTAACCATAGGGCTATACATAGCCACACAGGGCTAATTACGAGTAGCCTTCAGTGGTATTATTCTCCTAAACGTTGCGCCAGAGTTTTATAGCATGCGCCTGATTTTAGGCAATACGTATGTACGCACACCAGCCACTAGGTTCTAAAGCGATTGACTAGCCCCAGTTTGATTGCTACCCTGAGGTCCAATTGCACTAGGCTACTCACAGTACTAGCGAGGTACAGCCTGTCTGAATAGCAATTATTAATTACTGCCGAAGCAGATTTATCCAAACAAATGTTTGCATTAGCATTTGAAATCTGTAGCGACGCCGCCTTAGGGTATGGGACAGCCCTAATATTGTTAATTGTTCCGTGTTTTCCTTTTTAAAAAATGTTTATTTCCTACAATACAGCATATATAAGAGTAGCGTAACCCGCAAAAGCTTTTACGACACCACAACTACACTAGTAAAATTGAACTAGCTTTGTTAAACGTTGTTTTATAGACATGTCATATGTTTAAGTTTATCATACCATAACCGCACACATCAGCGTGTCTCACAGATGCCGCTTCAAACATACACTTATACTCATCGAACTTGCATGCATCACTTGTGCCCTGGCTATTTTACAAATGTGTGCAGTTACCTTTTGTACTTTAACCTCAACAAAAATGTGCAGACACAGCAAAATGAAGCAAAGTACGCACTCTTCAGATGTAATTTCTGATGTAATCTGTTTTGTTGTGAATTTTGCATGTTCCTGCACTCGTTATTGTGACGATGCAGGATGTTATGTTCACTCACGCACAACAAAAATAAAGAATTAAAAAAAAACAGAAAAAAAAAACAAGTGGGGCACATTATACAATTATATACCTAAATAGCACAGACGGAAATGACATAAGAAGCTAAGCTTGAGAATATTTCCTTCAATATTGGTCTAAATTGGCCTAAACCCATTTGCCATTAACCATAATTCACTGTTTAGTAAATATATCCCTTTATTCTTGTTATGGGCTTGGAATGTTTGAAGATGCTCGAGTAGTTTTCACACATGTAACAGTAGAGGGAACACCAGATGCTCCATGTCCCTGGTGGTAATTAATAAGACGAACATGATTGCCTTCTAACATATGAGTTAAGAAACATTGTATTATACATGTGTGTCTGCTGTCTGGGGTATATTAGTAGGCAAATAGTTGATAATTGCATTTCTGCTATGTGTTTCCTACTGTCTGAGTTCATTTGCTTGCTGCTTCGAAGTGTGATGAGAACAGCCAGTTAAACGAAAAGGCAGACTTGTTAAAAGGAAAAACCTGAGTCACCGCAATTTTCAAGCTAAAATTATAGAGTGTGACATAGCTTGTTCCTTCCTGTAATGCCCCAGTGAGAAAGCAGTGTGTGTTTAGTATGCAATGGATTTTGAGAGGTAATATGGCAATGGTATTATGATACGCCTGAAGCACTTTCTAACATTTGTAAATTCTTTAATGTTCATGAATGTCAACTAAAAAAATGGCCTTTTGGTTCGCTGTATGAATCATCATCACTACAGCTCATCGTAGTGCTTATGGTGCTATGAGTCTATGAAAGAGAAGAGGATAAATAAAAAAATACGTCTATTTCTCCTCTTCATTTGCCCTGGCTTGGCCTTTTATGAACTGAATTGTGATGTCATTTACTAACTCTTTGATATAAACGTAAGATAAAATAGAGCATCTCAGGGAAAAAGGTTAAGATAGGTTATAGGCAATATTCAGTATTTTATGCCATGATGTAAACTTCAGAGAAGGAACAGTCCCCATTATTGATAATCTTCTTCACCAAAGTGGAACCTAGAAGCATAGTAGTGCTTTCAGACCTTAAGCAGGTTATATATCTTACAAATTACCAAACTCAACTGTATTCAGCCAATCAATCTTCAAAACAAGAACTGCTGAATCCACCGTGCTCAGAATTAAACCTGCAACCCTGAGGTTTAACCCCTTAAGGACCAAACTTCTGGAATTAAAGGGAATCATGACATGTCACACATGTCATGCGTCCTTTAGGAGTTAAATTAGTACATTAACCGGCCTGTGATCACTGTAAACTCTAAGACCGTGGATGATGTCCATGTAGAATAGATCATCTAGGACAATCTCTTCGCCTTGTAGACTAGGAGGGACTCTGATATGCATGCATTAATAATAAAAATAAGAATAAAAAAACACTTAGGACAGAAATAAAGATACCTTCAAGTTTTTACACTAAATCAACTCAAATGGATTCACGTTGCATTAAATTACTCAAAGAGTTTACCTTCCCCCCCCCCCCCCCCCCCAGAATAAATCATTAAATGTAAAAAATGTGAATGCTTGTTCTAAAAATAATGACTTAATATTAACATACAATCATTGCAACAATAGCAGACACAGCTGCAAACTCCAAACACTTGCACAATGAGTGGAGCTGGGAGCTTGCAAACTTACCAGGCTGTGCATAATTTTCACTCCATCTGGATTGACTGTTAGTGCTTCATCATACAATTGCTTTGCCTCCTCCAAAAAGCCTTTCATCTCTGCGAGCTTCCCACGCATGTACAGCACAGTGTGTGATGTGGGGAATAGGCTGGCAGCCTCCTGCATACAAAAGCCTGCTTCTTTCATATGGTTCTGTTCCATGAAGAGTTCAGCTACATAATAACAAAAAAAAAAAAAAAAGTACAATAAATAACTCATTATTTTTATTCCTACCTATCGGTCCATTCTCTCTATAAGTTGAGTGGAAAATCAGAACGTGTGACATGTTGTACATATTGGTAGCGATGAAATTAGAGTTATCCAATTGTAAACATGTAAAATATGCAATGATACTTGCATTAAAGTGATAGATTTCACAAATATGCTTTAATCCTTCATTTATCTAAAAAGATGCAATTATGAAACGGAAAAAAAAGCCAAGCCCAAGACAAAATAGGGTACAATCCCTGTTTCGGGATATATTCTGTGATGTTGGTGTTGTATCTCCGGAAGGCAAGATTATATGTAGAGACATAAAACCTGAAATATCCAGTAGCGCAATATGTATAGATGACACAAAACTCTGTAAAGTAATACAATGTAAGCATGATATTACCTAGCTGCAGAGGGATTTAGATAGACTGGGGGACTGGGCACTCAAATGGCAGATGAAATTTAATGTTGAAAAATGCAAAGTTATGCACTTTGGCGTAAAGAATGCACAAGCAACATATACCCTTAATGGAAGCAATTTAGGAATAACAACACACGAAAAGGACTTGGGAATTTTAATAGACAACAAACTAAGCAACAATGTGCAATGTCAATCAGCAGTGGCTAAGGCCAGTAAGGTATTGTCATGCATGAAAAAGGGCATTCATTCTCGGGATGAGAATATCATTTTGCCTCTTTATAAATCACTGGTTAGACCACATCTTGAATATGCTGTGCAATTTTGTCCACCTGTTCTAAAGAAGGATATTATGGCACTAGAAGAAAATGCAAAGGCGGGCAACAAAATGAATAAAAGGAATGGAACAGATCAGCTATGAAGAAAGGTTAACACATTTAAACCTATTTAGTTTAGAAAAAACATTGCCTAAGAGGGGATATGATAACATTATACAAATATATCCGGGGCCAATACAAACCACTGTGTGGAAATCTATTCACAAACCGGACATTACATAGGACACGAGGTCATGCGTTTAGACTGGAAGAAAGAAGATTTAGTCTAAGGCAAAGAAAAGTTTTACTGTAAAAACAATAAGGATGTGGAATTCCCTGCCTGATGAAGTTGTTTTATCAGAGTCTATATAGATCTTCAAACAGCAACTAGATGCAAACTTGCAAAAACAGAATATCCAAAGATATAATTTTTCAATGTAGGGTGATAGCTTCTTGATCCAGGGATAAATCTAACTGCCATTCTGGGGTCAAGAACACATTTTTTTCCTAGTCTGTTGCAAAATTGGAAGTGCTTCAAACTGTTTTTTTTTTGCCTTCTTTTGGATCAACAGCAAAAAACAAATGTGAGGAAGGCTGAACTTGATGGACACAAGTCTCTTTTCAGCTATACAACTATGTAACTATATATAAAAACCATTCAGGAAAAAGTAAGTATCCTACTTACATTTGGCAGAGCATGAAACCTGCTCTGGTGTAGTGGAGCTTTGGTTGTACAATCCCCACCTGGGATGTGTGGAATCAGGAACCCAGCAGGATATAAAGTAAAATCCCATATAAATTCAAAATAAATTAAATTTAAAAGGGGTAAACTTTATTTGCATAGCAAACAAATAAATTAAAACCCCCATGGTGAAACGTGTGAAGTGTGATTATATAGCCTTACTTCATATTGTTTCTTTACCTTTGATTGTTTTATTGTTTTTTATTTATCTGGAGATACAACACCACTGTCACAAAATATATCCCAAGACGGGGATTGTATCATCTTTACTAAATACAGCAGAGCTCTTATCAGCTCTACAAAATGTGTGTCTAATTTCACTACCATTGGCATATTCAGTTATCGTATTATACGTTTTGCACTGTTATTTGTTTATTGATATTGCACAATCCAATCCAAAAGGCCCCCACTTTTTGATACATGTATGTATATTTTCTTGTTTTTCTAAGGCGCAATTTATCAATCATTTTAATTTTAGCCTTCTGTTTGTCACGAGGTTGGGTTGAGTCATGTTCTGGTATTTTTATACCAGCCACAGACATTGTTAGCAGTAGCTCGCAATCTCTATGAGGAAGGGCACTAGTGCTTTTTATCATTTTATACGAGATCCCAGCTAATTAAAGTATCACAGCTGCTGCACACTCCGGACGGCCATGCTTCTGGAATAATGAGCAATAAGGCCTAGTGGAGATAGGGAGAGAAACACAAAAATGGGTTTACAGAGAGGGCAAGTGATACAAAAAGGGAATTAGGAAGATGGGAGTGGGACACAAAGGGGTGAAAGGAGATAAGTAAATAAAATGACAGGATTGTGGATGATGAATATAGGAATGCAGAGATCAAAGAATGTCACTGGAGATTGCCCTTGGATGCAGCCTTGAAGGAGGAGTTATCACATTTTTAATATGGGTTTAAGCAACAGGAGGTTTTAGAACGTAGCAATGCCTCCGATACCAGCTATCAATACAGCTTCAATGAAAGCTAGATTATACAGATGGAATTATGCTGGTCTGTTCTTTCTAGTCTCTGTCTTCTTGATTGCCTCAACATAATAGAACACTAAGGTGATTTTGGTTCCACACCAGAACCAGTGCTCTGCTTACTCTGCTATTCCACTAATTGTTAATGTTTTTTTGACACTCATAATTAAATAAATATATAATTTAATTGATGAAAATCATCATTACATTTTACCTGTCATCCAATGCAGTGACAGGCTAAACTGCAGCCTGATCCCTCTCTGGTGAGTCATCAAACCTGACTGAGAAGAGGTGGACTTTATCAGCGTATTATTGAATCTATATCTGTCAGAACCCCCTAGTGGCTGTCTGTCTGACATTCGTAGGTGTGGAAATTGCAAACAGTTCAGTTTTAGATTCAAAATAACTATATCCTTCTACCAATAAAAAAAAAAATAAAAAAAAATATGTCAAATAAATAGACCCAGTTAAGGTTTGGGTAAATATCAAACTGGGCTTTGCAACTGGATGCTCCATACAACAAATATTAGACAGACAGAATCTTCTGTTTGCTAATCTCACCATTTAAAAACCTGGGGTTAATCATGACCAAAATAAAGACAAGATAAAGTCCTGGGCATACAATGTAACTAACTGTTGTAAATGTTGCTTTTGTGTATATTTATATATACAAATTTCTAGTTGGGATATTTATTTTATTTTGTGTTCCTGTAGCCCGAGATTGACGGTAGATGAGGAAAAACAGGGGGAAGTTGGGGAGTCTGGGGGTTACAAACTGGATTTTTGCCTGGGATGACAAATCTTTGCACTAGCCCTGGGTGTCAGCTGTTTCTTGGCCCAGGTAGAGTTCATTGCAGGAAGCTACAATCCTGGGGAAATATAGGAACTTTAAAGCTTCCTACACTGGCGGCTTCTTTCATTTATTTGTGTATATTTTCTCATATTGTTTACGTACTACCTATACAATGCGTTAAATATGGAGATTAGCTCCAGTTTGGACTGTCCCCCTAAATGCTACACATTCAAAGCAGGAATGTAGGAATGATAAAATACTTTCACTTTCTGGTGTCTTGAAATTCTGATAGTACTAGACGTAGCTAAATGCAATGTAAAAAAGTTAGGCATCGTTAATTATGAAATAAAAGAATACATCTATTCACTGTCAGATTTTGTCACCATACAGGAACAGTCTATTGAGGAAATGTTATATATTTTATGAAATAGGATATTGTTTGGCCTATGGTCACAATATAAGAGGTTTTTTATTAATAATACTACAGTTCTTCTTCTTTTGTGAATGGCGAACAGGTGACAATCAGGTTAGATTGAATAGAAAGACTATGTACGGTAATAATGCTGTATACATGAATGTTACACCATAAGTCAGAGTGCCTCCATGATGAATTCTGCTTCTATATCTAAATTAGCATTAGACGTGCCGGCAAGAGGACGAACGGAATTCAGTAAATGTGCTGAGCAGACAAAGGCTCAGAGAGCAGCTTCTGTTTCAGTGGACGAAAGAGATAGCATTCGGCCAGAGAAACTATATTCAATGCTAAGGTTTGCAGGCAACTAGAAAGGAATTCAAATGCAATTCATTTTATATATATGTGCCATCTATGGAATCTGAACAGCGCTGAGGATAAGCCGCATACAAAGAAATGTAACATCGACAAAATGATGTCCCATAAAAGAAACACGAGTTAAGCGGAATGCTTTGGGGAAAAATGAATTAGCTACAATTACTATAGCAATAAATAACTTTTACTACCCTTTCAAGGTGACCCGATTGACGCTATAAAAACTTTTTTAGATAGGTAACAAGGTGTCATAATTTAGGCGACTACAAGTGAGTATAAGTCACTGTCACAAAATTATAGTGTAAACCTAAAATGAGAAAAAAAAAACAAACTATAAGGAAGATTCACAATAAGCCTTTAGGGCATATATAACATGATTGGAATGAATCACTGTATGTACACAGGCAATTTACATACATAGATATGCCAAAAGCTTAGAAAGTTTATCAAGCGGTATTTTAACTAATCCCCAGCGAAGCCCCAAAATACAGATAAGGTAGTAAAATGCAAATATCCACAAGACTGGTTATCCAGTCCAATACAGAGCCCATTAAGGCAGGTTACTTAGTCTAATACAAAACCCACTGAGAGCAGATTATCTGGAAGAATGAAACGCAGATTACTCAGTGCAGAAGTTCTATAAAGTGGTTTATTTAATACAAGAAAGAGCCTGTGAGGCAGGTTATTATCGAGTCCAAGTCCAATTGTGGTCAAACCTTCAAATGACAATCTCTGTCAGGAAACCCTTATTGAATAATCAATTCACTCCTTTGCACGGGGACTAGCACGTCACTCCAACATTAAGAATGTGTTTGTATATATGCACATATACATACATGTATAGAGACCCATGAGCCTTTATATGACACAGTTGGGATCTATGTTGTGTAAGTTAGTCATTCAGGGCATTATAGAAGGTCCTTAAAGGGACATGCATCACTTAAAAATATTTTTTTTAAACCAGCAAGCAACACTTTTAAACAAATAAACAAACCAAGATAAAGGAAGAAAAACTTTGAAAGTATGCAATAAACATTTATAAACTTACTATAAACTTGGTCAGATTGCATTGTTGGGCACGCCTCTCAGATAGTGAAATTTCTTTAGTCTCCCCCCCCTTTCCCACCGATCTCAGTTTTAGACCAGTCTACTAATAACAGAAACAGGGCATCCTTGTGCAGCAGCAAGAGAGAGAATCTCGACACTGGAGCCTGCACTGCATGATCACACTGATCAGACTCCCTGTTTTCTCCCACTGTAGGATTTTGCAAGGTAAAGAGATCACCCAACTGCGCAAGTGTAAATCTGTCAGGCCAAAATTTCTAGGGATGAAATGCTGATTGGTTAGATCAGTGCCCCCGCTACAGTGGGTGTGGAAAGCATAAAAAAGAAGAAACAGGTAAATATGGAAAGAAAAACAAAACATACTTCCCTGCTTTTCTTCGGCCTGCTGAGTGAGGCAATTGGCTTATTTTAAGCTAAAGTTTTTGAATGAGACAGTTTTTTTTGTCTCAAAGTGATGCATCTTCCATTAAAGAACACCATGTTATTAATTTTTCATAATGTCACAGTAGACGTAACCACTACAGGTCTCCAGTTATACAGCAGTTCTAAAATGTTTTTCCTGATGCATATTGTTTTGTTGTTTGTAACAGTGATCTCTGGTGAGTAGGTGACTGTCTGGCACAGGGATAGGCCACCTTCGGCACTCCTGATGTTGTGGACTACATCCCCCATAATGCTCTTACACCTATAATGTTAGCAAAGCATCATGGGAGGTGTAGTCCAAAACATCTGGAGTGCCGAAGGTTGCCTATGCCTGCTCTAGCACATAACATGTTATGACAATTAAAGGTACTAGAATGGCTTATGCTCTTTTATATACCGGTGACTTAAATAGTTAATGCACAAGCTACAGGAGATGTAATGCTAACATCCCATAAACCTTGCAGGCCTTTCCATTAACTAGCTCTATAATGTGAGAGACCAGTTCAAAGGAAATCTCAAAATGCAAATTACCAGAGGCATAAACATTAACTGGAAATACACTGTGTCACCCAACAGAAACAGGTATAACACACACTGCACTTAAAGACTTCAAACAGTAAGTCATGTTTTTCTTCATGGCATTTAAATTTAGAGGGCAACGACGTGAACAGATACATTTGCAAAGAAATATATAAAATAATAAATATTAGGGAACATTTACTAGAAATAAGAGTCAAGTAAACGATGATTACATGTATTCTGTGTTTTTCCCTCTATATTGCCAACTTTCCCACAAATGTTCTGGTATGAGTCAATTCAAATAAATTCTATTCATAATTCATAGCAGATACATACAGGAACGGCTCAGGGATTGGGATCATAAAACATGATAGGGCCAAGTAGCCACAACGTTTATTTTTAGTTTACCCCACTGTCAGGTAGGTGTGGAAGTGAAGTAGACTAAACAGAAAGGTAGTGCCTGTCTATGAAATCTCTGAGGTGGGATTATAGGAGTACCAGAGATGAGACAGTCTTGTAATCAGACCAAGAACTAGCTAGCTCAGTAAGTGCGAGTTTGAGCAGGAAAAAAAAGATGGTGGCTTGGTTTATCACCTATAAGCTGATATAAAATTTATTTTTTACATAAATACACACCTCTCAAATATTTAGGAGGGGCAGTTCCAATTGTGGGCATCAATCCCTCTGTCCCTCTTTTCAATCTTATTAGCCCTCTTTCTTAGGGGCTCCATATTGTTGTTGTGTCTGATTCATAGGCGTGCGCACGGGGTGTGCCTGGGCACACCCTAATCCCTGCGGCCCGCACTATGTGCCTCCCTCCGGCCAAACATCACCCACACACATAGCACCCTTACACACACAGCACCCACACACACACACTAACAGCACCCTTACACACACAGCACCAGACACATCCACAGCATCCACACACACACAGCACCCTTACACACAGCACCCACACACACACTAACAGCCCCTTTACACACACATCACCCTTACACATACACACAGACAGCACACACTAACAGCACCCTTACACATACACACACACACTAACATCACCCACACACATACAGCACCCTTGCACACACATGCAGCGCCTTCACACACACACATCAGTATGTGTGTGTATGTATATGTATGTATGTATATGTATGTATGTATATATATATATACATATATATATACGCAGCGTGTGTTTTTGTGCTTTAGGGTGCACACTCTTATACAATAGGCTGCGCGTGCCTATGGTCTGATTATAACAGAGCTCCATAGTAATAGGCACAGTAGCATGTCTTTAAACTACACTAAATGTGTTTAGAAATCAGTCTGTGTAAATAGGAATAATAATAATAATAAAGAACACATTATTTATAAGTCACCTAAAATTGCTCATGGTCATACCTCCACTCAGAACGTTAAAATTAAAGAGCCCCTCTAGCTGCAGTCTGGCTCCACTGGTCTGGTGTAGAACAGGCTCTCTGGAGGCTGTTTGTAACTGTGGTCACAAAAATCAATGTTCTGGGAGAACGGGAAGCAGCTCCATTTTTTGGGGGCCCTTTACACAGCTCAAGGTCTGGGTCCCAGGGTCCACCTTCATGTTCCACCAATGAGTTTGTTCACAGGGGGTGGAGTGTGTAGGGGATGTCCTGATATGTGTGTAAGGAATGCATTGTGTGAATTTGTGTTTGTATATGTAAGGGCTGCAAGGTGTGTTTCTGTGTATGTACGGGATGCAGTGTGCGCGTCTGTAAGGGGTGCATTGAGTGTGTGTACAGAGTGCATTGAGTGTGTGTAAGGAATGCATTGTTTGTTTCTGTGTGTGTAAGGGTTGCATGATTGTGTGATTGTGTGTGTGTGTGCACGGGGTGCATTGAGTGTGTGTAAGGAATGCATTGTGTGTTTCTGTGTGTGTAAGGGTTGCATGATTGTTTGATTGTGTGTGTGCGTGTGTGTGATGGATGTCAATCTCTCTCCCTCCCTTGTCACTCTCTTTCTCCCCCTCCCTCCCTTGTCACTCTCTTTCCCCCCTCCCCCCTCCCTCCCTCCCTTGTCCCTCTTTCTCCCCCTCCCTCCCTTGTCACTTTCTTTCTCCCCCTCCCTCCCTTGTCACTCTCTTTCTCCCCCCCTTCCTCCCTTGTCACTCTCTTTCTCCCCCTCCCTCCCTTGTCACTCTCTTTCTCCCCCTCCCTCCCTTGTCACTCTCTTTCTCCCCCTCCCTTGTCACTCTCTTTCTCCCCCTCCCTCCCTCGTCACTCTCTTTCTCCCCCTCCCTCCCTCCCCACTCTCTTTCTCCCCCTCCCTCCCTCCCCACTCTCTTTCTCCCCCTCCCTCCCTCCCCACTCTCTTTCTCCCCCTCCCTCCCTCCCCACTCTCTTTCTCCCCCTCCCTCCCTCCCCACTCTCTTTCTCCCCCTCCCTCCCTCCCCACTCTCTTTCTCCCCCTCCCTCCCTCCCCACTCTCTTTCTCCCCCTCCCTCCCCACTCTCTTTCTCCCCCTCCCTCCCCACTCTCTTTCTCCCCCTCCCTCCCCACTCTCTTTCTCCCCCTCCCTCCCTCCCTTGTTGTCGGGTTCCCGCGGGCAGCTGCGAGGGGAGGCTGCACTCCGCTCGCAGTACTCACCCTCCAGCCGTCCGCGGTCCCCTCCTCCTCCTGGGCTCGGCGAGCGGCATCCTTCCAGTCTCGGATGCCGCCCGCGTCTTCCTCCACGTCCCCCAGCGGCAGCATGCATGACGCTGCACGCTGGGAGACCGCCCAAGATATTACACGCCGGGATCCGTCACCTGACCCGGCATTAAAGGCACAGTGCCTCAATCACAGTGGGAGGTTTAGATATCTCCCACGTGTGATTGTTAATTCTGATTGGAAATTATCCAATCAGAATTAACCTTTTGGTTTAAATTCTTACCTTTCCTGTTCCTCCCTGCCCTGTTGTGGTCTTTGCTTGCTAGTATTGCTACTGAACTTGTGTTTCTGGTTACGTACTCTCTGGCTTGTTAATCTGACTTTGTGACTTTCTCCTATCCTTTGACCTCGGCTTGTTTCTCGTTATCCTGTCTTCTGGTTCCCCTTACTCGGCTTGTCTCCTGACTATTCTTTGTGTGCTTAGCCCGGCCACTCTAAGGTCCGGTACTGCACCTTTTCTGTGTGTGTGTGTGTGTTAGCGTGTTGGGTTCCCCGAATCGTGACACTTGCCACTCTCTTTCTCCCCCTCCCTTGTCACTCTCTTTCTCCCCCTCCCTCCCTCCCTTGTTACTCTCTTTCTCCCCCTCCCTCCCTCCCTTGTCACTCTCTCTCCCCCTCCCTCCCTCCCTCCCTTGTCACTCTCTCTCCCCCTCCCTCCCTCCCTCCCTTGTCACTCTCTTTTTTCTCCCCCTCCCTCCCTCCCTTGTCACTCTCTTTTTTCCCCCCTCCCTCCCTCACTCCCTCCCTCCCTCCCTCCCTTGTCACTCTCTTTTTTCTCCCCCTCCCTCCCTTGTCACTCTCTTTTTTTCTCCCTCCCCCCTCCCTCCCTTGTCACTCTCTTTTTTTCTCCCTCCCCCCTCCCTCCCTTGTCACTCTCTTTTTTCTCCCCCCCTCCCTCCCTCCCTCCCTACTCTCTTCCTCCCCCCTCCCCTACCTCTGTTGTAGCGTGGCCGAGCCCTGTATGGTCCGTGGGTACAGGGAGCTTTTGTTTCCTGTACCCGGCCGGACTAAAAGGAAGTGCACACTCAGTGTGCACTTCCTGTTAGTCTGGCCGGGTACAGGAGACAGATGCTCCCTGTACCCGCGGACCATACAGGGCTCGGCCACGCTACAGTGAGGGAGTGACAGGAGGGAGCGCTGAGCGCTTCCCTCCTGTCAGCCCCTCTCCTTATGCTGCGCCCGGGCGGTGCGCCCTCATGGACGCACCAGCCCGGGCAAAGCTGCAGCCGCCTGAGGCTCTCTACAGAGCGCTCGGGCGGCTGCAGCATGAGGGGGGGGCGGCAGAGCTGGGGGGGATTTCCCCATAACCTGTCCCCCCCGTATGATTTGCTGGGGGGGATGCGTCCCTCCCATCCCCCCCGGTTCCTACGCCCATGCTAAATAGGGACACTTGGGACGTGTCTGGTGATGTTCATTGGTGGCAATGATCTGTGTCTCTTACAGTGCACCAATCTCTGTGAATGAAAAGCTCTGTGAGGTCTGTGTGCATTAAAGGGCTTTTACAATTGCAACCAATGTCGAAAGCTGCCAACCCTCCTTTTCTTATGAAATGTATCTGGTTTTTTTTTATGTAAACAGATATGTTGAGAAATGACTGAAATAAAAGTTTTATGTGCACCTTGCCAGAGTCTTTATTTTTAGGACTATCTTCTGCAGAATAAACATGAAATGAAGTATCAGGGGTGCAGTACTAGTGTGCGATCAGTTTAGATTCTGCCTTGATATCGGGTGCTAAGGGCAATTTATGTGTAAGAAGATTTGATCCCATTGAGCCCTCTCCAGAGTGGTTTGGAAATCCCATTCCCAGTATTTTGTGAAATAGGAGAGAGGGGAACTAGCTGATAGTTTTAAATATACAGAATGGAAATACAATGAGGAGGGGAACTTAAATCTTGAAATGGTTTGTACCAAAAGACGGACATAATTAGACAATTAGAATTCAAGTAAGGAGGGGCGTGGTCTGACCGTCGATGAGACTAGACGTGTCTCACTAGAGCTCCCGGCGAAACGCGCCCAAAATAGCTAAAATTAGCGACCTTACCCGATTTTTGGTTACCCCAAGATACCTGCTGACATGGAGAAGAGGCCCCCCCCTAAAAGACAGCAAAAGCGGGGCACGGAATCGGGCGGAACAGTCCTGGACCTCATGTCGGCACAGAAACAGGGCCGGTCGGGGCCCCAAGATGGCGCCGGCGCGACCCCTCAGGCATCACCTCGTGCGGACAGGGAGGCCTCCCCCGACGACCGGGACACTATACTGGCTAAATTGGCCGAGGTGAAAACATTCCTGGCAGGCGAAATCGCTAAATCCACAGCGGTCCTCCAGGCCAAGATTGGGGCCTTGGGAGAGCGTACCGCGAAACTTGAGGACCGCATGGAGGCCTCGACTCAGGCCCACAACGCGGTTGTTGACAGGCTAAATGGCATGGCGACCCAGCTGGTGGCGATGGACCTTGCATTTGAAGATTTAGCCAACCGGTCCCGGAGAAATAATGTCCGCCTGCGGGGCCTACCTGAGAGCGCTGGTGAGGATTTACAGGGGCTCCTGTTCACCGTCCTGAAACCGCTCCTTCCGCAATTGCCAGACGATCAGTGGCACATGGAGAGGGCTCACAGGGCCTTTAGGGGCCAGAGGAACGACGCCAACTCCCCGAGGGATGTCGTCGTCCGCTTCTTATACTACCGCACCAAGGAGGCGTTAATGAAAAAGAGCCGAGAGGGGCCCATTCGATATGCTGGTAACGTGGTTACCCTATTCCAAGATCTAGCTCCCTCCACGCTGCAACGGAGGAGGGATTGGCGGCCCATCACCGAGGCCTTGCGGGCAGCCGGCATCAGGTATGCATGGGGGTTCCCCTTCAAGTTGATGGTGTTCCGGGGAGATAGAGTGCACGTACTCGCACCGGGAGGGGACCCCCGCTGCATGCTCAACGGCCTGGGCATACATCCGCCTACTGGCCTACCCGATTTGGCGATATACCCGGAGGATCTCCCTCGTTTGGTGTCGGAGTGGAAGGAGGCAGGATCGCGAGGACGCAGTTGAAGGTAGCCTGCATCGTTTTTCCCTTCTAGCTGGTTTCCCTGGTCTCCCCGGCTTATGCTGGCCAGTGCCTTGCGGAAGGCTGGAGGTTTTTTCCGTAAAGTTTAATTGGGGTGGGGGATGGGATGGAGCCCAAAGTTGTGGGTATGGTTTTCTCTTTTTATAGCCTGGTACCCCCCCCCCCCCTGTGGACGCTGCCCAGCCATGTCCTTTGGGCCTGCGGAGTCGCCTACCTCAAGTTGCAGGAGTTTTGCGGACTGCCCTTCTCCTCCTCTGTCACCGGGCTGTATTTTTTCTTTTTTGCCCGGGAGGGTCTGGGAGGGCTTGCCGTTGGTTTGGGAGGGGTTTCGGGTTATGCTGCTTCTACCTGTGGTTCTTTCTTGCAACACGGGGTGTTACTTACCTGGGGACGAATCTTCCAACGAGAGAGGATCGGACTGGACTTCTCCGGGTTGGTTGCTTGTTGGTCCTTTTCCCCTGCTCCTATTCCCTAATAATGCTCACTCGACCTCTCTGCTTCCTCCCCCCGGGGGGTGCCATTTTCCTGGTTGGGGCTGTAGGGGCTTCGGTTCCTCTCCCCGTCTATCCGGGCCTGGTCTCCGGCCCGGTCTTTTTTCCGCGGCTGGGGCCCTGCGCCCCCGGGGGGGAATGGAGAGGGTCGGGGTTCTACGGGTGATGGTGGCTACACCCTTGCTGAGCCTTGGGTGTTGCAGCTATACACTTAACAAAATTGTTTAAAATGTAAATTTGTATATGCTAAAATGGTGTGGTAAACACCAGAGCAGAGAGGATACAGAGCGGAACACTTTGATAGCCTGAGGTGTCCGGTTTACCAAGCTACATATTGCTCACCGTTACCTAAAAATTTAACAAATATATAAATAAGTTAAAATTTAAAAAAAAAAAAAAAAAAAAAAAGAAAAATAACAACAAAAATATATAAAATGTATATCTGTTTAGGGTGAAATTGTTTGACGAGACTGGAGCAAAGGGGACAAGGGGCACAGCAGTTTGATAGCCCGGTCTGTACGGTTTGCCTAGTTACACTTTGCTTCTCCCTTACAAAACAAAAAAGGAAATGTATATGTGTTTATGATCCAATTGTGTGCTGAAACTGGAGCAAAGGGGACAAAATGTGGAGCAGTTTCATAGTTTACTAGTTTTCTATCTGCTGTTCGCCAAGTTATAATCTACCCCTCATCACAAAACTGTATATCTGTTTCTGATAACATTGTATGTGGACACCGGAGCATGGGGGACAGGGACCAGGACAGTCTTTAGAACCTGAAGTAAGCTGTTAGCTTAGTAATATTTTGCTTATCCCCATAATATAAAAAACAAAACGACAAAAAAAAAAAAAGAAAAAATATAAAAGTATATATGTTATATGTTAAAATCATACGGTAAAACTGGAGCAGAGGGGACGAAATGCTAGGTAGTCTCAATAGCTTGATGTATACCGCTCGCCAAGTTACATTGCACTTTTTGTCACAAACTGTATATATGCTTATGGTAAAATTGTAGGATGCAACCGGAGCACAGAGGACATAGAGTAATGTAGATTGATAGCCTGCTGCGTGCTCTTTGCCTAGCTGCATTTTGCTTCACTACAGAAAAATATAAAAAACAACGAAAAACAGCAAAATATAAAAAACAACAATGTATATATGTTAAGGGTAAAATTGTATGATGACACTGGGGCAATGGGGACAAAGAGCGCCCTTTGCCCTTTCTCCAGTATGGAACATTGCAAAGCTTGTGTGTCTCTACTAATGTACGTTTTATTGCGTGTTATGCATGTTTAAAAATCAGTTATTGCTACATTTAGTAGTTTGAGGGCCTGATGCATGCTGGTAGCCGAGTCGCATTTATCCTATCACAATCCAAAACAAACAGGGGGAGAGAATCTGATCAACCAATGTGAAAAACCTAATGTGGATATTGTAAACGCGACATGCTCTGAAACTGTTTTTGAGACCTAAATCCCGTATGTATGATACTTCACGGGTGAAGCCATGGGTGGCTAACTCGTTATTCTCACTGTTAGGTAGGCTTTGAGCTTATTTTTGTTGAGGGGAGGGGGTGGGCACGGAAATGGAGGGTCCGAGGGATGGTTGGGTCCCCTTGCGGGGTGCGTCAGGCTTGATCCTATTTTTTTCCCAGTTAGTTTTATGAACGGGGCCCAGTACTATGCTCCCTACAGACACCCGCGTAACGCGGGGTTAACTATCACTTAGTCGATACAGGCGCCAGTGGGGGGTGTACATATCTTTCGCTATCCCTTTTAAATATTATTCTCCAACATTTGCCCTTTTAAAAAAATAAAAACTACAAAATGGTGAACCTATTAAGATTACTCTAAAATCACGCTTTGGAGATACCAGTACGCACCTGTTCACCGGGCGACCGAACAGCTGAGGGTTCGACCTAACTCATATTGTAACATTATGTGATGCGGGTGGTCACCGTCGCACCCTTGGGGGACGTACAGGTGGTTTTATTGTGCTGAGACTAGGGGCCATAAGCCGCGTGTCCACCCATCTGACTTTAGTTGAATGTAATTTAGGGGACCCTCAGAGAAATACTGGCCCGTCCAAGCAATATGGGCGGGGGTTATGTCTCCATGGTTGGGGATAATGTTGATTTTGTCGCCAGAGTTTTACTATACTGTGTGATAGTTTGAGTTTTTTCCTGCTCAGGCACTACTGCAGGGATGAAGGGACTAGCCTAGGGTTGTTGGAATGGTAGTGGTGGCTTAACCGGAGGCAGGGAGCAGCGGCCCCTCATTAGCTGCTGTGTTTTTTCAGGGATGAGGGTTTAAATGGCGGTTGGGGAAAGTCCGGTAAGGGGGTTACCGTAATTTATTTCCGCAGGGTGGGATCCGGGATGGTTGGGGGCGGGATACCACTGTGCCGGTAAGGTCTCTATAGAATGCTTGGGGTGCGGGTGGGCGGGGCTTTAGGGATCCTCAGTATCCTCCACGCGTTGATCGTGCAGGGAACGTGGGCCCTCGCTACCCAATATGTTCTGGCGAGTTGTAAGACCAGAATTTTTACTGCATCGGATTTTATCCGGATGCCTTTCTTTCTGTCATATCCTTTCTTCTGTCTTTCTCTTTTCTTTTCCCATCCTGACCCTTCCCACCCTTTTTCGCTCCTGGGGGGGGCGGACGAGTGGACCATCCCGACGCGGATCCCTGTTGCTCAGGGGATCCTCCCTAATACAAACAGTGGCAGCAGAGCGTTAGCGGTGAGTAATCTATCACACGATGGCGATTAAGATTACCACTTTAAACGTCAAGGGTCTGAACGCCCCTAAAAAGAGACGTCTAATGTTTAGGGCCCTGAAAAGGATGAACTCAGACGTTGTTTACCTTCAGGAAACTCACCTACCTAAACAGGCTACTTTTCAATTACGTGACCATGTCTACACGGGCTCCTTTGAAGCCAGGTCGCATCGCAAACGGAACGGTGTCGCTATAGTTATCAAACGCTCTTGCCCCTTCCAGCTGTCTGCCCAGGATGCGGATCCGGGGGGACGATACATTATAGTTACCGGGACTCTCCATTCCCACGTTGTACACCTGATCAACATTTACGCCCCGAATCAGCCAGATGCTGGGTTTTGGTCTACACTGCGTGATAAGGTTGCCGCGTTGCCACACGGCATGGTCCTTATGGGGGGAGATTTTAATGCTACACCCTGTCCGGCGATGGATAGGAGCTCCAGGGCTGGAGGTCCGAGATCACAGGGACGCGGGGGACAGGACCGCCAGCTTAAGACCTTTATTGCGGAAACAGGACTGGTGGATGCTTGGAGGGCGCAACATCCTATGGACAGAGATTATACTTTTTACTCTGCTCCCCATGGAACCTATTCTAGAATAGACCTATTTTTAGTAAATGCAGCAAGCCTTTCCAGGCTCTCGAGCTCAGAGGTGGGGAATATATCTTGGTCTGACCATGCTGACGCATCTATAGTCTTAGGTAATCTTTGCACGGCGAGCCCATGGTCCTGGAGACTGAATTCATCGCTGCTGAGAGATGAGTCGATTCTAGACAGCATTCGGAAGGCTATTACGGATTACTTTCAGGTCAACACTGTCAGGGTACCTGGAGTCTCTACCGTTGAGAGAGGTAGAGACTTAGAAGGTTATCCGTCCGGACGCCATGTCTCCTCGGTCTCCCGCGGTTCACTCGGCCTTGCTAACGCCGGCCGCGAGGGAGTCACTTCCTTTTATAACAGAAGGACCGGAGGTAGACGTCATGACGCTAACCCGAAACATCCTGCCACTCAAATCTCGGGAGACGAATCAGGACTCGCCGGAGGCGTGTCTCCTCTCCCTAGCCAGGATACTTAACGGGGGTTCTCTCATTCACTCATTGCCCTGTCGTGGTTCTAGTCCTTCTAGTCACACAGTGCTTTGTGATTCTCTTGTCTTTTGGTTCTGACCCGGCTTTGTTATTTACTCTCCTGCCTTTCTGTATTCCTTGACCCGGCTTGTCTCTCGCTTACCTGTCTTCTGTTATCCTCGACCTCGGCTTGTCTCTGACCATTCTATTGTAGTTCTACGTTAGTCCGGCCATTCTAAGGACCGGTATACGTATCAGCTACTCTTTGTACTCTGCGTGTTGGATCCCTGACCCGATCCTGACATTACGACAGGGCCATGGATCCTGCAGGTACAAATTGTCAGCTTGGTTCTCCTGATCCTAGGTTTGACGCCATGGATCATAGGATGGATCAGATGGCTCTGGCACTACAGGCGCTGCTGTCTCGCCCTATTAATCCACCTGAGGAGAGGCGTAACACTTCTGCTTCTTCTGTGGGTTCAGGGTTAGAGGTAGCTACTGTAGGTGCTTCTTCCCGAGTTACCCCACCTGTACGTTATGCTGGTTCCCCTGAGAGGTGTCGTGGCTTTTTGAACCAGATCAGTATTCACTTCGAGCTACAGCCCCGTTCATACCCTACTGATAGGGCAAAGGTGGGATTTATTATTACCTTACTCATTGAGAGAGCTCTGAGATGGGCGAATCCGTTGTGGGAGAATGATAATCCATTAGTCTATAACTATAATTCCTTTGTAGCTGCTTTTAAAAGAACTTTTGACCCTCCTGGCAGGAAGGCCAATGCAGCCAGATTACTGTTGCGCCTTAGACAAGACAACCAAACCCTTGTGGATTATGCACTAGAGTTCAGGTCTTTGGCGGCAGAGGTAAAATGGAATGAACAGGCCTATATAGACGTATTCTTAAATGGATTATCTGATGTAATACTTGATGAGGTAGCTACTAGAGAACTTCCCGAGAATCTGGAGGACTTAATTTCCTTTGTCTCCCGTATTGACGAACGCCTAAGGGAGAGACAGAATACTCGAGATAGAACCGCTAAATCTTTCTCTAGACTAGTACCATCATTTCAAGTTGCTGAAACCAAAGATCCACAGGTTTCAGAACCTATGCAGTTAGGCCTTACTCGTCTCTCAGAGGAGGAGAGACAGTACAGGAGAAGAGAGGGACTGTGTATGTATTGTGGGTTCAGAGGTCATGTACGTTTGAGCTGTCCCAGCCGTCCGGGAAACGCTCGCACCTAAGTTTCTCTAGAGGACAGACCTTGGGTGTTTCGATTTTGTCCTCTACTCATAACTACAAAGAACATAGACTCCTTTTACCGGTCTCGTTAACTTGGGAGAAGGGAACTTTAGAAACTATGGCATTGATAGACTCCGGCGCTGCTGAGAGTTTTATCGACCAAAAGTTTCTCACTAAACACACTATCCCATCCCAGTTAAGGAAGACACCCTTGGCTGTTGAAGCCATTGATGGTAGACCTTTAGTTGAGCCTGTGATTTCCCGGGAGACCACACCTCTTTACTTAACTATTGGTATTCTACACAAGGAGGAAATATCCCTACTACTCATTTCATCCCCTTCTGTTCCCATAGTCCTGGGATATTCCTGGCTTAAGAAACATAACCCCGTTATAGATTGGAGATCAGGGGAAATAGTTTCTTGGGGCCAGAATTGTCAAGAGAGTTGTTTAAAGAAAGTGTCACCTCTTTGTAGTGTCAACCCAATTAATAACGCTACTGACTCTACCAAAGTACAGATACCGTCCTTGTATCAAGATTTAAAGGCAGTATTTGACAAAAGAAAGGCTGATACCTTACCACCACATAGGCCTTTTGATTGCAAAATTAATTTACTTTCTGGTACCATGCCCCCCAGGGGTCATGTATATCCTTTGTCCACGAATGAGAACTTAGTTCTAGAGGAGTATATTCGTGAAAACCTAGACAAGGGGTTCATTAGAAGATCCTCCTCCCCTGCTGGGGCTGGATTTTTTTTTGTTAAAAAGAAGGATGGCTCTTTAAGACCTTGCATTGACTACCGAGGCCTTAACAAGATAACCATCAGAAATGTTTATCCGATTCCCTTGATCACCGAGCTTTTTGACCGATTAAAAAGTTCTAAAATTTTCACTAAGTTAGACCTTAGAGGTGCTTATAATTTAGTGAGAATCCACGACGGTGACGAGTGGAAAACTGCATTCAATACTCGATATGGGCACTATGAGTATACGGTAATGCCTTTTGGTCTCTGCAATGCTCCGGCAGTATTTCAGGACCTTATTAATGAGGTTCTTAGGGAGTTTCAAGATGACTGTGTAATTGTATACCTTGATGATATTCTTATACATTCCAGGGATATTGAGACTCACCACAGGCAAGTCAGGAGGGTTTTACACAAACTCCTTCAGCATGGCTTATACTGCAAACTAGAGAAATGCAGCTTTGACCAATCCCAAACTACATTTCTTGGTTATGTGATTTCTGGGGAAGGGTTTGAAATGGATCCGGAGAAGCTCCAATCCATACTAGACTGGCCTTTACCTCAGGGTCTCAAGGCTATCCAGAGATTCATTGGTTTCTCTAATTACTACAGACGTTTCATTAAGGGATACTCCTCTATCATTGCTCCCATCACTAACATGACCAAACAAGGGGCTGAGACTAAGAATTGGTCTACTGAAGCTCTTCGGGCTTTTGAGACACTCAAAGAGCTGTTTGCTTCCGCACCAATTTTAGTTCACCCTGATACTACTCTACCTTTCCTACTCGAAGTAGACGCTTCTGAGACAGGTATAGGTGCTGTTCTGTCCCAAGGGTTGGGTGTAGATAAACCACTACATCCTTGTGGATACTTTTCCAAAAAATTGTCCGGTACTGAAAGCAGATATGACATTGGTGACAGGGAACTACTAGCGGTTATAATGGCCTTGAAGGAGTGGAGACATTTATTGGAGGGTACCTTGCATCCTGTTACTATTTTGACGGATCATAAGAACTTATCCTATATTGGGGAGGCTAAACGACTATCATCTAGACAGGTTCGTTGGTCCATATTTCTCACTCACTTCAACTACGTACTCACATATAGGCCAGGTTCTAAGAATTCTAAAGCCGACGCCTTATCTCGCCAATATGAACCTGCTGCCGTATCTGAGCCGGTTTTGTCCTCTATAGTACCCAAGTGTAACATTATCGCTAACACTACTCTCAAAGTTCATTCCCCGCTACTTGATCAGATAAGGAACTTGCAGCATCTGGCACCTAGACTGACTCCGGTTTCCAGACTTTTCGTTCCCCCTGAACTTCAATTGGAGCTCTTACAGTGTCTTCACGAGAGTAAGGTGGCTGGTCATCCGGGTGTCCGCAAGACGTATTCTTTGATCTCCAAGGATTTCTGGTGGCCGTCGTTACGGAAGGATATTAAGGATTTTATCGGGGTTTGTGTGGTCTGTACTAAAACCAAACTACCGCATTCGCTTCCTTGTGGCCTTCTACAACCGCTGGAGATTCCTGACAAACCTTGGTCCTGTGTGGCTATGGACTTTATTGTGGATCTGCCGGTTTCTAAAAAACACACTGTTATCCTCACCGTAGTCGATAGGTTTACCAAGATGGCACATTTCGTACCTTTGCCTAAACTCCCGACTTCTCCTGAATTGGCAGAGGTCTTTGCTAAAGAGATTTTTCGTTTACATGGGATTCCTTCTGAGATCACTTCTGATAGAGGCTCCCAATTTGTTTCACGTTTTTGGAGGTCGTTCTGTTCTCAATTAGGCATCAAATTGAATTTTTCGTCCGCCTATCACCCTCAGTCTAACGGAGCTGCTGAACGAACTAACCAGAAGATTGAGCAATACTTACGTTGTTTTGTTTCCGAACACCAGGACGATTGGGTCGGTTTGATTCCTTGGGCAGAGTTTGCGCACAACAATCTTGTTTGTGACTCCACGCATTCAAGTCCCTTCTTCATGAACTATGGCTTTCATCCATCTATTCTTCCCCCGGTTTCTCCTTCCCAAGGAGTACCGTCGGTTGATGTCCATGTGGCCAACTTGAGGAAGTTGTGGGATCAGACTCGACAGATTCTTCTACACAATTCTGTACTGGTAAAGAAACATGCTGACAAACGTAGAAGGGCAGCTCCGAATTTTGTTCCAGGCGATAGAGTGTGGTTGAGCACTAGGAATATTCGTCTTAAAGTTCCTTCCATGAAGTTCGCTCCTCGTTATATTGGTCCTTACAGGATCTTGACTCGAATTAACCCAGTGGCATATCGTCTAGCTCTTCCAGCTACTTTACGCATCCCGAACTCCTTTCACGTGTCATTGTTGAAACCTCTAATCTGTAACAGATTCTCCTCCACAATCGCCCCTCCGCGTCCTGTTCAGGTGGAGGGTCAGGAGGAGTATGAGGTTAACTCCATTATTGATTCTCGTGTTTCCCGGGGACGAGTACAATATTTAGTTGACTGGAGGGGATATGGTCCTGAGGAGAGGAGTTGGGTACCACAAGAGGATGTTCATGCTCCTCGTCTTCGCAGGGCATTTCACTCCCGCTTTCCATCTCGCCCCGGCTCCTTCCGCCCGGTGGGCGTATCTGAGGGGGGGGGTACTGTCAGGGTACCTGGAGTCTCTACCGTTGAGAGAGGTAGAGACTTAGAAGGTTATCCGTCCGGACGCCATGTCTCCTCGGTCTCCCGCGGTTCACTCGGCCTTGCTAACGCCGGCCGCGAGGGAGTCACTTCCTTTTATAACAGAAGGACCGGAGGTAGACGTCATGACGCTAACCCGAAACATCCTGCCACTCAAATCTCGGGAGACGAATCAGGACTCGCCGGAGGCGTGTCTCCTCTCCCTAGCCAGGATACTTAACGGGGGTTCTCTCATTCACTCATTGCCCTGTCGTGGTTCTAGTCCTTCTAGTCACACAGTGCTTTGTGATTCTCTTGTCTTTTGGTTCTGACCCGGCTTTGTTATTTACTCTCCTGCCTTTCTGTATTCCTTGACCCGGCTTGTCTCTCGCTTACCTGTCTTCTGTTATCCTCGACCTCGGCTTGTCTCTGACCATTCTATTGTAGTTCTACGTTAGTCCGGCCATTCTAAGGACCGGTATACGTATCAGCTACTCTTTGTACTCTGCGTGTTGGATCCCTGACCCGATCCTGACAAACACCACACCGGACGTAAGCAACAGCACGATTTGGGCTGCACACAAGGCGGTCATAAGAGGGGAATTGATTAAACTGGCCACAAGAAAGAAACGACTGAAACACCTTCACCTGGAAACTCTGCTTAAACGGTTGAGGAACCTTGAGCAGCAACACCAAGCTACCCCGGACGCTGAAATACACGGTAGACTGGAGGCAGTCAGACGGGACATACGCACACTTCTGCTGGATGACACGGCTAAGGCCATGACATGGTCCAGACGGACCTATTTCGATAAAGCCAATAAAATGGATACGCTATTGGCCAGGACGCTTAGGCCCAGGCAACAACGGCCTCACATCACGGCCATCAGACACCCGGATGGTACGACAAAAACGAAACCGACAGACATCGCAAAGGTATTTGAAGAATATTATAAACAATTGTATAATCACTCCCCGAACGACCGCTTGATGGGAGGCCAGGAGGACCGAAGCATAACACGATTTCTCGATGGACTAGACCTGTCCAAATTGTCAAGGGACGCTGCCGGAAACCTAGCGGCGGAGATCAGTATTGAGGAGGTAGACAAGGCCATATCGAGCCTTAAGGGGAACAAGGCACCTGGCCCTGATGGATATGATGGATCATATTACAAGGCCTTCAGGGAGGAGCTAGCGCCTCACCTGGCGACGCTGTTTAACTCCTTAAGACAGGGAGGAAGACTGGGCCCTGACATGTCATTGGCTACGATCGTGTTACTACCCAAACCGGATAAGGATGCACACCTACCTGAAAACTACAGGCCTATATCGTTGATTAACCACGATGTGAAGATCTTGGCCAAAATACAGGCAGACAGGCTGAACCCACTTCTGACTACTCTTATACATGCCGATCAGGTGGGGTTCATACAAGGCCGACAATTGTTCGAAAATACAAGGCGAACGGTTGATCTGATCTGGAAACAAGTGGCGACGAATACGCCCTCCCTGGTAATATCTATCGATGCCGAGAAGGCCTTCGACAGGGTCAAATGGAATTTCCTATTTGCTGTGTTGTCACACCTGGGATTTCCGGACGAGTTCGTGCAAATCACGAGGGCAATGTACCATGATGTAAGGGCTCAGATACAGATTTCAGGGGCCCCGCTTACTCCGTTTCACCTACATAATGGAACCAGGCAGGGGTGTCCTCTCTCTCCCCTCCTCTTTGTGCTGGCCCTCGAGCCTCTTCTACAGGCGATCCGCAGGCATCCGAACATTCATGGAGTAGAAGTCGGGGGGGTAGAATTCACCGTATCTGCCTACGCAGATGATGTTCTCCTCACTGTTACGAACCCGCCCGAGTCGATGACCGCATTACAGAGAGTTATAGGAGAATACGGGGACCTATCTGGATACAAAGCAAACATTCCAAAATCCAGCGCGATGCCAATCGGCATGACAGCTGAAGATGTGGCTCAGATACAGAACACTCACCACCTACGAATGGAACCGCACTCCCTCAAATACCTGGGAGTCCACTTGACGGCAGACCCGAACCGACTGTACTCTAGCAATTACGAACCCATGTTACGGACTTTAATGAAAGACATGGACAAATGGACCGATAAATCTATCTCTTGGCTGGGTCGTATTCACTCCGCCAAGATGAACATCCTCCCTCGTATTCTATTCCTGTTTCAAGCCCTCCCCATCCGCGTCACGAAATCTCAATTACAGCCGCTACAAAGGGCGATTTGTAACTTCGTGTGGCGTAAGAAGCGGCATAGAATAGCCAGACAAGTCTTGTATAGGCGTAAAGATAGAGGGGGATTGGGGCTTCCAAATTTGTACTATTACTATTTGGCGGCCCAGCTGTCCCAGGTGATTATGTGGCATTCCCCTGTGGGTGAAAGGAGATGGGTGGAAATAGAATCTTTGATGGTCGGTCTTGATGTTCCCCAATTCACTATGTGGGTCCCGAGAGAACATAGGCCCATGATCAGAGCAACCTGCCCGGCCATCCTTAATTCTCTACGATTATGGGATGTGAACTGCACCAAATTCGGACTCACCTCATCTCCCTCCCCTATGACTCCGATACTTAGGAATCGAGCATTTCCACCTGGTATGGCCCCGAGGAATTTTCGCAATATAGAAAAAACCGGGGTACAACGGTATTACCAACTCTATCGAGGGGGGACTGTGATCCCCTTTCAAGACCTCCAACAACACACCCACCTGACTCCAACAGATTATTTTCGATACCTCCAGATGAGGGACTTTGCTAGGAAACCAGATATTATAGCCGTGGCCAAGGGGCAGTTTACCTTCTACGAGAGACTTTGTAGAGATGAGTCTGCTCCCAAGGGGATGATCACCCTCATATACGCTCACCTTAGTACAGAAACTAGAGAATGGGGTAGACTGGCGTACATTGACAGATGGGAACAGGACTTAGGGGAAGTACTCGAAGGTATCGAATGGCAGGAAATCTGGGAAGCCACCAAGAGCGCCTCTATATGCATCACACAACAAGAACAGGCATGGAAAACCATGCTCAGATGGTATACTACCCCGGCCATTTTGCACAAAATGCACAAACTAGACTCCGACGATTGTTGGAGGAGCTGCGGTTTCCGGGGTACGTATCTTCATATGTGGTGGGAATGCCCGGCGCTCCAAGGTTTCTGGAAGGCTGTTGAAAACCTACTGAGACTGACATTTGGCAGACCCCTCCCCCTAGACCCATGGATCTATCTTTTAAATAGAACTATAGAGGGATGGTCGAGGAAAGAACAGAGATTGGTGCGGACAATCACCTTGAGTGCGCGTAGAACTATAGCAGCGGCATGGTTAACACCTGGAGGACCGGAGTGCGGGGGGGTGATCTCTAGAATAAGGGAAAGCAGGGTCATGGAGGATCTTACTGCCAGAATGCGAGGGACCGTAGCGGCCTTCCAAAAAGTTTGGGAACCGTGGGACAATAGCACCCCGGGCACTGGGGATACTTAATGGGATGGGATCACGGACACTACTTGGGGGGTCCCTAGCTCGTCCGCCCTCCCTCCCCCCCCTCTTTATTCCTTAATCCTTGTTTCTATTCTTTCTTCTCTCTTCTTCTCTTCTTTTCATATTTCTACAAAACCCTTGATATATATAGGCCTTTTCTCTTCTATTCTGTCATTCTTTCGTTTGTGTTGTCTCAGTTCACTTGGAAATGGTTCCTTCCTAGCACAGACATGGGTCATGATGGAGAGACGGGGATCCCTGGGGCTCATCCTACTTTGGGTGGCCTCTGGGCTATTGCTCAAGGTACAGGACCTGTCTAGTAGTACAATATACTTGCAGAGAGGCGGGTAGCCTGGAATTCCGGAGGTGGATTATCTATAGGACTGGTATGTGATACGATATGAGCTCTGGTAGGGGTTATCTAACAATGTATACTATTGCACAAGATTTACCTTACCGCTATTTCTCGCTATGCCTCTCCTGTGTAACAGTAAGGAACTTAATTGATGTTGCTACAAAAAAAAAAAACCCTCGATAGGGGGCAGGTATTACAGACTGCATACAGTGAATTGTTGTGGGTGCCAAAGGTGATATATTTGTATTCGATTGTATGTTCCTGTATATTTTGGCTTCTGCGCAAGCTTACATGTCGTATTACTCTTGCCTTTCCTGTCGAGTGCAAAAATAAAGAATTAAAAAAAAAAAAAGAATTCAAGTAAGGAACTGCACTCATTCATCCACACAACCTGGGTGAAACTAAGCCTAGGTTCAGCACCAATAACCAAAAAGGTCGCTTGTAGTCAATAGAAGAGAAGATGGTCCAGGCACTACCAGGATTTAGAAAGGCAAATTTATTGGAACCCAAATGTCCATCAGCAACATTTTGATCAAACTTGTCTTTCTCAAGTTTGAAAAAGACCAGTTTGGTGGAAACGTTGCTGCTGGACACTTGGGTTCCAATAAATTTGACATTCTAAATATTGGTAGTGCCTGGGCCATCTTCTCTTATAATGAGACATTTAGTGATAACGGTAGCTGATTGTTGGGGTTGGGACTGGGAGTACCTTACCATGGGCAGAAGGTAAGGAATGAAGGCATTTGTGATCACAAGGTATGGTACATATGATTTTTAAAATAATTTTGAATCGTTTTTTTTTAAGTTACCAAAGACCACATGACCCTGATGTAAAGAGGGAGCAATGTATACAGCATCCCAAGGTCATATTGCAAATGGTCTAGGGGGCTTGGAAATTTTACCCTATCATCACAAAGAACAGAAAAGGCTAAGTGCATTCACCAACTTATATCTGGTTGTATATTACCCTCCACATCACTGTACGTAGAGTGGAAGAGGTGGGTCCTCTACTCTTGGTCACATAGGGAGGTCCAGTGCATTTATCAAGGGGATTGCTAGACTCCTCCGGTTATTTTGGGTCTTAAAGACCTCATAAATAGTTATCCTTTGAGTTTATTGTATTGCATTCCATTTATTTGCATTTGATTCAGTGCTGCAGGCAAAGTGGGCTTTGTCGTACTGAAAGCTACCTAGGGACATGGCAAAGGTTTTAGGGAAAAAAAGTAATGGAGTTTTTTTAGTAAATTAAAACCAGGTTTAGAGGTTTTGAGATGAAGTAGATCTGCAAGGCACTATTAGGTGATTAGCAGAAGGTATTGATTTTCTATTTGTGGCCATGGAAGCAAATCTTATCTGCCAATTGGTGTTTCTTGTCACACTCTAGAACAGGGCTGCCCAACAGTTAGATCCCCAGATATTGTAGAACTACAACTCCCATGATGCTTTGCATGCCTTTAGAATGTTGGGCAGCCCTGCTTTAGAACAATTTGTCAGGTGTAGTAGAACAGAAATTATTTAATAACTATTAATATGTTATGTTAATAATTTTGTTTGTCGTTTTCTCCACCAAGATCGAAATCATGGATCAGACTCACTGATGTTGGCAGACACGTTTCAGAAACTCTGACTGTTTTAGATTCTTCTAAAAGCAACAATTAGACTGCTTTCTTGACAATATGGGATTTTAAACAAACTGCTATTGAAAGCGGATTAGTATATAACTCAGCATAGCACTGAGTTAATAGATTAAAGCACCTAGTCATTTGTTGATATCCATTATACATTTAACTCATACCTGCAGTGGTGCTCAGTGACAAAGTGGCTGTACTGCACCTACCCACCTAATTTCATATCTATGAGAACTCTAGAATCCAAATGTAGCCAGTCATGAGTGATGTGTACACAATTTATTTTTACAGAAACATTGTAACACATCCCTGTTCTTCAATTTTATCACATATGTTGCTACAATACCATGATATACATTATTAAGTAAAAGAATGAAGGTGGGGGAGAGTTTGCACACTTCATTGCTTAAAGGGACACTGTAGTCACCCAAACAGCTTTAGCTTCATGAAGCAGTTTTGTCTATAGATCATGTCTCCAAAACCTCAGTGCTCATTTCACTGCAATTCAGGAGTTAAAACACTTTTATTCCTGTCCATGCAGCCCTAGCCACACCTCCCT